>NC_090933.1:433348413-433664276 GCF_040938575.1 Ambystoma mexicanum
GCTGCTCTGCCGCGCTCCCCACAAACCCTATCCCTGTGCCCCCTACCACACACAACCCAAACCCCCAAACAAACACACCGGCTATTTATCGGAATGTGCATTGCACTGGAGTGCAAGCTTCAACTTCTTCCTACACTTATTTTAAACAAACCATTCCAGAAAAGTTTAAAAAAATAAATAAAAGTATAGGTACAGTGAAACTTAAAAATAAAAAGTAAGGGAGCACCGCTCCCGACCGCTCCCGCCCACTTCGACCTCTGCTTGAGAGTGACACTGGGGCATATGACTCTTTTCCATTCTCTCAGATATTTTATGGACACAACTATTTAGTCTCAAAATATTCCTACATGACTTATTATCGATTTAAACTGTTGTGTATCGTTTAACCCATGATAGCCTCATTTTTTAAGCCCTGCAGAGCAAAAGTAAGCTATGAAAACAAGGTGTTAGCTATTCATGCCTTCCATTTATACTCCTGTTAAGAGCCATGGTGAGGTGGCAAAAGAGCATACAATTGTGTTAACATGTCTGTCATTCATTCCTCTTCTGATTTCAATAGCTGCAACCCTGCATGCAGGGATGTCATTTCACCAAAATGGCAGAGGTAGCGGAAGTGGCATCACACGTCCCTTGACCCCCTTAATGACATCATAGAAAGTGATGTAATTTGACCCCCACCCCAAGTGACATCACAGGAAGTGATGGCAAACGACCTTCAGATTTTTCAGAGGCATCTAGCACTCCTGTTTCCAGGTGCTCTCATTTCAGAGAGATATGAGAACCGAGGCACAGAGGGGGGCGAGATTTGTGCACAATTACACATTTGGGGAAGGTCATTTTCCAGATGCGACGTGGGGTCTATATGTAAAAAAATACCCGATGCAGTATTTTTAACTGGGTAACCAAAATCTCTAAAGCAGGCTAAAGCAAGTGTATGAATATGAATGTATCTAGGAGTCAGCTACCACTACAATAGAAGAAACCTATTAGACTGGTCTGCATGCACACAGGGGAGCGCACCCGATAATGTTATCTTTGCTGGAGTACAACACCTGGGAAAGGTTCTTTCAATAAACCCAAGACCGCCCATAGTTTTTATTATTTAGGCGTACTACTGGGTGCATGAGGACTTAAAAAAAACATTTAATGTAATATCATTGCTGCACACATAAATCCATGTCACCACAACCTTATTTTAAATTGAAAACAACCACAAGTTGCTTCTCACCTGGGGACACACTGGCAGACTTCAAGGCGCGCACTGCACATTACCCCTTTCTCAGACCGAGTGGTATCTAATGGCATAGCACAAAATTTGGCAGCTCCCCTCCAAGCCATGCTGTGGGGGCCCCCCAAGCTTATTAACAAAGCAGACAGCAGGCCACACCCCGGGCCGGTCCGGACCACCAGGTGTGTGCAATGTCCATGATGATTATGCTGCAACAGGGGCATGCACTACTGCAAGTGAAAGAAGTAAATATGTTTTTCAATCAAAGCTTAAATGCTTAACATAACATAGAAAGGAGGGGGGGTGCCTGGTCCACCAATATACCAGCCGCCAGTGGTGTCAATATTTGCCACTAATGAAAATGTGTCTGGGGTGGGGTGTAGGAAAGATTCTTCTCCTTCCCCACAAAAAATGTTTCGAATAATCGGTTAAAATGTTGCATTACACAGCACACTTTCTTGGAAAATTTGGTAAAAGGCCAACAATTTGGGTAAAAGGCCAACAGGGTGTAGGGCAAATCGTGAAAAAAGTACAATAGATGCAAGTCACCCAAAGTGCACAGGGCATTTCCCAATGCATTGTAATGCCGCTCCGTGCAATACACCCCAGTAAAAAAAACATTTTTATTCTGGCTGTTCCCTTACATTTCCATGCTGGCTCCACATCATATGCTAGCATTCCCATATAAGACCATAGTCAACTTTAAGATGTGTGTTATAGTATCATTACTGGCACTGGGCACACAACTGGCTCTGGCAATATATGCCACTCCTCCTGTGTATGAACATGCTCCCGTTGGTGTGGTTATTAAAAGTGACATGTCACAATATGAAAACCTGTCCAAATACGGATTCCAAAGTAAGCCAGTCTAGACCCATAAGAACACTTATCTTGCTTGATTCATCATAGATGCTCAGTTAATAAAAGGTCACCCTACAGTGAAGAATGTACAGGCTGCTACACCAGAACATCAGTCTAGCGAGATAACATTACGTATAATGCTTCCTTTTTTAAAGATGCAGAGTATTAAATGTCATGCCACAGTAAGCAATGGCTAGACTGACTGCACCAAAATGCCAGTCTAGCCAGGGAATGACACACATGAATTTGGCACTGCCCAAAAATACCAGGAAAACATGCAAAGTCAATAAAGGATGTGGCAAAAATGCTCCAGTGATCTCCAGTCTCCCAGGATCTTACACACACATGCATTCCCTTTCACCCATCAGTCACTCACCCATTCTTTGCCTCTCACATTTTCTGACACTGGATTCATCACAAAGGCACACACCAAACCCCACCCAGAACATTCAAACACACACTGCCACACATGTATACTCATTCACACACCAGTCACTCGCTCACACCTTCTTTTACATGCACTTATTGCATTCTCCACACCTGCATACACCCACCAACCCAGGACATTCAAAAACACACATCACATCACATCACTTCTCATTCCCCCACCAGTCACTCACACCTTCTCTTACATCCACTCATTGCATTCTCTACACAGGCACACATTCACCCACCCAGAAAATGCTAAAACAAACATCACATCAATTCTCATTCATCCACCAGTCATGCACACCTTCTCTTACATCCACTCATTGCAATATCTACATAGACACGCGCCCACCCACCCAGAACATTCACAAACACACATCACATCACTTCTCATTTACCAACCAGTTACTCACACCTTCTCTTACATCCACCCATTGCATTATTTTCAAAGGAACACACCCATCCACTCATTGTACTCTCTGCACAGGCACACACCCACCAGAACATTATAAAACACACATCACATCACTTCTCATTCACCCACCAGCCATTCGCACTTTCTCTTACAACCACCCATTGCATTATCTACACAGGCACACACCCACCCACACAGAACGTTCAAAAACACACATCACACCACTTCACTTCTCAGTCACCCACCAATCACTCACACCTTCTCTTATATCCACTCTTTGCATTCTCTACACAGGCACACAGCCACACGGAAAATTCAAAAACACACATCACATCACTTCTCATTAACCCACCAGCCACTCACACCTTCTCCAATCCACTCATTGCATTCTCTACACCCACCAGCACACACACACCCACCCAAAACATGCAAAAATACACATCACATCACTTCTCATTCACCCACCAGTCACTCACACCTTCTCTTGCATACACTCATTACATTATCTACACAGGATGTGGCAAAAATGCTCCAGTGATCCCCAGTCTCCCAGGGCCTTACACACACATGCATCCCTTTCACCAGCTGATCACTCACCCATACATCCCCTCTCGTATTCACCCACCCAGAACATTCAAAAACACACATCACTTCTCATTCACCCACCAGTCACTCACCCTTTCTCTTACATCCACTTATTACATTCTCCACACAGACACACACCCACCCTCCCAGAACATTCAAAAACACACATTACATCACTTCTCATTCACCCACCATTCACATAGATACATCTGATACACACTTCACACATGCAAAATGCAAATCATGTTACACACATAAACCTTCTTACCTTCTTTCTTGCAGCTTTGGTCCGTCCTTCCAGGCCCCCTCACCTCCTCTGTGCTGCTCACAAAAGAAAGCTGAAAGAGCTTCCTGGTTCCTGTATGTGAGCGGCAAGGAAGCTGAGGGAGAATGCATTGGAGCTGAACATGGCATGTGACATGTGCCACATGTCACGGTCAGCTCCAACCCCTACTTAGTCCCTCCCCAGCCTAGCCTTCACCCTGATGGGTGAGGACTGGGCCAGGGACCCACCGGACCTGGGTTGGCGGGGCGCCCCGTGACACGGGAGGGGGCTCGTTACACCAGGATCCCCTGTTTTTTTTAAGCAAAACTTTCTTTTTTTTTTTTAAAGATTTTGGGGTCGCAAGGTAATCCCCAGGGGCTGCAACTGTGCGATTTTTTGCATGCCCAAAAGGAATGGACTCCCATGGATTCTTCCTATTTTAGTATCTGCTTAATGCAGAAGCATTCCACAGGAAACCAATTTGAAATCCAAACTGCAAAGCACAGAGAAAAGGCATTTTGGATGTTTTACTCTTTACTTTTTCCACTCCTTCTTGTACAAGTTAAAGGCTGCATGCAAGCATGCAAGGGCTAATGTCGGATGCTCCCTGCATCCATTAACACCTTGTGCAAATTGACCCCTTATGTGCCCCATCACATGTCCCCATCGTTTTCCCCCCACAAAACCTTTCTGATGCACATCATACTGGAGTTGTTTTCGAAAAAAACTTAAGAGGACTCACCCCAACCGTGCACCAAGAGTGCTGGGCCTTAGGAAAGATGTGTAACGTTTTTATTTTTTTTATTTCAGACATTTAACAAAGGTAAGATAGGAATATTTGTTAGTCTTCTTGCTAATTATTAATGATACCTATTCTTATGAGGGTATTAGAAATGTTATTTTCCAAGACAAATCTATATAGCACCAATGCTCTACTTTAATTATATTTGTAGTCTAGTCAATTAAGGGTTGCTGGCTTCTTAAAGCCATCATCAACAAGCACATACAGCACTATATACAGTTGGCTCTGGTTTACTCCAGACAATGTCACCATCACTTTAAATTCAAAGAGGTTCTCAGTTTACTCCAATGTACACAACTGAATCTGATATGTAATTTGGACTGTGAAGGCTTGTCTTTAAATCTCTTCACAACCTTGTTCCCCCTTATCTCTCCTCTCTCCTATCATTCTACACCCCTTCCCACTCCCTCCGTTGTGCTGACCTCTTCCTACTATCTGTTCTCCCGTCCCCATGTGCCTCTTCTTGCTTTTGTTCCTTTCAGCTCCTAGCTCTCCTACACTGGAACTCCCTGCCTCTCTCTGTCTGCTCCATCCTTATCTTTTCCTCTTTCCGTGCTTCCTTGAAATCTCTTCTTCTCCATTCCCCATCATGAAACCTCTCTCCCTCACGTCTTCCTCTTCTTACCTCTCCCTACCTGCTTTTATTCCTCTTATGCTTACCTGTCGATTATCTTCACAGGCTAATTGCTATATACACTGTTTTGTTGGTTTGACTCATGTTTTATAAATTGCTTCTACTGTTATAATCTTCTATGTATCTTGTTATAATGTGAATCACTTTGGAGTAAAGTGCTATATAAACACAATAAATACAATACAAATACAATATGTAATTACTCAGGCCAGTCATGGACAACCAATGCCCTTTACCCTTCTTATTACGAAGATGTAATCAGCTGAAGACATTATTTCATGTTGGTCAGTTGAGTCTGAATACACAAGTATTTGGTAGGGCCCAGGGAGTGTCTACCTGTTGCTTATTTTTACTTTGACCTAAACATGTCATACAGCAGTCTGGGCTTTCAATTCAGCTGATCGCAAGCAATAGCAGCCTCACAAATACTTTGATGATGTGCTATAATAGAACCTCTCCATTTAATAATGTTTAGTCTGATCAATTAACTCATTCAGACTACATAAAGTAGTCACCAGAATACATGTGATATACAGTAGGTACTTAAAACAAGGGGTGCATATTCGGGCAGGGCCTGGTTGGCTTTCTTAAACAGGTTGAAAAAGGTTCATCATTAGTCTTTCTGTCCCTCTCCGCAGGTGCATTTCAAATGGGGGCAAGGTTTGAAGGGGCACTTCACTGGCTTCCATAAAAGACAATGTTCAACACATAAGAAAGTCGCTTTTTACTGCTGGTGCTGAAAGTCTCATAAGCAGTCATCACACACAATTGCCAGTCCAATTGGTGACCATAAAAGAGGACCCTCAACTGTTAAGCAATCTGCCTCAGCCGATGTGGTTTCAAATTACCCACAACAATGATCTCATATAATTATATATTATTATTTGTTCTCCATTTTGTCAATTATTATATTTCTTTGTTCAATATGACATTGTTAACCTTTTCAATACTCCCCCATACAGGAATTCATTGGCCTCCCACATCCCCTTCTGTTGCGTTGTTCTGCCATCATCATCTTTACAATATCTGAAAGATAAATCCTCTTCTCACCTTCCTGGCTTCTAAGACTCTTATTTTCACCCTAATTGTATCTCAGCTTGAACATTGCTCAATGTTTCTCCTCAGCCTTCCGACCTATGCTCTTTCTCTTTTGAATTCTATTTTCAATTGTGTTCATGTCTTTTCTCCTGCCTCATTCTACTATTTCATTACTTTTGTATTGTTTTCAAATGTATCCATGGCTTGGTTCCTCCTGATCCCTCTACTTTTGCCCCGGTACATTGTTCTCCTCTGTCCTGTATCTTCCGTGCATAAGGCAAGGAGACGCAACAAAGGATGCCTTAAAGAGGCTTTATTCAGGACTGTTTTGTTCAGTATATAGACAATTATGGCAAGTCAAAAGGGGTCAAAATGGCAAACAAAAGTCTTCTTTGCTTCAGAAAGTTTTCACAAAAGTCGCTCTATGTCTCTCTTTGTTGCCACCCATAGACTTCCAGCAGAAATATGCTTCACCGGCATGTCTTGTCCTGGGTGGGCTTTTCCCTGCAAGCCAATGGCTGAGTGGCACCTCTCAAGTTATGCAAGCACCATATCATCTCCCATAGGGAGGTAGGCTAGGATCTCTAAGTGCTTGGCTGAGATCAACTTTGCTTCCCTGTCCATGGGACTAATCATTTTAGGCCAAGCCTTTCTCACTATCCTTGCTGAATTAATGCTTATTCATACCTGGCGACCAGTTTCTAATTCTCACTTCTGACTCTCGAGCAAACTGTTAACTGATGTATTTGTTGTTCCTTCATAACTCGTTCCCCTCGTACTTCTCCCAGACATCAGGTAGACAGTAATTTTCTCACTGTCTGGCCGGTGCTGGCCCTTTGACTCCAGAGGACTTCATTTGTGTGCCTCCATGTTCCTACTTCTCTTTTTCCCTTCACATTTCTATTTCTTTTGGTTCATGTTGCTTTCAAACAACACTTACTTACATCCCATGTTATGACGCTACTTATCTCAACACTTGCCTTTCCTCATCTTGATTATTGTTATGTTCTATTAATTGGCCTTCTAGCCTATCAACTTTCTCCTCTTTGTTCCATCTTTAACTTGGCCATTCATCTTCACTTTCGTCTTTCACCTCACACGTCTATTTCTTCTTTACTCTACTCCATATGTTCCATTCCCTTTGAATCATGTCTTCACTTTCATTATATTGTATTGCATCTTATCTATCCCCTCTTTTTCATATTTACATACCATCTTGTAGTCTACACTCCCAAATTCACTTTCATTTGACAGTCCCCAAACATCCTTGTGTGAAATTCATATCTTCACGTTCTCACTTCTTGCACCTAAGCATTGGAACACTCTACGTCTTTCTGTTAGGTCTTCTCCTGCTCTTTCTTCATTCCGCTCTAGTGTAACCTAATGTATGTTATGTATTTTTGCATTTTTCATTTTTTGTACCATGAGTGTACAAACAGAAAAACAAAAGAGGTGATACTGGAAGGTTTAGAATTAATCCCAACCTTTGGCATAGCTCTCGACAATCCCCCAGACCATCATTCTTCATCCATTACAGAAAGGGAGAATGGAATATGCAAATCAGGCTTTGTGCAGCCTCCAAGGGGATATTTCAGCCAGAACTGCATAGTAACATCCCTTCTGCATGAGACCACAAACCACTCCAGGCATGTTTCAGCTTCTTTTGGTCCTTGGTTGGTGGTATCATTGGACAGGACTGTGCACAGATATCAATGCATATGTCCTTTCGCTGTTTATTAGGAGTTCTGTCTCTGTGTTCTGTGTCACCACGCCGTCACTGTTTTCTTTTGG
Organism: Ambystoma mexicanum; assembly: GCF_040938575.1. Lineage (NCBI taxonomy): Eukaryota > Metazoa > Chordata > Amphibia > Caudata > Ambystomatidae > Ambystoma > Ambystoma mexicanum. The sequence continues at coordinate 433,356,462 of NC_090933.1, forward strand.
TGGTGCACAGCTGATTGATTGGTTGACCGTGTGATTATTCTCTGTCGCCAAGTTAGTTTTGACTTTCTTCATGCCGTGGCTTACATTTACCACTCAATTGAAGGATCGCAGCGGTATGCCATTACCACACATATCCTTGGCCCATGCCAGAAGTCTTTAAATTGCTTCCTGCGGCCCTGCATTGTTTAGGGAATTGCTATATCCTTGGGGTTACTTGTAATTGTCATTTTTTTGATGAATGGTCTGGTTTTATTTCTTGATTTATGGTGGGTTTTATCAAGTTTTGTGCTACCATTCACCAGCATACTGTCCATACTACAGACAACCTAGTGCTACATAAATACCTACATGCTTTTCTTCCAGGCATGAGGAGACCTTGATTGACAGGAAAAAATGCTCCTACTTAACTAAATGTGCGTGATTGGCCTCCCACTTTCATTCCTTTACTTATCACAACACTCAGAGCCCTGCAGTCTATATCAATGTTCTTATTTCAACTATACAGGTGAAGTGGAGAGCATTTTGGCCATTTGATAGTTAAGTGTCAAATGTTATTGCTGAGATAAGCCTCACTCGGTACCTGTGGTCCTTCTTGTATATGACTTTATCTTTGTATTCAGCAAACTCTATCTATACTTGCTTGCTCCTCTCTCCCTTTTGTGTACCATCTCTCCTGTTTGTCTTTAAGCTGTCCCCACCGGCAAATACCAATTGCCAGGAGGTTGCTTGCAAATACCACTCTTGACCTGCAGTACCTGCAGGCTACCTCCCTTTGTGTCTCTTCCACTCATTTGGATTTCTAGACTTAGCTATGGGCTCTGAGCTTTCCACAACACAACTTACTCCTGCAGTAGGGACAAATGCCTCCTTCAGGTTTTCGACATATGGGGCATTCACCTGTAAATATTTGAAAGTGTGGAGTTTTTTGACTCTGGGTCAAAAAGGGTTTCAGTGAGGGGGCAATTCCAGGCAGACCACCTTGTTGTCTTGCGCAAGGCTTTGTAACGGAAAAAGTGTAAGGTGTCTGATGGTCACTGGTCAGCTTATTTAGCATGGTACAGTGTCTATAGTGTCTATAGACAGATTGCGAAACAGTTAGACTAGATCGCTTAAGAATTCTCAGGCTAGGTTGGAGAAAGAACTAGAGCAGTACAGGCAGCTTGCAAAAGACGGCCGGTAAAAGAGTAGACCCACTTACATAACAGGCCTCTAAGTGTTTCTAAAGACACTGCTAAAGAATCCCGTTCAGAAGCACCTACAGCACCACCTGTAGAACTTTTAGATGAACTAGCATCATGCTCACCTCACCAGAGGGCATGCAAACCTTCCTTTCTGCCCCCACCTCCACCCACCATGCCACCACCTCCACCGGCCACGCCACTGCCAATTGTCACACACCCCCAACCGTCCATGCCACAGCAAGCTGCCAGACCAGCTACACCCCACCTCTAACACCCCCACCTGCACCCCCAGCTGCCTTATCTTCCTCTCCCGCCACAACCTCATCTTCCTCCCCCTGCCCCTCAACCACTTCCGCCGCCAGCGTCCTCTACTTACACACCATCATGGATCCGTTATCAGAAAAGTAGTTTCCAACCTCAATCTACATCCACTCTCCTGCCTACCCCCAGTCCTACAAGCGCATGTCTGACTCAATATGCCAGAGATACATGGAGGACCTGCAAGCACTGTCCGCTTTTAAATCCAGGCCAGGACAATTTACCAGGCATGATAGTCAATTGTCACATTCATTTATGTCTGAGCAACCCTCGCTACACACTGTGGACGCCTTAACATCTTCCGCTTCATCCACCCTCATGCTTATGGGCACCTTCTCTCAGGCTAATACTGATGTGGAACCTTTGAGGATTCACACTCCCTGGACAACCACTGACTTATAACAATTTCCCACGTTGCCTGACAACCACCAGCGCTTTCATGGAACAGTTGGACACAGTGATTGCCTGGTATGATCCCGCCATTAGGGACCTTAAACAACTCTTATGAGCTGTGCTCAAAGACACTGTATACAAAAATGAATTATGGACAAACTGCAATGACCTGACACACTAGCGGAAGCTGAGAATATTACAGCTAATATTACCGCTCTTACTGCCCTCATCAAAGAAAATACTTGGCCAAATCTGACTGATCAAAGACTGCATCTTTCAAGCAGAACCAATGTGAATACCCTGTGACTGCCTATCAAGAATGACTGACTTTTTTTTACCACATTTTTTGTGACTACGTCTGGAAATGTTTTATGAAAAAAAAATATCAAGGGGGTCAGGGGGCGGCAGCAAGCTTCATTTATTGAAAAAGCACAATAAACAGCTCAAGGTTTATATGACAAACTCAAAAGCCACAAGCAAGATGGGGCGACCCGCCTCATGGCTTTGCTAATACAGCATGCTCAACAAAAGAGTGCCTCTGGGGCCGAGGAAGCCTGGGTACACCACGCCAGATCTATGCCCAACAGAATCCTTCAGCACATTTTCACCAGGGCCACTGCAGATTTGTGCACGCCCATTGTTGCCTGTCCAGCAACCTCTGCCAGGGGAACCTTTCAGCAGATATTGTAAGCAGAAGGGTAATCTCATCCAACAATGTCCTACCAAGGTTTCCAGACCACTGTAATGTGGTCCCACTACTGCTCGCAATAATTTAATTCCTCCAAACAGTTCTGTCCGTACCCTACACCCACACCACCTGCCCCTCGACCTCCTCCTCCTCCTAACAGGGGGTACCAAGACATTCAGATCTTCTATGGTCCGCAATGACTTTTCTGGAGGGACCCTGCTAGGCGATCTGCTGCTTTGCTAACACTGGCCACGTTGACACTGGTGCCAGGTGCCCCATTCTGCCAGCTGCTGATTTTCTAAATGTGGATGTCTCCAAGGAAATTGTCAATGCTGTTGGTCTTTCCAGCACCACTATCCCACACCCAGCATCACCTGGATTTCCTGTTTCTATTGGTTCCATCACTGAACATCACGCGTTTCTATTAAGCTCTTGCTCACCTACTAGGTGTTATGTATTGATCTGCTATGCAAGATGAATTGTACCAGTGATTGTTCGCGTGATGGTATATATCAGAGGTTCCACAATCTAGGAAAGCTGAAGGTTGGTTTCGCCTCCAACACCTCACTCACATGGAGCCTCCTACAGAGCCTCCTTCACTACTAACAACTGCACAAGCTACATAGGTACAACACCTTATTTACTCAGTGCCGGTGGCACAGTCTCTCTGCTTCAGCTGTTCACATCACTCTCAATCCAGGGGTGCCTCTCGACACATTATTCCCAGACAGAATATCACCTCAAGCAGATGAGGGTATCAGGCATGTCGTCTCTCCCCTACTCACACAGACTCGGACTAACTCTCTTTTCCCTGGTTCTATTTCTGAGTTTCCATACTGTCTCTCACCTCTCGTTCTTGTATTCCTTTTTATCTCTTTTCCAAACTCTACCCCAACCCACACTCACATTTCTCTTATTTCTGGTATTTCTCTCGAATTCTAGACTCACTCACTTCTATTATTCCTCCTCTCCCTATGTGTCCCGAACACTTTACAATCTCTGTGTTTCTTATTTTTGTTTCTCCTCAATGATTCTGACTCGCGCCAATGATTCAGCCTCTCTCGCATGGTCCAGGCAAACTGTCACGCTGTGTTCTTGTGTTCCTGATGATCCACTGTCTCCAGAAACTCTCCCTCACACTGTTTCTCTGGGTCTTGTTTCCTGTCTCTCTCTCTCATTTCCGGTCTTTCTTCTAGGTCTCTTATTCCTGATCATCATGCCTTCTGTCTGCAAGTCGTACCCTGCCCCCCGTTTTGTGTCTTTATTCTTCTGTACAAAGCCTGCTTCGTTTGCTTGTCTAGTATTCTTGTGTGTTGTGTTGCTGTTCACTTTTTCTTTCAGGATCTCCTCCTTTTGTTCACAGCTAATTTTCTACAGCTCTTCACCCCCTTTGTTTTTTTTTCAAAGCACTGCGCCTCCAACACGTCCTCTGGCTGCTGTCTTCCACATGGCTCTGTAGGCGGGAGGCCTGTGGCTTTCCATATGTGTTGTACTACACCTTCCATGATCCCACGCCAAATGTTTCACTTGTATCTTGCCTCTGCCTTCTTCTCTGTCCCTATCTGCCAGGACTATTAATACCTCTGTGCACCTACTTACAAGGGACGTCAACTCATCAACAGGTCCCTTCCAATGGGCTTTATAGCTATCCCATCTCTCTTCTCATAGATTCTGCAGTAAGACCTCCAGGATGTCAGCTTTCCAGGGGGTACCACTATGATCCAATACATGGCTGACCTACTGTTAGCATCAACTTCCTTTCAGGTCTCCCTCACTGACTCTGACTCACAGGGTCTCCTGACACTTCCATGGCCTTCACCATGAGCAAGACTGCACCTCTCCATTGCTCCCACCCTCCCGGACGACTCTAAATCATTTACCCGGTTCTGTGATGAGAAAGAGGGGCATGCCATAGAAATACTCCCGCAGAGGCACAGGGACCTACGATGCCCTGTAGCCTATTTTAGATCACAGTTAGACCCTGTCACCTCTGCCTTTCCCAAAGGTCTCAGAGCAGTAGTTGCCACTGCCTTTCTCCTTTCAAAAGCTGACAACATTTCCCTAACACAGGCTTGCATGATTGCCACACAACCCCCAGCCACTATATATACTGATTCACGGTATGCTTTTGATATATCACATAATAATAATAATAATAATAATAATAATAATAATAATAATAATAATGACTAAAGGACCCTCTGGAAACAGAGAGGTTTCCTAACTACACAAGGTATTCCCCTTTTCAATGCACCTCATGTTGAAGCACTGCTTATTGTAATTGTGTTACATACCAAGTAGGCCAGTAGGAAGTGCAGGGCCCTCACTCAACCTTCTGACAGGACCCTCCATGGCCCTCATGCTCTGTTGATGAGTCACTATTGCTCCTATGATTTGAGGACCCCCTTGCATATTTTTCCATCCTGGCCTTCCAGTTCCATAAACTATGACAGAGATCTCTCCCCCCATGAGATTCTCATGGGGAGGCACATGCGAATGGCAGTTACTTCACCACGTTTCCCTAAGATCTGTGACTTACAACTGAATGATGATGTTGTGTCATATTGCAAACGACTAATGCTAGTCAGCTCTCACTTCCAGCAAAAATAGTCCTTGCATCCTGGCTGGAAAGTTCCTGATAATGCACGCCGCAGTCCACGCCAGCCAGTGTTTGAAAGCAGCACCTCCACTTGACGACGATAAACAGCAAGACATACAGGACAAAGACAACCCGTCATCCGACATCACCAGAGACACAGCAATGCTGCAATCTGCAGGGTACAGGAGAAAGAGCCCCCTCTTCAGCATCCTACTGGGTTCCCAGCAGCTAAAACACCAGTGATTCTACCTTCAGCACTCCTCCACGACTAAGTTCTGCTACCTGTCCCAAGGTACAATTTGAGGAGGGTGGCCCCCATCTCACCTGACTTCAGCAGGTGACCCATCGCTCTCAAATGTTTTTGCTACACTTGTCTCCAGCAGGTGACCCATCGCTCTCAAATGTTTTTGCTACATTTGTCTCCGGCAGGAGGCCCATCACTCTCAGAAGTTTTAATACACTTGTCTGTGGCAGATGACCCATCTCTCTCAAAGGTTTGCTACCCTTGTGTCCTGCATGTGGCCCATCACTCCCAAAACTTTGCTACCCTTGTGTCGTGTGGGTGGCCCATCTCTCTCAAAGGTTTTTGTCACCAAGTAGCCACAGTAACCCTCCGCACCTGGAGTATAGGTGCATAAGTGATCCAGCCAAATGGGTTTTTGGAGGCCAGCTAGGTGGGCTCAGCACCTCAGCTGATTTCTTCCAGCTCTACGCATCTGTCATCATCATCCTGGCAGCGATCTTGAACTTTTGCATCAGTGTCCCTCTTGTCTACCCATTCCTGGAACGACTGACACTCTTTGGAACTTTTGGGCATAAGGCACCAATCTGCATAGGGTTGGACTGCTGCAACTAGGAATAGTGCTGCTACTACCTTATTATATGTGAAGTATTAGCACCATGTTGCTGTTCATTACCATGGTATTGATTCTGCCTCACCCTACATACACCATCTTCCACCCAGACACTAACACCTTTCTCAATTTCTTTCGGGCCTATGAGGATCTAATACATGCCTCTGAAGGCTAGATATCTCCCCACACTCCTATGTATGCCAGTGGGGGGATTCCCTTCATCCCTGCCCCATTCATTCTTCCTGAATGGTGTTATGACCTCCTTATCAATGACTCTTCTTGTCCCAAGATGGGCCATCCTTTTTACTGTGGATTTTTCTATCCCAGCTACACTAATATGTTGTGATCTCTATCAGACACTTTTGAGTTCAAAGGGCTCATACAATTTCTTATTCATATCCGTCTGTCATGCTGTGCTAGACAGGTGTGTTACTGGCCCACCGAGTTGAGACTGCTGCAACTTGAAATGGAAAAGCTTCACATTATGGACATTTCAAATGTGCAACACCAATTGGGCTGAGGTTTTTAAATTAGGAACTTTTTAGGTCCACAATCTGTCTCTAGGAACAACATTGTTTTAGTAGAAATCCCTGTGCTCCTCCAACCTATCCTTATGTTACCCATATACCTGGGTATCTTTAGTTAAGATTATACCTCAATCCTTCTCCCTGTGGTCTACACCCTGTTTAGGGACGACCAAACAGGGGGTTGATGTGGCAGGATTGCTATGCCATTCACGATTGCTATGCTATGTTACGCTGGATTGTTATGCAGGATAGCTATGCCATACTATGATATGCAGGATTGCTATGCTATGTCATGCAATACTATTAGGCTTCTCATACTATTAGGCTTAGGCCTCAGACCCTCCTTGTCACCTCCGTCTGTCTGCTCTACATGCAGCACCCCAGACAGGCTCAAACCCCTCCTAATGCAGACGACACGTCATACCTTCCCTTCTGCTTGTTCTGTACAAGATTAGCATTAGTCCCATATATGGGAGACAGCAGAAGGGGTTCCTGAGAATTCCGCTTATCTACAATATCACAAGATGTCCCCGCAGGGCTTCGTCACAAGGTCACAAGTGAGATGTTGACAGTTCTTGCGTAATGTCTGATATTGTGCCAAGTAACACCCCCGTTGTGAAAGTACAGAAGCATATAAGTGTTTGCCTGTATTATGCTGTATAAACCGGCACTCTGGGGTGGGGGATAGGAGAGGACTCATTGTGTCGACTGCCCAAAAACTTGCATGTAGCATGCTGTTTTCCCTGCTTAAACTCTGTATGCTGTTTATTTGCGATATAAATATATGAAGCTTGATCTACCACTCGTCTGTCTGATATCCTTATTTTCTGCAAACTGAGGCCGGTTGAGGGGGCATTATCTTGGCAACCACAAACCCAAGAGGTCAGGTAGGTGGGCGGATGATGTGGGTGGGTATGAGAGAGCGCTAGTGCAGGAGAGTCAATGTCTACCTAGCTAGACCAAACTGTTGTAGGGTGTTGCTGTATGCTAATGGTAGATGTGTTGGGCAAGGCTGGGATTTCAGTGTGAAAATATATCTGACCCGTTAGAACAAATTTGTCATAGCCGTAGCTGCATTCTAGAGTGCGTGGATCGAGAGCCGTGCCTGTGGCAGATGTCCATAGAAGTGGTGCGTTTATACATACCTTAAACTCGGATGGAGTTTATCTTTGATGTATCTGTGTCAGATCTTTTTCTGGCACTATGGGCCGGCTCCACCTAAGTCTCGGAAGCCAATAGCCTGATTGACCAAGAGCAACTTCTAGTAGGGGAAGAATGCTACCATGGAAAAGGACCAGGCTAATGGGATTCTTTGAATGCAATGGGCAAATACATTAAATAGACATAGCTACGTGTCTTCCACGTTCTCTAGAAGCTAACCAAGTTATCTAATAAGCGCAATGGTAAGGGATACTTGCATGTAACCACTGTGTGTTTCAATGGCTAACCTAATCCGTTATATGTGCAGAGGGGTTGCTAGCAAACATCTTGGGACATAATTGAGTGGGCTGAAACATTGTAGGCATGATTTTAAAGAACACTGTGGCAAAATGCAAATAGATTTAAAAGAACACAGCAGGAAAAATGCATCTAGATTTAAAATTACACTTTGTGGGAAAAGGCACCTAGAGTTTAAAGAACACAGCAGGTACATGTACCCAGATTTAACAGAACACACCAACCAGAATGCACCTAGATTTAAAAGAACACTTTATGGGAAAGAGCATCTAGAATTTAAAGAACACAGCAAGGAAAATTCACCTATATTTAAAAGAACACAGAGTGGGAAAATGCACCTAGATTTAAAAGAACACAACAGGGAAAATGCACCTATATTTATAAGAATAGAGAATGGGAAATACACCTAGATTTAAAGAACACAGCATGGGAAAATGCACTGAGATTTAAAAGAACACTTTGAGGGAAAATGCACCTAGTTTTAAAGGAACACAGCAGGGAAAATGCATCTACATTTCAAAGAACACAGCATGGGAAAATGCACCTACATTTAAAGAACACATTGTGGGAAAACGCATTAAGATTTAAAGGAACACAGCATGGGAAAATGCACCTAGATGTAAAAGAACACAGCATGGGAAAATGCACCTAGATTTAAAAGAACACATAATGGGAAATGCATCTAGATTTAAAAAACACAGCAGTGAAAGCGTGCCTCGATTTTAAAGAACACAGCATGGGAAAATGCACCTAGATTTAAATGAAGACAGCATGGGAAAATGCACCTATACCTTAGACTTTAAAAGGGCATACCTAGATTTAAGGAACACAGTGGAGGAAAAGCACACCTGGATTTAAAGAGCACAATAGAGAGAGATGGGGCACCCACACTCAAGGAGACCACAGCAAAGGGAAAGTAAAGCATCTAGAAAGAAAAACTGTTTTCTGTTCAACAATGTAATGAAGATATCTTTGATTCAGTGTTTAGCAGCGCACTCAATATTATTAGATAGTTAGGCCAGATGAAAGTAAGCAAAGGTAAGAAGAGTGGAGGGATTTTACAGGAGTGCAGTAATGGATGTACTCCCCACCCAAACCACACTTACCTTATCAGTTGCTGCTGGTTGACTATGACTCGATTCCCAGGCGAACACTGGCAAACATGGACTGGATCTGTTACTTCGGGGGCTGCCCTTTGCCTTGTGGCCCTTAGCCTGAGCTGCCCGGGCAGAGTCTTCCCATATTGGCTAACCTATATGAGTCTCATGGCCCAATCGACATATGAGTGCAGGAAGGGAGGCAGGTCGAAAGAGTAACACGGAAGCAGGCACAGAGCGGGTAGGGGAGGGAAACAAGGACAGAAAGCAAAATTTAACAAGCAAATAGGCCCAAAGAGGCTAGATGGGGGTCACTGTGCATCGGGATGAGCTTACCTCTAAGGCTGGAGAAGCAGAGTGACTCTGGGATCTACGGAAAGGGGCCTAAACCCACAAGGAAGATTTGTGTTTAAGGAATATTAAGTAGGCATTTGTTATGTTTGCTGGTAACCTATGTTTGTGAGTAACAGAATTGTCATTACATTCAAACCAACCACTTATTTATTTCAAATATGCAGTACAGTGGTTTGAAGTGGCTGTGGAACCAGTGTGGTCTATTATGCCTACTGCTGTGAAGGTTTTCTTGGCAAGAGATTCTTGGCCGTGTGTAAAGTTTGGGACCTTACTGTTATTTTTGATACTATCTGGATTGTACATGAAAAGCAATGCTATTTTATTCTGGGCATGTGAATTTATTTGTATACTTGTAATGCTGGTAAAACATGGCAAGTGTGTGCAGTGCATTTTGGGTACTCCCGGCACCTTAATGGACATTTGCTCCAGGCATCAGTGAAATCTACACATTTTCTCCAGGCCTCAGTGAAAGCTGCATTTGATGTTCCAGGCATGTTTTCTTGCATTTGCATTGCTTCAAGGACTGTTTTGAAGAAGGTGCCAGATGGTATTAGATAACGTTGCAAGGGAAATGTTGTGTTCTCATGAGAAATGGAAAGCTTTGCCTCTTGTGATTGCCAAGAGTCATTCGGGCCGGGGGCCTGTGGGAACTGCTAACAGGTATAGACTTGAAAAAATACAAAAAGTTCTATAAAATGTCATCATGCATTTGCAATGGTTTAAAAAATGGGGGCACCCGAGCAGTCAGACAGAGAAAGCTTCACTGGAGGATGGACGTATTGCAGGGCCTGTTGATGCAAAAGATCTCTCTGCCTGCCTGTGTGGGAGCTTTACAGTGCAGTTTTCTGGCAAGATGAGGATGTACTTTAAAGCTGTGTCAATGGTGAAGTATTTCATCTAACTTATTTTTATTACTTATTGTTCTTGTTGTTTTATTCATTTCTGCATGCTTTTCATGAATAAATAGTCGTATAGAAGCTATTTATAATCTAGCTGAGTCTGTGCAGGTGTGAATAATTGCCTTCCAGAGACTGAGGTATCTTCATGTAGTGTGTTGGGGCTGTGCAAATATACAACAATCCAGAAAGATGTATATTTAAATTGGAAAAACTCATCCGGAGAGAAATCTCTCAAAAAACGTCACGTCTCAACCTTGGCACAATACTATAAGAGTAAGCGAATACCAAGAGGACTACGAGTTTATTTAAGACCAACACTGTGCAAGGAGAACCAATCATTTGTAAAACGATGGGAACAGATCCTAAATAAATGTTCACTAGATCTCATATTATTGACCATAGAAGAGCTGTCTAAATCACTATCATCCATTAACCAGGAAATCGAAGAAGTAACACAACAACTATCTAAATTGAAAACAGGAGACCAACTAATACTAACAACAAATTGGATGCATACAAGAGGGACATAGAACAACATAAGATCAGAAAGTTCCGAAGAGACAATTTGGACTACGCAAGAGACATTGTCTATTCCTGGCAGGAATTTTATCAAAACACAAGACCAAACACGACCAGACCAACAGGACCACAGGGATCCTCAAATAGTACAGAAAGCAGCGACGCAACAGGTGGTGAACAGGATGACACTTTTAGAAACTCAGCCCCAAGTCCAAGAAGATCAGAGTCAACTGAAAGAATAGTACCGACACCACCAGGTCCACCAACTACCCAAACACCAGAGGTACCTTTTTTAGGAGCAGACAAACCCGCAGAGGGAAAAAGAAAGCAAAGACTGAAGAGCAAATAACAGAATCAATAATCTTGAACATCTCGAACAAAATGCTTACCAAAAGCCAGATGGACACACTGAACCTCAGAATCTCCTTCATTCCAACAAACAACACTAGTATCTTTGAAGAAGAAGTAAACCTCTTTAAACTCATCAGAAAGATGGAACTTAAGGTATTCTCTGATGGATTAGCAGATATGGGAGAACAGAGATCCAAATCTGACTATCTAGAAATGAAAAACAAGAGCACATTCCATCCCCAAATTAATCATCCGGTCATAAATCTTATCAACCTCAAGACCAAAAAAGATCTCAAATGGTTGAAATACAGCAATACCAAAATAATGAACATCGGAAGCCACCAACTCAAACTGATAAAGGAACTATCCGAGGACAATACAGTAACACTCAAACAAGCAGACAAAGGGGGAGCTCTGGTATTAATGGATACCAACTTTTACAATGAAGGTTGTCTCATACTCCTACAAGGCCAACGGACATATCTAGTGCTGGATAATGATCCTATCATGTCCATCAGCACCATTATTAAAGAAACAATCGATAAAGCTTATGATGCTGATTGGATATCTGAACATACAAAGGACTTTCTAATCAAAATATTCCCCATAACACCAGTTTTTCACGCACTACCGAAGGTACACAAAGATCTCAATAATCCGCCATTCTGACCAATAGGGGCAGGCACAGGAAGCATTTTCCATCCACTCGCAATCTATTTGGACAAGGCTCTACAACCACACGTACAAAAAACAACCACCTACCTAAAGGATACAGCTCACTTTTTATGACTACTCAGTGAAATTCAGACAACGGATACTAACCTCATACTATTTACACTTGACGTCAATAGTCTATATACATCCATACCTCACCAAGATGGCATAGAGGCCCTGGAATGGTTTCTACTTAGACAGAAAGTCTTCGCCATAGAACTGATCAGGATCATCCTTCACAACAACTACTTCAGATTCAACAGCAAATACTACCTCCAAATATCAGGTACATCTATGGGGACCTCGGTGGCACCATCCTACGCAAATATATTCATGTTTCATTTTGAATACAACTTTCATCAATGATATTTTTGGCATTTGGCAGGGCACCACTGAAGAACTACAAGAATTCCTTATATATCTCAACAATTGCCAGGAAGGCATTTCCTTTACATTAGAAATTGGAAACCCGGGTGTCCACTTCCTGGATGTACAAGTAGAACGGAAAAATACCTAATTCTGCACAAACATCTACAGGAAACCTACTGATGTGAACAGTGTTTTACACTTTGGCAGCTTCCATCCACTTCACCTCAAAGACAATTTGACATTCAGTAAATTTCTCCATCTGAAAAAATCACATCTGACCCCATGATACTACAATCAGAACAGGCAATCATGAAAGAAAGATTTAAAAAAAAGAGGATTCCCGGAGGAAATTATTGACAAAGCTATATTACGGACAAGTACAGTAACCAGAGAAAACCTACTACAGGATAAACCCAGGAAGGACACAACAAGACTTATTCACACCCTAAAATACTCAAGCCAAAGTTATCAGGTGAAAAGAATTATCAACAAAAATTGGGATCTCAAAAAATCAGACCCAAATCTAAACAGATTATTTCCAGATTCACCAATGTTAGCCTATAAGAGGGGCAAAAACTTCAAAAATAGCCTGATCAGGGCAGAAAAAACAAAAAAATCTACACAAACAACACTGAGGAAACAAAAAACAGGCACATACGCCTGTCTTAATTGCCAACATTGCTCAAACCTGATCAAAGGGGACCATATAAAACATCCCAACAGTGGAAAGAAAGTATGCTGAACTATTTTGCAACCTGTGAAAGCTAAAACGTAATGTATGCCCTAAAATGTCCATGTGGGAAATACTACGTTGGGAAAGCAATACGCAAGGTACGAGAAAGATGGACCGAGCATAAGTCCAACATAAGAACAGGAAACATCAAATCCCCAGTAGCAAGACACTTCAAATAAAATGGACATAACACTTCCCAAGTACGAATGGTGGTTCTCGAAGTTATTCTAACTGAACCCAGAGGAGGAGACTTAGCCAAAAGATTGGCCCAAAGAGAACTATATTGGATACACAAATTGGACACAATGACCTCGTTGGGTCTAAACAAAGATTTCTACTTGGGTCAATTTCTTTAAATATCCCACCAAGGACTAGGCTAGATATGATCTAAACACAACCACTCCTTCCTACATTTAACCACTATGGTCATATTGGTCAGTACAAATATTCAGACCACTAGATATAACATAGCAATAATGTTTTATGATACAATTACTGAATATTATCCTGTAGTCTAGAACCAAGTAGACTGTATATCTCACAATTGAGAGACAAAACACAAGAGTAATGGATTTCTCTGACTATGTGATCTGAAAATTGTTATGCCTCCAATATGACTAGATATAACATAATTTTGATGTTTCATGATGTAATTACTGGATTCTTTCCTGGAATCTAAGACCATGTAGACTGTAAGTCTCACGATTGAGAGACAGAACACAGGAGTAATGGATTGCCTAGAAATTGTGAACTGAAAATGTTATGCCTCCTATATGATTTGTTTACCAGATAATGAAAATGGTTGGACACTCAAACAAATTGTACATCTCCTATATGTAATAGGAGTATAACCTGTTTTCAATATGATATTATGTAAACCTCATCTTAAGACATTACCCACACTGGAACAATAGTGGTTATGTATACACTGGTTTGTTTCATAGAACCCGTTCCTTAATAACTTAGCTATAATGAAATTGATATGCTACGTTGTACTCATATCCGGCTAACATCCTCGGCCTTTGACCTAGATAAAGTGCTGGCTAAAATAAAATGTATGACTCCACCTGTCTATCTTTTATCAATACTTATTCTATGGGATTCTAGTTTCTAAACATTTACGTATTACACAACCTTACATGCAGCCCCTGGCTGATGCCCCGTCATTTTCTTCATGAGCAGGCAGACCTATTTTTCCTCCTCAACCCTGTACTTTCATAGGTACCACTCTTTCTCTAATCCGGATGACAATGTGGACATTTGAATATTCATTACCATCCACTCGCACAAACTCTTTGACTTGAATTGTCACTAACGTTCGAATTTCAGCCACTTCTACCGTATGATTATAAAGGTGATCTTCACCACTTACCTCTTTTCAACTCTAACATTAACTAATTGTATAGATCTCGCGCTAACGCACGCACACATGATGTCACCATGTTTACATGGGGACGTCACATTACGTAAAAACGTGATGACATCACCGCTAAGCGCTGCTATTTGAGACGGCCATTTTGTAAGCCATTCCATACTCGGGAACGGCGGCATGAAGATCTTCTTCTCCTTCACACGTTTCCAATAGGTAAGCATTAGTCCACTATGGACTCTGGCACTCTCTTTCTAAGCTGTTGCTACTTTAGGTAACAAGTTAATACACATATGAGATTTTCGACGCACTTCCATATACTATTTTCTTTTAAAGGCTACATTTTGTATTCTCTTAGATTACTTCTGTCCTAATTGACGGCCACGAGGCATGAGGCATCCGTGCCCACGCTATCTTTCCTCCAGACGATCCCCAGTAGTCACCAGCCATCTTCTTGGCCTTTTCTAGTCAACACAAAGGGTAAGACTTTATACCTCTTTAAAACCCATAACTATCCATAGCTTAGATATGGGCTTTGAGGTTAACTATCCGTATGGAAAACAACAATAGAGGTTCTCACCTACCATACTTCCATATACAACACATCTATGAGACAAAGTGGATATTGAGTTAACATACCTCTAAAAAGGGACCCCTAGTACAATGTACCATTGAAAGCAATGAACATGCAATTATTAATGTTTGGTTAACACAACAGTGAACGTATTGCAGTAACCTAAATTTCTAAATTTCTTGCTAAATTTGATGACACATGCTGTGGTTAAACGCCCATGAGATAAGTGTGCACATTGAGGATCTATTGTTTTTTTATTTAGGAAATGAATATAATACATGAATTGAGTACACCAAGGTGTTGAATACACCTTGATCAATGAGATTTAAGTATTGACTTTAAGAAATGTAAATGATTTGTGAAATAAGTAATTATATGTTTTTCTGTAAACTTTCTTTAGATGTGATTGAATGAAAAATTGAATATGCCCCTGAAGAAGAGATGTTTTTCTCGAAACACGTTGGGCCCCTTGAAAAATAAAACTACAGTTGAAGAAAAATTATTTTCTAAAATGATGTCTTGATGTTTACCATTTATGATCATAAATTGTTTGTTTGAACAAAAAGAACACATACCTAGAGTATGTTCAAAAGTTAACCTTAACTGTTTAGCTCATGCATTGAGCTTGTGAAAGTGTGCAGGGGACGGGGGTTCCTTTATTTAGGAACTTATTTTGCATTTATCTCACAACCCATATGCCAGGGTTGACTGTTATCTCCCCAGCACCTTAAGTTTATTAAAAGCATCTTTTTGCTACTTAAATATAATCAGAACTTTATGAATTACCCAGAATAGGAGTGCATGGTGAACACAACTGTAGATTTCAAATATATATGTGCACCTATGGAGCAGAACAATACTGGATCCATCATCTGAATTGCCAAAAGAGCATAATATGCCATAATTTGCCTTTTGCAGAAGTTGGTGAAATGGAATGGATTCACAATTTGGTATAGATGCATACGCAAATCGTTCATTAGGGATGTGCTCTTGTGAAACATACTTGCAGAGAGTGCATGCATGTTTCCACATGTTTGAAATCTGTAAGATTTAGTTTATTTGGTTGTTGTTTGTTTCTAGTACTTATGGTAAGTACATTAAGAATTCTTGTGAATCGTTCTGTGTGTTTATGATGGATTCTACCATTCCTGCCCAGTAGTCCAATTCCTGCCCTATACCTGAGACACTGTAGGTATTGTCTGTGTTATTAGTGGAATTTCTGGTAAAGAGAGGGATTTGCAAACACAACTGGTTTGAGCCATTTAAGTAAATATTGTCCATAAATGGTGGAAATTGGAGGAGATGATTTGTTGCTACATTTGTATACCAATTTACTCCAGTTCTGTTACTGGATCAAAAGGATCAGCACATTTTGTCTCTATTTCGCTTGATAGTCCTGCAGTTAATTTTTCATTCTTTATTCAGATTGTGGCCAGATCTGCTACGGGTTCGGTTTCTAATACTTGTCTTTTCAAAGGTTTCTTTTTTTGAGGTAAAGGGTACATATCCAGATGTGGAGTGTGCAGGGCACATAGTCTTATGTATTCTAGGGTGCAAGGAATGTCAGTATTGACCTTCTTTGCATGAGAGTTAACTACGAATAGACCATTGAGTGTGCAAGGACATGACAAGTAAATCACACCTTCTTCGAAGACTGTGCTGCCAAGGTGAAGACGTGCTTGGTCAAGGCTTACACCTTGTGATTTGTGAATAGTGACATTATATGCAAGAGACAGAGAATTGTTCTCTGCATACATACATGTCTTTGAAAAGAAAGAAACACACTGTTGTGTGAGGGTTCTTTTAGTTTCTACACATTTGTCAAAATGGATGTTGAAAACTGGATATTGTTTTCATTTGCATATGTTTGGAAGCCAACAACTGTACCAATTGCTCTGTTTACTAAACCTTGTTCTATGTCAAGTTTATGTTTTATTATCACTCTACAGTTCAGACAGAGAGTTAGCAGTTTGTTCTAATCCAGCTGTGTTGGAGATACATTTCTCTAGGCTATTTAGTCATGCTGTTGCTGGTTGACACATAGGGAGTGTAATGCACTTCTAGTTTTTCTGTGGAGCTGATATGCACTATGGGTTGCACTTCTTTTTACAATATTGTTTGGTTGAATTGGCTACAACTTGTAAGTGTTGGCCTTAAGCATACGCATTTTAGATTTTGTTAAGTTAATTGTTGCATCACATCCGGGCAGATGTATTTTGTCGATACAGCTCATGTATTAGTCTAGTTTTTAGAAAGCAGTCCAGTTCTGATGCTTTTGAAAATATGACCATATGTTAGATCTCCAGACTGTCGCATGTTTTGGATCAGTTGTCTGTGGCAAAAATGATGCCTCTAATTGACATTGCCAATGTTGCGGAGTGTATTACAGAATTCTTTGTGTCCTAAAGTTTTGACTATGTTATGGTCTTTCACGGGTGTTAACTGTAGGAGGTATCCAAAAACAACAACATCCAAACAGTTAGTCGTAACCAGTTTTTAGGACTTCCTGCATTCTTAGATGAATTAAAGCCAGCATGAGGTTGTAAACCATGCTTACTTCATCTACTACTTCACTCTACATTCATTTGTCATATAATTCCGCATACTTTAATGCCATCTTCTGGGGACAATTTGTAATAATCTAATTTGTTTTGTTGGTGGTTTTGTTGGATGGTGTTGTTTATTACTAATTTTACACATTTCTTGATTGTTTTTATTAAGAAGGTCTTGCCAGAACCATGTTACAGACATGAGCAGAGGTTAGTAATTTCTACAACTGCAAGTTTTACTTTCATGTTTTAGTTCATGTTCAATGTCTTCAGTGGCTTCTAGGGAAATGGTGTTGTTGTTCATCATTTGGCTGTGATTTGACCACTGACAAATATTCTTCGAACTGTTTGGATTGATACGTGGCTAAACTCCTATAAACACACTTTATATCAAAGAGATGGAGAGGGCATGTTGGATGCTCTAATAGATCTCAATTGAAGAACCTTTTGGACTAAAATGAATGGCCTGGAATCTAACCAATTAGGGATTCAAACAAATCCAATCTCTGAAGACTTCTGGTGTCAGCGTATTAAACAATTGCATGGTCTGGGAAAAAATGCTGATCGAGATTACTAAAGGGACTGTCCCTTGTGGTCATTGGAAATATCAATAGAAGACATTGACAGAAAGATAAGGAAATCTAGCAGATCTAAAGCAGGAGGACCAAACCAACTGACTAATGTGACTCGAAACAGAAATGTGGAGCCATAGTCTGGAATCTTGTGGGCGATGTTTAGGTAGGTGGTAATATTAAAACAACACTGTTGTCATGGAACAGCTCAATATTAATCCCAATATTCACGAAGGGAAATAGATCAAGCCCCTTGAACTACCGCCCGATAGCTCTCCTAGGCGTAGAATCAAATATATTTTCATCCCTAGTCCAAGAGAAAATTGAAGAAGGGTGTGTTTCTAATGAAATCTTAAGCCCTTTCCAGTTAGGCTTTAGGAAAAACATACGAGTTGATACTGGTGGCCTTTTGTTATACTCTCTGCAGATACTAGCCTAGAAACCAAATGCAGTCCCAATATACGTAGCCTCAATGGATGTATACCTAGCATTCGATTGAGAGGACAGAAATAGACTGTGGCACAAATTGGAAAATGTAGGGATACCACCCAATTTATTAGCAATTCTAATACACCTACATAATGGGTCCAGACGGCAAGTAAAGCTCAATAGTGATGGGCAGCTGAGAAAATCTATCTCCATTAAAAATGGGTTGAGACAAAACTGCATAATAGCCCCATGTTTATTTAATTAGTATGCAGCAGACGTAGGGCAGAGTCTTGCTGGAGCCTCTTTTGTGCCGCCAAGGATAGGACAATCTGCAGATGAATTCAAACTTTTCGATCATACACCAAAAGGACTGCAAAGGCTTATTTCAGCCTTTCGTCAATCCAGTAAAATCTATGGTATTAAGGTTGAATAGGAAAAAAGCAAGTGTAAATCTGCATGTTTTTTACATCATACCAAACTTCAAATGAGAATGACAATGATCTACCTAGTCTTTCCCATCATTTCGTCCCCAGAGAAAAGCGAGAAAAGTTTTTACTTTTGCACAAATGAAAAAGCTTGACAGCATATATGGGAAATGTAACCTAGTGCCTATTGTAAAATCTTATAATGCAAAATCAATTCATCGCTTAACTTATGTGGTAGAACTTTTCCCAAGTTGGTTGGTCAATGAAGCAGGAATAATTGAAGCATTAATATGGCGATCAATCCTATAATTTATCACTAAATGTGTTATACTACCTACCTTAAGAAACAAATTAGGATTGCACTTTATACAAAGTGTCTTTGAATGGAAAAGATTGGCTGAAAACTCCATATCTTGCATGAAGCAAGTTTATATTATCTACTAAGCAAAGGGGTGAAAGAAGGTGCAACCCAAGAGGGATTCATACTTGACTTATAGATATAAAGCATAGTTCTATTGGAGGAATTAGGAACCACGCTAGATATGTTGTTGACCAATACTTTAAGAGAAAAAAAGATACTGCTGAGACATGACTAGATACATACAACTGATATAATTTGTGTTCTCAAATTGCTTCTCCAAAACCATTGGGAGCGATGGAATACTATCTTACGGGTTTTCCAAACAGAAAAATGAGAAACAACTTTATGCGGTTTTGATTAAACATGATCAATACCAACGTGATTCTAATCATTAGAGATAGATGACTGAAAACCTCAACAAAATGTTGATTTTTTTGAGAACGATCAAGAAGTCCTCCCCCATTTAATCCTGTATTGTGAGGACTTGCAAATACAGAGAAGGGAATATTTTAGAATATTTGTGACTAACATAAATGGGGTACCCACTGACCTCTTGTGGCTTAACATTATGCATGGCAAATTGGTGGCTCTGAGTTTAGCTGTACTGAGTTTTCCAAAACATTGATGTAACCTTACATGAATGAATTATGAGATTATATAGGTTCTCACTTGGATATAGTGTGAGAAGTTTTAACTTTTATAATTTGATGTATTGATTACACTTTTGTATTGTGTACTTCTGTAAGTTTTAAATTGAAGCTTTTTTGCAAACATTTTGTAAAGGTTTTAAATTTAAATGAGCCAATACTAACAAATAAATAATAATAATACATGGTGTTTTCTACCTCATTAATTGCTAGCTCTGCTTCATTTTGAATACGTTGTTCTCCAAGTGGTTCTTAGCTTCGTGTAAAAGAAGGTTGACTTGCTTCAGTAGTGTCTTTCTCTGGTATACTTTATATTTATTGTTCTTGTTGGCGTTCAGTGTCCAACATTTCTTTGTACTGTTTGAAATTGTCATTTGTCATACTACCTTCATTTGCCTTGAATGCAGCTTCAAATATGTCATGGTGAGCTAACAATTCTTCTTCTTTTCTCCAAGGTTTGAATAGTTTCAGTAGGGCCATGTAATAAAGTTATCTTTGCTGAGGAAATTTAAAGGATAACTTTACATGGTTAATAAGAATGGGTTTGGTAAGCTTTACAAGGCATTCTTAACAATATAACTGAATATGCGGCAGTTGTCTCATCTGGTGTGACATTGTTTTTGTAGTACTTCTGTTTGGGTAGTATGTGTCAATTAAATGGTGTTTTCAAATGTACTGGCTGTTATGATATGATATGATATGATATGATATGATATGATATGGCATTTATTACCCACCTGTACACAAGTGTTCCTAGGCTCGACAAGACAAGGAGGACAAAACAACTATCTTACTAGACCTTGTGTCATACAGATTGTGCAAGCACAGGGAAGGGGAAGGGGAGAAGTGCAAAAGGGGGGATGGAGAAGTGCAGGTAATCAAAAAGTGCAGCCAGCGGGTGGCTCAATGCAGGTAATCAGAAAGTGCAGACAAAGGGTTACTCATAAGTGCAGAGAGAGGGGACTGTAGAGTTACAAATAGAGACCACAAGTGCTGGGGGAGCCAAGAGGCAGTGCAAGTTTGCAACTGGACAGGCAAGGACCTGGGTCCAAGTTCACAGGGTGGCCAAGGGACCAGTGTGGAACAGGCGGGTCATCAGCAGGGGAGAGAAAGCGGAAGCGAAGAGGAAGGTCTTGAATTGCTTCCAGAACTGAAGATTGTTCTGCTCAAGTTTAAGAGAGGCAGGGAGGCTGTTCCAGAGGGAGGCCCCAGCCGAAGAAAGATATATGCCCCCAACTCTCTTCTTAGTATAATTTGTGGCAATTGTTTCTCTTGATAGGTTATTAGTACCCTTTTTCATGAGGAAGCTGGACCAAGGTTTAGCCAGACAATGTTTTCCGATTTTCCATCTAAGGGTGTACCTGTTAAACAGTCTGCAGATTTGTAGCACCCACATTCTCCAGGGGAGAGAATTTTTATACCGAAGCTGTAACATTTTTGTGACAGTATTTTGTCAGATGATATGCCATCCCAGAGGTCTTTTATCTCTGTTTTATCATCTTTGGTAAGATAGGTTGTGGCACATCTTGCAACTGCAGTGGAATTGTCTACAATGTATTGTATCTCTATATTTGCATTCCACAAGAGGGCCATGATTACACTGTAATCATTGATGTACTTGGAAGTTTCATCCCTTTCAATGTTGTAAGTATTTTTAGGGGATTTCCCTTTTACACTTTGTCTAACAGAAGACATCAAGCTATTCACTTGTCCTTTTGTGCAAACTGGTCTAGGGAAACCAAAGCGACATTTGGTATAGTATTTGCTTTGTTTTTATATCGACGGTGGCAGTATTTGCCCCATGTATGTTTTTGGTAGCTTACAATTTGTTTGTGCAGATAACTATGTGTGGTTTCTGAAGGGATGTCATAGGTAATGCATTTTCCGATAAATTGTAAAACAGTGGCATCAATGTTATGGCCAAAAATGGGACCATCTTTTATGCACAAAAGCATGTGGATGTGTGGTGCTCCTCTGCATTGATATTCTTTTCTCTAAAAGAAGTGTTCCACTTCTCTGACTGCAGGAGTAGTGTTACTGCAGATGAAATGCAGCAGGGCAATGAAGCGACAGTGAAAGTACCTTGATACATTGACAGGGTCAAGACAACTGGTGTTTTTATATCTATTCCCTCTTTATAATGGTTTGCAGTGCATAAGAAGTCATGCACGTCATCCCATGGGTATTCTACACAACTTAAAGTAACAAACCATGTGGGTGGTCCTAGGTTCTTTAGCATACAACGTAAATTAGTGTGACTTTGAAACCAGTATTCTTTTGTACCATGCATTTTTGCCAAGAGATTTGTGATACTTGACTGCAAAATCTCTTCTTCGTCTTTTATCTTTTGAAGCGGTTGGGGCCAATGGGGCATTATCGGCACAATTAGCATGCTAATTGCACCCGAAAATGGGCGGTAACTTGGCGCATTTACTCTGAGGTTAGAGTTGAGGGTAAATGCTTCCAGAATCATGATTGGGCGTACTCTTAAATGCACCAGTAATAGCGTTACTGCTGCATTTAAGGGATACCACTCAACTCGTGATGAGGCCTTTGTCTGGTATTTCAGCTGATGTGTTTTTTTGAGTGAGGTTACTAGCTGTTCTGTTTTAATGTTTTCTATACATTGTTTTAGAGGTGGATGACTATATGGCTTGTTTCTATTTTCATCTGCTCTATTTTTTATGTGTTTTCTACAGAATTGATTTTTGGTAGACATTCTGTTCTGTTTTAAAGTTGTGGAATGTTTATGCATGTATTATGTATGGGTGTGTGGGTGTGATTGTAGAGATGAACAGAGTGGTATATGATTGTGTAGTAGGATGATAGGTGTGGTTGGGAAGGTTGTAAGATTAAGAGGCTGTGTAGGTGTGATGGTCTTGAGTTAGCGAGTAAGGTAGTAGTGGTGTGATTGAATATGTAGGACATTATGATGTGCTGAGGAAAACAGTTGTTGTTATAATGGTGTGATTTAGTATGTAGGTATAATGGTAGTGTGGGTGTTATTGAAAAAGGGTGAGTGTGTGTGTGTATGTGTGCTAATGCGTGTTTGTGATTTGGAATGCAATGAGTTTGAAAGTTGTTGGGTTGGTATTAGGACCTCAAGTGGATAGGGTTATGGAATAGTAAGGAACTGGAATTCTGGTATAGAAGTTGATGAGAGATGGGTGTGTTGTTAGACAGTAAAGAATAGGTTCTGTATTCAATAAAGAGCAGTGTTTAGATTGGAATAGAAAGAGTGTAAATATGGCAATATAATGTGTAAGAGTGAAATACAATATTGCTGAGTATTAGGCTAATATATAGTGATAGTCCATTGTTATAATTAGAGATATATATATGCAATATTAATGTACTTACTTTTTAGGATGTGCAGAGTGTTCATACTTCGGTAGCTGTCTTTGTCAATCTTCTTTTTCCTGTAATTGTAAAAGAAAATTAGTTTGTGTATGCGGTAATAGTGAAGTACTTTTAGTAAGAGAGGTTGTTATTTATTAAGGTATGAGGAATCATAGAAAAAAAAGAGTTAATCGGGTTGTGCTATGGGTGGTGTAGTAAAATATGTTAACTATGCTGTTAGAGCAATTGGTCTATAACTAGTGCTGTTTGGGACATTATAAGGAACAGGGCAAAATGGGTGTTTAAAAAAGATGCTTATCTAGGTTATTTTTGCAGCATACAAAGGTTTCTTGTAGGGCTAATATGTAATGGTCCTAGTTGTGCAGCAAAGTTTGGTTTCATGTAAAAACGAATAAAAATGTTTGTTTTTACAGCAGGGCAATTTTTGTGCTGGTGATTTTAATAAGATAAGTGTGTTTGCGGTGCAATGTGTTGCAGCATTTTTAAAGAATAGGGAAACAGTGGCCTAGTGGTAATGCAATGCCAGATTGTAGTTGGAGCACTGTATGGTGTCTTATAGTAGCTGTTGGACAAGAACAGTACTTCATACATTAGAAGTGTTGTATATAGACACTTTGGCAGAATACACATGTGTGTGCAGGTGAAGAATGGTGGCACTATAAGGGATGTAATGAGAAAGGTTGGGCAGTATGAAATTTACATGGAAGTAAAAATGCAAAATGCTGTGCATTTAAAAACATTTCTTTTAGGAGCATTTTCTGGAAAGTAAAAAAAAATGTCAAAGACAAGTAGTTCCATTTCAGAGAATGCATTTGCAGAGTGCATTAATGCCGATACATGCCTTCTCACACCAAAACTGCACCATCCCTCCAATGTCTCTAACTCTTCTATGCAAACATTCTACCCTTCCCCTTCTCCTCACACCCCTCATCAAACCGACCACGTAGATCATCCTCCTAGGTGACATTATCTTGGGCTACAATGCCCCTTCTGATGCCAAAGCCTTAGCCCTCACTACCTCACTCTCTGAGATGAATATTACCCAGCAGGTTTCCTCACCTACACACACCAAAATTTGCACTCTCGACTGGATCTTAACACTTAACACTGATCTCAGTTTCACAGTCATCACTCCTGTGACCTGGACTGACCATTGCTCGATTGAATTTCAAGTGTCTCACTCCGACACCCCAACCATCCCCAACACCAAACCACCGCCTAATTTAGTCAGCAAAACCTGAAAGCTTCCCACTTTGCATTAGACACTCACATTGTCTGAACTTAATAGCAAAGATCTTCAAGCTCTAGTCCCCCTTTGCAATCAGGCCTTCTGAGCATCATGGACTTACATTTCCCTACATAATCTAAAAATCCCAATGCATGAAGGCATGCCAATATTTGGTGCTCTGATAATCTTAGCTCCATCCACAGACGCAACCGAGTTTTAGAGCACATCTAGAGAAAACACACTACCTCAACTAAACTCGAAGCCTTTCCCACCTAAGCCAAAACCTACAAAAACACATTGAAAGCCACGAAAGCTAACCTCTATAACAAGTTAGCTAACCTCTATAACAGGTAATGCAGGTTTATGGTCATTAACACTATGGCTCACCCAGGTGTTCCAAAGTGGGGAGAAGGGGTCTGGCGGGCACTTACCACTAAATTATTGCTCAATGAGGTATACTGAGCAGAAGAATGGAATACGTAAGATTTAAATAGGGGATCTTAAGATTGTATAATTGAAGCATAAAAGCATGTTGGCTAAGATAACAGAGGTATCAATACTTTGCATCACCACCGAATGAGAGGGTGGGAGTTGCAATATTGCTTAATCAAACTTTGCACTTCAAGAAGATAGGAGAGCTTAAAGATAATCAGGGGAGTGTTCTGGGCTTCCACATTCGACTTGGAGAAAGAGACTTGACCCCGTTCTCAACATATGGCCCAAATCAGAACCAGCAAGCATGATATGCCCAGGTGTTCCCCTGCATTGCCCAATTCTAGAAGGGTGTCCTGACTGTAGGGGCCGATTTTATTGTAGTATTGAATGGTGGGATTGACAGATGAAGACCTGCGGTAAAAGTGGACTTGCTCAAGTTGGTTTCACTCAAGCAGTGGATGAATTATTTGCAGTTAATAGATGCATGGAGACATCTGCATACACAATATAGGGAGTACACCAATTTTTGCCACATTCATAATAGCTATTCCCGGATAGACTATTTCTTAATCTCCCGTTCACTCCTGGCTGTTATCACGGCATCCACTATGGAACGGTTAGTCGTCTCGGACCATGCCCCTATTACAATCCAGCTTGATACATATGCTTCACAAGCAAGGAAATCTACCTCGTGGAAAATGAATGACTAACTTTCAGCTGATTTAGCCTATTGTACCTCGATTTCAGAGAGGATTTAATTCTCTTTTTTTAGGAAAACATGACGGATGGTGTTCCTAGTGCTACTATTTGGGATGCATTTAATTCCATGCTGCTATGTAAATGTATTAGTCTGGCCTCTGGAAGGAAACGATTTCTAACAGCCAAAATATTGAAAGTGGAAGAAGGGGTGCAGGGATTAGATATACAGTATAAAAGGGATTTATCAAGTAGGACATACAGACACTACAAGTAGCTAAGGCAGAAATTAAGGCATTTTTGGCAGCTGATATTTCTCACAAAATGTTACAAACTAAACAGTTCTGGGCAATGCCGCCGGGAAGTTCCAGGCGGGGCCAGGTAACTGCTGCCCCATGGCAGGAGACCCCAGGAGAGGGGCAGCTGCCCTCCCCCAAGGCACAGCTCCCCCCTCCCCCAACAAACAGGGAGACACGCAGTCTCAGCACTGCAAAGCGCAGGAAGGGTGAAATGTGAATTAACACCTCACCCATTCGCAACAACAAATGGCCGCTAAGCACCTAGGGGAACCAAAGGCAGCCAGGCAGGGGAAATACAAAGAGAAGCCCCCCAGGGGCCCAGACAGTCAGCTCCAGTGCCGGCCTGGGCACTTGCCTCCAGCCCCCACTAATGACAAACAAGGACCCAGGGGCTAACCCTGGGTCCCATATAAGGAGCTGCTCTCAGCTCACAAGAACACAAACTGTTTGTGGACCCTGCACGGGTCCCAAACAGCAATAGGCAGTTTGCTGTGTACTCAGCGCCTTCCTCTTTTTCTTTTTGAGTTTGCTGTGTATTCAGTGTTTTTGTTCTCTTCCTGCCTTTTAAGCTCTCTCTCTTTACCCAAAAGTTTGCCGTGCACGCAGCATTTTTCTCCACCTTTTTGCGCCACAAACATTGTCCTGTTCATTGGAGAAAAAGGAAGAATGTTTAACAAAGTAACAAAGTTTTGGTTTAAATACTGACAGCAGACATTTCAGCATGTAAAAGTGTTTTTCAGCGGCAAGCCTGTTTTAGATACTCATTTAATTTTGTCACGCTGCAGAGCAGCCATACGGCATGTAGTAATGCACAAATCAAGGGCAAACAAGTTATTTAAAGGCATAAAGTTCACAAACTGTTTGGAAACATAAAGAGGCAGCACGAAAAGCGTTGTTTCAGTGGCAAGTCTTTTGTTTTTCTTATGCACTCAATTCAGGTTTCACTTTGCAGAGCAGCAATACATCAATATTTGTAACAAACTGTTTAGAACCATAAAGAGGCAAATTTCGTTTTTAACACGTAAGCCACAGAGGCCCACAAAGGCGCCACAAAAAGCAAAATTGCCACATCTGCAAGCTGCAATTGAGGCAGCAGAGCGCTATGGTTGGGACTGGGTCAGAGAGCATTTATACAGCCTACAAAAGGAAGGGTTGCCAATACCAGCAGGAGTTGAAGACAGCCCCCCTCCGCCAAAGAAAAGCAAGGCACCAGAAGGCACTAGCAAAGGTAACAAAAACAGTATATTGTCAAAATTGTTTGAGAATATGAAAGAGATTCAGCAAATGATGCTGGAAATCAGGGACAAGCAACAGGCTCCCAAAGAGCCAGAGGGGGCAACAGGCCAAAACACACCTTTGGAACCCACAATAATTATAAATCCTGTGACACCCACAGTGCAACCAGCACCAGGGGCTATACCCACAGTGCCACTGACACCAGTGGCCACACCCATAGTACCAAAAACAACAGGGCCGGCACTAACAGGGCCAGAACCAGCAGGGCTTCTGAAAGCATGGGCAATGCCCACACCAAACAACACAGGGCCAATAGACATAACCAGCAGTGTCACTACAGATATCATGATATTCAGTACTACCCAACTAGATTTAAAACTGAGATCCTTTGAAACAGAAATACTTAACAGGTACAAAAAATCCCTGGCATGGAACATCGATATAACACTTAAAGAGGCCACATGGGTAAAATAATTCATTGAAATATTCTCGCTCATAGAGGCTCAATGCAAGGGGAGGGATGCTTTCAGGGATCCCAAAAAGATTGAAGAGAAGGCCATAGCCAGGAACACCCACATAGAACAGAATTGGGCCAATAGGTTTAAATCATGTGCTATCTTAGCAACAATTTACCTGGAAAACTTATCTGGAGATGGGATAAAACTACGGCATATGCAGACAAAATCAGAGAGGTAAAGCTCACCCACAAAGGGAAGGGGTGGCTAGCATACTACATAAGGTTCAGAAGGAATATGTCGGAAAGACCAGCCATAGAATGGGATGAAGTACAGAACAATCTATACATATTGAATGCCGAGCCTCCATCAGAGGAGGAGGTTGCTCAAGCAACAGGGAAGACACATAAAAACTCACAGGGGGGAAATAGAGGTTCAGAGAATGAGAAACAAAGGAAGGGGGAGCAGCCCTTTTGGAAAAACCAGCCATGGGCGGCTAGCTCAAATGCCCACGGACAGAGCAAAACTCACCACGTCACAAAAACCAATATTTCATGCCAGAATTATGGAAAAAAATCAGTGCACATGGGGGAAGGAGTGCTGGTATAAGTATAAGCACCAGATTACCCACCAAAAATACAAAAGAAGAAGATCAGTCATGAAACACTGCCCCCAGTCTTGAAACCAAGTAGAACCCCCATCAATCCAAAACATTTTTGCAAAGCATTAATGATTTATCCCGACAAAGAAATCAGCTCGGCAGTCAAGCAGGGTTTCAAAGAAGGTTTCATTATCCCTTTTAAAAGAGAAGGGTCCCAGAAAATCCCAAAAAAATGTGGTCTCAGCTAGAGACAACCCAAAAGTAACAAGAGCTAAAATAGATAAAGAATTACACCTGGGCAGGATTGCATGCACCTGGGAAATAATGCCATTTTCAAACTACCTATTGTCACCACTAGGCCGGGTACCTAAAAAAGAACCCAGTAAGATGAGGCTAATACACCACTTATCATATCCCAGGGGCCACGCTCTCAATGACGGCATCCTGCACACTGAATCAGCGGTTACCTACACATATTTTCAGGAGGCATTAAGACTAATACAGGACTGTGGCAGGAAGGCCCTTATGGCAAAACTGCACATTGAATCCACATTCAGATTACTATAAGTCAACCCAAGTTCACAGCAATGGCTAGGTTTTACTTTTGATTAAAAAAATGTATGTGGACAGATGCCTCCCCATGGGGTGCGCAGTATCCTGCGCACTATTTGAACAATTCAGCTCTTTTTTCAAATGGGCATTTCAGAAGCAGGTACCAGGGGTCAGAGTAGTACATTACCTGGACGATTTTATGGTGTTGGCCCAACAGATTCCGAAGAATGTAGTAGGGCACTGGCAGAGTTGGAAAGGATGGCTGCACAAGGGGGAATCCCACTGGCAGCAGAGAAGACAACCAAGCCATCCACAAGCATTATCTTTTTAGGGATAGAGATAGACTCAACAGACGGCGCATGCAGAATCTCAAAAACAAAAGTAGCAGAACTTTTAAGAAAAATCCAAGAGCTAAGCACAAAAAACAAAGGCACAGTTAGGGAATTACAATCACTGGCAGGCAGTCTCAATTTCGCGGCCAGGATCATTCCGCAATGAAAAGTATTTTCCAGGAGCCTAGAGTTTAAAACCAAAGCATGCATCAAACCCCACCTGCACATCAGGCTAGGCAAAGAAGTGAAAGAAGATCTGAAAGTATGGGGGAATTTCCTCACAGATTTCAAGGGGACCGCACTTTGGCGCACGCCATTGAACACAGGGGCAAAAAGGGTCCTCTATACAGATGCAGCAGGAAGCAAGGGCTTTGGGGCCATGCTAGACACAGAATGGGTGGCCAGACATTGGGCCGAATCATGGCAGACAGCATCTATGTTGACTGGTTTCTCCGTCCATTCGTAAAGGAAATGAAGTCCTTCGTCAAAGACACCACCAACATGATACAACGAATAGACAATTTATCCATTTTGAACACAGACATCTTGGTTACCCTTGATGTAACCTCATTATACACAAGTATACCTCAACTAGACTGCCTTAATGTTATCGAATTCTATCTCAATCAAAGAACAACGGCCATCAATTCAGTACCCACTTCTTTTCTCCTAGAATGTGCTAGAATAGCACTAATGGAGAATTTTTTCCTTTATGACGGTTCTTTTTACAACCAAAAACATGGCACTAGTATGGGGGCAACTTTTGCCCCGGATCTGGCCAATTTGTTTATGGCCAACCTTGAAGAACATTCTATCTACCACCCCAATAACCCTTTCAAACAGAATATCCATTGTTGGTATAGATATATCGATGATATTTTCATGGTCTGGAGGGGGTCCTCTAATGAACTTAAGCTGTTTACTCAATGGTTGAACGGACAAAACCCACATATACAATTCACAGGAGATGAACATTTAAACTCAGTTTCATTCCTGGACTTAACCATCAAAGAATCCCCTAATGGACAGTTGGTAACCTCGTTATATGGGAAAGACACTGATAAGAACACCTTATTAAGATTTGACAGCTTCCACCCTGCCAGTCTAAAAGAAAATTTGCCAATTGGACAATTCCTTAGAATCAGAAGAAACTGCACGAATATCTCTGATTTTGAAACACATGGGAAACTTTTAAAATTTCGATTATCAGATCGAGGTTACCCTTCAAAGTCCATTTCACAAGCATACAGAAGAGCGAAATATACCGACAGACAAAATTGTCCAACACCCACTCAGAAGAGCCCAGCAGACAAGATCACATGTGTCTGGACTTTCTCACCTATCAGTAACTCACTCAGAAAAATAATAATAAAAAATTGGCATATCATTACAACTCCAGATTTTGCTCCTGCAACACCTCGATTTGCATTTAAAAGGCAATCTAATATTAGAGACAAGCTTGTACACACGTATCCTACCGCACGAAAACCTTTACCCTCTCAAACCACCTTGTGGTCATTGCCACCGGTAGTAGGACATTTCAAATGTGGTTCTTGTTCGGTTTGCTCTTTAACTACAAACCTTAAAACACTGCAACTATATGAAATGAAATGGACCCTGACAGGTTTTTCCAACTGTAACACTCCATGGGCCATCTATAGCATAAAATGCCCTTGCAATTTACTATATGTGGGCAAAACAAAACGTCCGGTAAAACAAAGAATATGTGAGCATCGCTCATGTATCAAAAATAAAATCGAGAACAAACCAATGGTGGCACATTTCACCCAATTGAAAAACTCACATAATGACCTGAGGTGGTTTGTAATTCAAACCATTGCAGCCCCAGCCAGAGGGGGGAATAGAGACCTACTCCTCACTAAACAGGAACAGAAATGGATTTTTAATTTGAATACCGTTAAACAGGGCTTAAATACGACAGTAGAGTGGTCCCTTTTCTTCTAAACTCTTCTTCTGACTCCTTTTTTAATGGCTTCCACATTGTTCTGTTTTTTTTTTAAAAAAATGTCTTTCTTTTGCTCTTCAAAAAAGTGTTCCTTTTGCCTTAAAGAGTTCTTACATTTTTTTCACAACAAACAAAATGCTTTTGGGCTTATAAGAGAACTAGATCCGTTAAGCATTGTTACCAGTTAGACAAACATCGATTATGGTCCCGACTCACTTTATGAAGAGATGTGTAGTTATAAAATATGTAGATTACCGTGGAATGAGGTTGAATAATACAATGATACAAAATAAATGAAACAGTTCCTCAATTTCCCTTGAGAAATCTTTCGAGGTCTGTTCATACAAGATAATTTAGCAAACTACTAAATACAAACTTGACAATCACAGTTTAGCATCGTTTTGCATACACTTCGATATTTCAAACGATTCCTCAAGAAAAACTCTGTTTCTTTAAGCGCAACCAATCCGTGTATTCTTACACGCCGCCTTCTTCTCCTTTCTTTCGTTGATTGCATTGTTCAATCAACACAAGTTACGTCATCTCTCTAAACTACTTAAATACTCAGCTGAGCGCGTGTACAGCTGTTCACGGAAGCACGTAGGCTCCGAGCAGCTAATTGACGCGGCTTTACGGCTTCAATGGCTAACACCACGGACATCCCGGGCTCCAGACGCATTTGATAGCACAGCATAGGCGCGCCCGTACAGGCGAAGCCTGGCTGACTTTCTTTTAGAGGTAAGCAAACACCATCACTTTAGGCCTCTGTAAGCAACCCTGTAAAACTTCTACTTGAACTTAGCACATAAGCAATTGCCCTAATTTAGTCCACCTTTTCTTTTCTGCTTTGTTTTCTGCTTACAGCAGGTCACGTTTGAGCTACCTAGCTGCAATCATAGTTATCATCCTAAACAAGCCTACGTTCAAGAAACTTTAAAGGTAACAACAGTTCCTGGCGGCCTTTTTGTAAAATTACAAAGCCGGCATTCACAATAACAATTTGAATCTAAAATCCGGGCACTTTTGTCGTTTTCAGGCTTGAATACGTTTTCTTCAGTGTCTACAATGGCGCACTAAAACCAATTAACTCAAAAAAGTTTTACACTCTCTTCTCGATCTTAAAAAAGATCTTTCGAGGACAACAACGGTAAGCATTGGCTCCCATTATTCACCAAAGGGGCTCAATAACAACACGATTGTGTTTAAACCCTGTAGTGAAGTTAAAAGTGTTCTCTTTTTCAACAGTTCATGTTGCAAAGGGAACAGCACATTAACCTAAGCCCAATGTTTTCTGAAGTACTCAACATTGTCAAACCATTAGAACATCTTGTTTCTCCTTTGTCCTGAAGACGGCTACACCTGCACCAACAGACAACGTTTTTTGTGCATTGCCTGATTTCTTTTGGTGTCAATAGCCGAAACATATGTCGACTTTCACAAAAGTAAACCTAACAAATATCATAGGTTTTTTTCACATGATAGAGCTAGTTCGATCTATAAATGCTCTACTCTTCACCAGTTGATGTTGGTCATTGAGTGCTCACCCACTGGGTCCCTACTATTTTCGTTTTCCATGATCTTATCCCACTGATATCAATTTGTCAATCTGGTATGTTGATCCCACTTTACCTCAGCTATAGTGCACATGTATTGTTGTTTTTTAGTAAATCATTTTTTGGAGGCACTGTATTGTGACCAAAAATAAAAAACTTAGTTTTAATTGTCACTATTGAGTGGTTGTTTTTCCCTTTCAAAAAAGTTTTTTTTGTCACAACTTTATATGAACAAAGTTGAAATAATCTTCTGTATTTTGAATTCGTCAATTGTGATTTTCACATCAAAATGTTTTTTTTTAAAAATTCTGTTTTGTTTTAGAACAAATTAACGAGTGTATAGGTGGTTGTTTCTCCCAGCGACAGACACACCATTCACCTGACTACAGGACCAAGGTCCCAGGGTCATCACCTCCCTCTCTCTCCCCCTGGGGTTTTTCCAGACAGCAGGATGGACACAAAACATCACTCTGTTAGGAATATTTCCCATCTGGCTAACCATACGCATATGAGGCAGGCAGCTGGATGACACAGAACTAATGGTATGGTGTGACAACATGGCAGTGGTAGGACTTATAAACAAAAGAACTACCAAAAGCCACTTAGTGCTCAGAGTAGTACGATCCATCACAACAGTCACACTGCATGAAAACATTTTTGTCAAAACAAAACACATCGCTGGAGCAGATAATAACATTGCAGATGCTTTTCTGCTGGGCAATAATGGGAAGCTAGAGAAAATTGCATCAATGCCTGCCTCCGAGGGCCAAGGCCGGGATGCACAAATAACCAGGCACCTCAAAAATGGGTGCCAGCAGCATGCTGCCCACAGAAAACATAAACCCTGCCACAGGGTTCCTAGTAGAGATGGCGGAGTAAGCATTGGCCAGCAGCACTACAGCCCAGTACAGTAAGTGCTTGCAAACAGTTTTTAGAACAACAGGTTTAAACCATGTTGAGTTAATAACAATAAAAGATATAGAAATCTTTTTAATGTTGGCTCACGATCAGTGGTTTAAAAAAGAGTAAG
This sequence comes from Ambystoma mexicanum, assembly GCF_040938575.1. Lineage (NCBI taxonomy): Eukaryota > Metazoa > Chordata > Amphibia > Caudata > Ambystomatidae > Ambystoma > Ambystoma mexicanum. Next base: position 433,390,185 of record NC_090933.1, read on the forward strand.
CAAAAAGACAGCTGGTAGCAATATCTTATTTCTCCAAATTACGGGGTGACTCAGACCCCACACAAAGCACCTTAATTTCATATGCAATGAAGGACCGGGGTAAGATGGAGGGACCTCAGGTAGATACTCGCCTCCCCCTAGATTTTGAGAAACTAGTAAAAATAACAAGCCTATTAGACAGTTTATGCTCTCACCCATATGAAGCATTATTATTTAAAACAGCGTTTTTGCCGCATACTTTGGGGCCTTACGAGTGGGAGAGCTCATAGCCTCCAGCACCAAGGCCAACAATAGTTTAGGCATCACGGAAACCAGGGTAATACAACGATTAAAACAGGGGCCAAAAGGGTTATTAACATTTGCATTGACGATGCACCAAACTGACCAGTGTGCATCACTAACCTCTATTACGCACAACGGCCCAAAGTGGGGGGAGATTCCTAATCCATAGCAATCAGCAAAGCAGGGTGGAATCCAAAGGAGTTTAGGATTGGTGCAGCAACTTCAGCATGGCAAGGAGGTGTAGATGTCCAGCAAGTAACGAAACTAGGGGGGTGGAAATCTGATTGTTACAAAAGATATATGAGACCAGAACTAATATAGTTTTCTTTTGCTCCCAACACCCCCCCCACACCCGCATTTTCTATCCAGAAAAATCTGCCGAGCAGGACGCACCCCTAGCATCAGTCTGGATAGTCGGACACTATTTTGTATTCAGGACAGGGCGCTGGGCCGAAAAAACTAATGATGGCCCAGCTTTCAGGAACACAATCGCTTCATGGTGGGGCTACAGAGGCCTCCACTGGAGAGACATCCATGACAAGTTAGCCGACCTTGTCACCTACAGAGTTCTGATTCCTTGCACGAGCACTGCTGGTAACAGTATCCAGTCCAGTTATAACTTGCTTATAAGCAGAAACGAGCTGAAGTTGTTTGTTGAATTTTTTAACAATGGCATCATAAAAATGTAGCACTCGCACAGGATCGGTAATTACTCTTTTCACTCATGTTACATTCTTTAAACATTGTAAACTTTATGAAGATGTGGTTGTGTGTGCCTAATTTCACTTTTCAATGGAAGAGTGACCTTTCCATCTTTATTTATGCAAATGTTTAATGCCCATAAAGGAAGTTATGTGTTTAATCCATTGTATCTACAGTTGAAGTGAGTGAACACACTGCCCAAGCCAATAGTTTTCCCCTATTAAGATGGAAAGCAGCCTGTCTTAAAACCAGAAAGCAATCTAAACAATCATGTTAGTATTAAAGTAAATCTTGTCAGAACTAAACCTTGTGTTGAATCATGAAGTACTGAAGCTGTGGTGGAATCACAAAGTACTAAAACTGTGGTGGTATATCTGGTTGCCGGTTAATGCAAAACTTCAGTAGTACAAATCAAGTGGAGTACTATGAGACACAGGAGAAAGTTCTCATAGTAAACTTTAGTAGAAGTGAAGTTGTTGAAGCAGATGCAGCAGCCGTGTGAAGACATCCTGACAAAGATACCTACAGTGAATTCTAATCTTGTGACTAGTGGCATAATAACTGTTAACCAAGAACTATGTTTAACTAAGAATTGTAGAAGTTGCATTTTTTGAACTGTGGCAATTCTTCCTGGCTATCTGGAAGTGGTGGCAAAGCATTGTGGCTGGGAATTGCATTGGTGCTGTTTTGAGGAGGTGGAAAGTCCGTAGGTGGTGGGGTAGCATTCATCCTGAAAGATCACCTCGAGGCCAGACAAATCACCTCCAATCTAGGTGACAACATAGACTCTCTAGCTATAAAAATTGCCCTCTCCCCTAACTCCACCATCACCTTCAACCTAGTCTACCGCCCGCCCGGCCCCCTAACAGAGTTCCATGAGAACCTTGTACACCGCCTAACAGAAAACCTAAAACTCACCTCCAAAAGCATCCTTCTAGGTGACCTTAACCTGGGGTATAACGATAAAAAGGACAAGCCTGCTAAATCTCTTGCACTAGCCTTAAAAGAACTAGGCTTCGACCAAAAAATAACCTCACCCACACACAACAAAGGCCGTATCCTGGACTGGATAGCTGACCACAACTGTCACGTCGACATTAGCTCCATCACCCCGACTCCTTGGTCAGATCACCACCTCATTCACTTCTTTATTCCCGCTGTATCTAACACAAACAAACCTAACCCCATCCCCCCAGCACTGGCAAGATGTGTAAAAAATCTCACTAAAGATAAAATTACACCCCACCTTCACATCCTCTCCACAGACCTCAAGTCATCTGACCCGTCAGAATTAGCAGATATCTACAAGAGCACCATAAGCACCGCCATTGACGCCATTGCCCCCTTGCAGACCAAAAAAGCCAAAACTATCAAACACTCAAATACCTGGTTCTCCACTGAACTCAAAGAAACCCGCTCACAGAAAAGAAAAGCTCTAAACTCCTGGCAGAAATCGCCTTCCCCAGCCACCCTATCCTCCTACAAAAAAAATCACTGCCCAATACAAAAAAGCCATAATCACAGCTAAATCAGTCTCTTATAATGATAGAATTGCTAATGCAAGCTCCGAATCCAAAGAACTCTTCGCCATTTTCAACGAACTCACCACACCGGCCACCAAATCACAAGACATTGTTAAAGACCAAATCTGGTGCAACTCCATACAATCTGCCTTGTTAAATAAAATTGAACTCCTACAAACAAAAATTAAGGAGCACCACAAAAACCTATCACTGCACCTCAAATCTCCCACCACCACGAGCCACATGCCCACCCCTAGTTCGGGAACCACATCCACTAAAGCCCCCACTACCCCGTTCAAATTCAGGGAAGTCACAGAACACGAAGTTATTGAGATAATGAACAAGATCAAACCATCCAATTGTAAAGGAGACCCCTGCCCCGCCAGCCTGATCAAAGACTGCACTGAAACACTCGCCCCTTTCCTTAAATCATTCATTAATGCCTCTTTCAAAACCAACACTGTCCCTGACAGTCTAAAAGAAGCCTGGGTGCGCCCGCTTCTAAAAAAAACCACCCTCGACCCTGAAGTAGCTACCAACTACAGGCCCATCACCACTGTGCCTTTCCTGCTCAAGATACTGGATAAAATGGCCTACACACAAATCCAGGATTATCTCGAAACCAACCATATCCTAGGAAAAAGACAGTCAGGCTTCCGACCAGGTCACGGAACTGAGTCAGCCCTACTTGATCTGAAAATACAGCTTGCTGACACTATGGATAAAGGCAAACCGGCACTCCTTCTCCTACTGGATCTATCTGCCGCCTTTGACCTTGTCAACCACGATATCCTAGGCATGCACCTAAAAAATGAAGCACACTTCTCCCCGGAAGCCATTGCATGGGTGGCCTCATTCCTAAATGGCAGACTCATGAAAGTCTTCTCAGACACTGCCTCGGCAACCCCTACCACCATCCACTGCGGCGTCCCACAAGGCTCCTGCACCGCCCCCACTCTCTACAATATATTCACCCTTCCTCTCTTCAATGACCTCGACTGTCGTAACATAGCGTATACCAACTACGCAGACGATACGCAGGTACTACTCCCTCTAACTGGGACCTACGAAGAAGATGCGACAGCATTATCCAAAATCTACACAGCCATCCAAACCTGGATGGCGGCCAACGGCCTCTGCCTAAACGGGGACAAAACCGAAATCCTCATAGTAGGGACCAATGAAATTCTCAACAAACTCCCCCCCCAATACAAATCCTTCAACATCGACAACTCCACCATCTCAGTCTCCAAGACTGTTAAAACCTTAGGCGTTCACCTAGATGCCTCACTATCTATGTCTCGCCAGGTCAACGCCATAGCCTCTTCCTCGGCACTTACCACCAAGATGATAAATGCTGTCAAGCCTTTTCTCTCCGCCAAAAACTGCCTGTCCATCGCCAGAGCCACTATAGGTACAAAACTAGACTACTGTAATGCCCTGTTCCTAGGCACCTCCGCCCACAACCTAAAAAAACTCCAAATCACGCAAAACAATGCGCTCCGGGCAGCACTGTCCATTCCAAAAAGAGAACACATCTCGCAAGCAAGGAAAGATGCCCACTGGCTACCCGTGAAGGAACGCATACTTTTCAAAGCCATGACCATCACACATAGATGCCTATCCCTGGATGCCCCACCCTATCTCGCAGAAAGAATCACACCGAAAGCCTCCATCAGACCCACCAGAGCTCACCGCACCAACATGATTGATGTCCCCACGTTTCAAAGATCCAGGGCGGGAGGAACCAGCTTCCAACACCTCGCACCTAAAAACTGGAACTCCTTACCTACCTCACTAAGGAACGAAAAATCATACCATACCTTCCGTAAAAACCTCAAAACCCTCCTATTCCGCTAAAGTCTTCCACATGCACTCTCATGCTTGCATTGTAACCACAGCATAGCATAACCTCTAAGCTCAATGTTTATTACCAATGTGAAATGTACTCGGTAACTCGGTTTACATCTGTAAACACATTCCTATGCTTGTGTTCATGACTAAGTCTGCTGTAACAGCGCCACGATGCCCCAGGGCAGTTCTGTGCGCTTTATAAATGCAAATAAATAAAAAAATAAATAAATAAAATAAATATTTCACCAAGAAGAAGAGATTTGGTATGGTTGGAATTTTGGTTAACTACACTTAAATGTAGAGATCTTTTGGACTATATTTTTTAGTATCTTTTGGTATTTTATTTTGTGCTATAGTGGTATTGTGGTATTGTGTTAGATCTTGGTAATATATTCTGGTGAGCTTATTTGGGTATTATGATAGTGGTGAGGCTAATTTCAGAACAGTGCCTGATAATGATTTTACCAGGGCCACTAACGGTAAGCAATTACTGGAATTAGTAAACTCTGAATAATTAACTCATGCCCTCCTGTGGAATCTTATGTACAATACCACATTATGCCGTTTTGGGTGTGTTTCAAAATGCAATGATAATTTCACAACCAAATAGTTGTACTCACATGCACACCCAGCACTTCTAAAAACTCAACTCACAAAAACAAATCTTATGTTTTACCACATGTGGTATTGTGAATTATCACTGGCAGTAAAATAGACTTACCACCTGTTGGACCTGACGCTATGTTCTAACAATAATTCAGACACATAATGAGACTATGAATTCAATACATTTTTCTCTTTTGTGGCTTTATAAAACGTTAAAAATCAGAAAATGACAACAGTTTCATTATGCTGTCCTACTTTATACTTGAACATGGATTAAATGCTTTTCAATAGAGTGCTTGCACACATTAAATAACTTTTCAAATAATAAGCTTCACTTACACATATGTTGCTGGCTGGACAGCGCACAGTCTGATTAGGAAACGTTGAATGTTTCTCTCAAAATCCTTTGCAGTTAGGAGCCTGTTATCTTAACAAACGTTCACTCCATGAATGGGAATCCATGTAAAATATAGATTGTGAATTACGTTAAAAACAACCATATTTCCATCACACAACCTGTAAGCATTTCTCACATATACTACACGCTCCTCAATCATTGCATAATTACCTAACCTGTTGGCGATCCTCCCTCTCTTTCGTCTACCGCACAGGATAGAACAGGAGAATTCTTATCACGTCCACACCCTTCCAGCCTGTAATGAACGAGTCGGCCTTTCAGCTCCCCAAAGTCAACCAGAGATAAGGGCCCTGGAGTCAGCACTCTCTCTCTCTGCCAGTCCTTCTGCTACCTCCGCCAGTGAGTGAGTGCGCCAGCCCTTTCTGCTTCAAGCCTTTATTCTAAAACTCATGTGTCATGTAAAGAACCTCCCCTTGACAAACCAGCCCATTAAATAGCATGTGATTTCCCATGTGCCTTTGACCAAGATTCACTGCAGCGCTGAAGAGAAAATGTTACATTCATCTGGCACTGTTTCCTGCTCTGAAACAATGCAATGTCTTTAGCAGAACGGCTCTCACATTCCACACTTTAAGACACAGTGCAGCTTTATGCCTGCACATTTAGTTTATTTCATTTCCAGACCACCATGCATTTCCATCAATCTGCACCAAGTTTATAGCATGGACTGGTTTGCACTAAATGCTAGTATGGGAATCTATTATATGCTAAATGGGTAAGGTAAATTAGTATGTTAGTTTCATGTTAGTTTTATTTTAAGTGCAACTCTGCCCACAACTGTAGTATCATGGAGCAAAGTGATTATTTTCTAGCATGTGTTCTGTGCATTCCCAACATTGGCATCTATTTAGATTCAGCCTGAGTCTCATACCCTTGACTCACACATATGAGTCTCACACCCTTGGACCTAGTTAAAATTCAGAACTTTGCTAAAATATGGATGATGAAATATGCAGCTACCCTTGTTGAAATTCAGAATAGGGAAAGGTATTTCCCTATTCTGAATTTCCTACAACTTTACCTTGACATTGAAACATCAAGAACTGATCTGAGACGATCTTACCCACAGGGATTTCCTTGTTTCTTTTTGTTGAACATTGCAGTTGAATTCACTTTGAATCCTGGGGAAGGGAACCCACCCAGGTTATTGAGAGGTTATCAAGAAACTGTTAATGTTGTTGATGATATTTGAATTGCATTATATTTTTTCTCTGTATTTATTATTTAATGGGAGGGCCAGACATCCTGTGTTAGAGTGTTTTGCTTTCGTTATTTAGGTAGGGGAATCCTCAGCAGAGTAGGTATAGTGAGGAACTTAATATTATTTGTACCTTAATAAAACGGCATATTTTGAACAATCATCAAACAGGTGTCCGCCTTGCTTTGCTGACCCCTCACAACACTCACATAAAACATATTGGTTATACCTATCCATCAGCCTTACATTTTCCTGTACATCCTCGTTACACTCCACTCCAGGACCCACAACCTACACATCACATATCTTGGGTTGCAATAGGTGGGTTCCCCTACTAGTATTATCATAATGTATGCTGCTTGAGAGGCAACATTGGATATAACAGGCTCTCAGGATTCTCTGCAAGGAGCCACAACATGCAGTTCATGACTTACCCTGGCACCTAGAGTCTTCCAGGCCCATGCCATGTCTCCCTATATGTGACCAAATCACAATGGCCTCTGTAACTCCAATTATTCAGCATAATGCACCAGCTCATACTTGGCACCAAATTAGATTTGCTCCAACTTTGACTCGGATGCATCAGTTCCATCAAAGTCATCTCAACTCATCTGCCTCCTGGAACACTTTTCCATGTTCCGTATGACTACAGACACCAAATCTGCAAGCTGTGATGCTGCCACTCAATGAAACATATATGCTGCAGCCACTTCCGCAATGACAATCTTACATCAAAATGCAATCTCCCCAAAAACACATCAGAGGTCATTTTGTAAACGGATTTAACTGCATGCAGGTGACCAACAACGCTCACAAAGCAGAATGTAATTGTGAAAAATAAATTAAGGTGAAATTGCCCTTATGCTTCACTTTTACTCCTTGCTTTGTGAGAGGTAAAATGCTGCTGTAAATTGCACTTTTCAGGTAGCGTTTCATAATGGATTCCAGTTGAATCCTCTCAGTTTTTAGTAGGTAGTTATCCAAGGCATGTTCCATTGAAATTCTTTGGTTTGGGCGCCTGAAGGGAAAGCTTACAACTGGGTGCTCCCCCAAAGCGGAAAGCAAAGTGGAGATGCAAACTCTGCTTTGTTGCCCTCTTATACCTTAGAAAGGCACAAACATGAGCTGGAGCAGAAAAAGAAAGTGCAAAAGCAATATTAGGCTCTCATTTTCCACTTTGTTCATTTTAAAATGGATCCCATTTGTGTCTTATTTAGTTCACCAATGCACCCAAATCTCTAACTTGAAGATTAATAGAAAACATAGGGAAATGATTCAAAGAATTGGGGAGGCAGTAGGTAGGATCCCCGGCATTTGCACCCTGCATGAAAATGCAGCGCCGGCACAAATGCCGGGTGATTTGTATGGCGGAGAGGAAGGGAGCAGAGGAAAAGCAAGTTGTGCTGCGACGACGCTCCTCTCTGGCATACAAATGATTGAAAATGAGCTGTGACGTTAATGGAAGTCGTATGCTTTCCATTTACTGTTATGCCTCATCCGAAATGAGCCCCAATTAGATGATCCCACTAATGTCGGATCAGTCTCATCTTTTGGAATTTTCTCAGGATTTTAAATAATTTGGAATAATTAGAGTCTGTTCTCATTAGCCTTAAACACTTCACCAAAACCCATCCAGTGGCTTGGGGAAGGAATGTTCTAGACGTATTTATATATGTATATGAAGAGAAGAGGAAGAGTGTTTAGCCAATAACATATTTGGCCCATTGAGCCCACAGTAATTCAATCAAATAATGTTGCAAGCTCTCTTTATCAGTGACGAAGGTCCCTGTTTAAAATGTTAACATTACCGAAGATTCTCTTCTAGGGCACACCACAATATTAAAGACCCTTATTAATCAATGGACTGGAACAGATGATGATAAGAATTATGTGGGGTAGTGTGCTTCCTAACAGAATTATTTGAATGTAACCAATTGCCCGTTTTCCTGGGTTTTATCCCTTCTGCAAAGCTTTCGTGATCATTGGAATGGACTCAGCGGAGGACGGTGGGCTGGCTAAGAGTTTCTCGCTTGTATGTATATTATTATTGGTAAATTAAGTAATGCATTATAACTCTTTGCAGGGCTTATTGAAACCTACGGTATGGGGTTAGGACAATTCCTGGCTTGTATCCCCATCACTTAGGGGAGTTTTGCTGCTGTATCTGAAACACCCCAGTGAGTATAGCGACATTGCCCACAATATTGCTGAAGACCTGGCAGCAGGCTTTAAATAAGGATTCTATTCTACAACAATAGTCACCAAGACCCTGGACCTTCTAAACAGTTGAGCAACCTTGAAAGGTGCCCTTGATAGTATCATACATTATAGTATCTCCGAAAAATAGGCCCGTATGTTCGGTAGGTCACTTGCAATGCTTGGTTTGAAATTGTACAGCTTAATCTCCTTCACTGCACATATTTAAATATCCTGGACAGCAGAACGTAATCCCCACATTACTGACCCTTTCCAGAGGAGAAGGCATTCTGGTGCAATCTTCCTACAAATGGATTGGGGAAGCTCGTGCAATTGTTCATGGTTGAACTGGTGGATGTTAGGAGAGAAGGGAAGTCTGTGGGAAAGGAATCAATTTCTAACTGGAGCGCATTTGTCGAAACATTGTTAGCCCTGTCAGGTTAAAGACCTCTCTGGGACAAAAAGGAACACTGACACCTTATTTCTGATACAGAGTCACAATGATTTTAGTAGCCTTATAGGACTGTTTTTTTTGTAGTGCACAACATGTCTTGAATGGAGATGGTCGATATTCCAGATTCTAAACAAAAACATATGAATGTGCAAACATTTTTTTATAAATTGCCTCTTAACGTTTCCAAACTGTTTCTTTTAGTACCAATAACGTGTTTTTGCAATGGAATGCAGTCCTCAAAGGTTCTCTTAAATGGTGGTAATGATCATATGTCATTTTTTGTATAAGCTCAACACAGAATGCATTAACTCTTGACAGATACACAATAGCTGTATATCTGTTGCCTGGTTTCCATAGCAACGGAGAAAATGGTCAGAACGTTGCTTAAGTGCATTGCTGCAGTCTGGTCGCATTTCTTTTAGCTACCCTGGCGGAGATCTTAGAGTGTTTATCTCTGCCACCATGGTCAGGGCACTTGGAGGTCAGGTGTTCAGTGTCACCATGAAGTGCCCACCGTGAGGGGGACTTAGATTTCGATTGCAAATGTATTGCGTATGTGTGAGGAAAACCCTATGACATGTCTGACGCTGAAACAAAGACTTCTGGGATAGTGTCTTATTTTTTTCATGTTTTCATTTGGAGTTGTTGCCCCATGCATGTATTGTGGCAGGACAGTGTGCTGATGTGATTCTGGCTTAAATATTAGGCTAGCGTAGGCGTCCCAAGTGGAATGAGACTAGTTTTCAATTGTTCAGGATATTACCAGGCACTTTGCCCCTCTCTGCACTCTTTGATACATCTTGATTTGGTGTTAACAGTGTGTGATTGGGATACATAGTGGGTCTTGTATTCAGGCCACCCACAAACCTGGGTTGTTTTGTGATGGCAGGTTGTAAACATTTTTTAAAGAGTTTTGGTGGCCATAAGCCTAATTTGACGACTGCATCAACGTGTCAGTTGAGCCTGAGGTCAGAATCCTATAGTTCCCATAGGAGGCAGGCTTTGCCCTTGTAGAGAATTTTTTTTCCAGAGTTGGAGCGATCTTGTCAAAAGGTGCCATTGTTTTCAAAGTGGTGTTTTGTGTTAGGATCAAAATGTCTTTCTTTGAGCATTCAGGATTAAGGCTTCTATAGCCATACCACGTTTTGATGGGGCCTTGTTGCGGGTCACATCTATGTATTGTTGTGTGTTGTCATTCTACATGTGGATGTTGAGGTGATGGATTTTCATGGGATCCCTTTTGGATGTGATATAAATGTGGAAGAGCAGGGTGGGAAGTCGGCCCCTGCTATACGTCACAGGATATTGATCTGCACTGTGAGTTGAGGTTCCAAAGATTCACACGTTTCTCTTGCTCTGCTCGAAGTAGAAGGAGGGAAACAAGCAGAGTGATGGCTATGGATAGTCTAGCTATTCTCTGCATGTGATGAATTAGCATGGCTTGGTATACAATATTGAATGCAGCTGGGACGTCAAGAAGTATCAGCATGAATGGGGAGTCAATGTTTGGCACGTGGAGACGGTCTGATTACACGCCATGTTATGCAGAGAAAACAGACCTGCATTAGTCTAGTTAGTGCAATATTTGTATTTGGTAATGTAGTTCAGCTCTGAGCAATTATCCTATTAATTTAGTAGCCTGGATGATTAATGCTGGCCAGTAATGTGAATATTATTGTATAGTTCGACTCAGCGCAGACATTTTAAGTCTATATTTTTATGGGGCTTACTAAAATATATGTTAGCGATTTGGGGACACACTCTCCTTGGCTTATAGGGATCTGTCAATAAATGCTTTTAGTGGCAGACTGATTACATTATTGTGTGCTGCAGGGCTATCTGCCATTTTGCAGGGAATTAATCCTTTGACTGGGGGCAGGTTTGTAGCTAAGAGCAATACAAGGGACCTGATTCTTGGAATCTGGCACAGAAATGGCGCAAGGGCTGTGTGGCGGGAAGGACCCTGTATGAGCCGTGTTGCAGAAAAAATATTGGACGCCACGCAATATTCATGGATTTCAAGACGCATTACTAGCCGTCACGCAAGTCACAACAAGGTGCGCGAGGAATGCCCAAAACATTCCCCCACACACCAAAAAGCAAGCTGAAGGACTAACACGGCGCTAGCCTCTGCCCCACTGCTGGCCCAGACTCCAGTATCCCAGCGAAATGGCGCACCTCTCCTCGCAATCCCAGTCCCACCTCAATTTGAAATCCCAGGCCGCACCCCAGAGAAAACACAAGCCCACCCTTGCAAGCCCAGGCCGCACCCCAGAGAAAATGCGTGCCCTCTCTCGTAAGCCCAGGCTGCACCACAGCAATAAAGTGGGCCCCCCTCCTAAGTGCAGGCTACACCCCTTACAAAAACGTGAGTCCCCCCTACACCCTCACCACCCATCCTGTCCACATAATCCCCTACTGCACATCAACTATGTAGTCCACAAACCACCCCCAGCTCCGCTCACCTGTCACACCATGCACAGACAGCCCCCTCCAGGCCTGCGCGCATGGTGCACCTCTGTAGTGGCATCGGCCTGGATGAAGCGCTGGGCCTTGCTGTGGGTCCTGGATTTCAGGTCCTCCCAGCGCTTGTGCACAGTCTTGAAGTTGCGGGATGCCACCCCCTCTGAGTTGATGGCATCTGTTATCCCGTCCCAGATCTGCTGACGTCCTTCCTTGCCCCATTTCATCACTGGGTTGAAGAGGGCATAATGCTCCAGGACCTTCTCCACCAGGATGTCAACTTCCCTGGCAGTGCCATGGGGTTGCCGCTCTGGTATGACGATGATGGTGCAGACATGGCAAACTCTGAGGCAGGTGTGGGTGGGCAAGGTTGTCCTGGAGCTGGGCTGTGGAGCAGTGGTCGTGGTATGGCACGGTGGGAGTACGATGAAGCAGCTGAGGTGGTCACTGGGCCAAAGACAGGAGCACTGGTAATGACTTGACAGCAGGCACTCCAAACACAGTGCAGGTGGCAGCAGTCACACACACTTGATAGGCAGCAGCAGGATAAGTAGGAGCCTGCACAGGGTAGTAGAAGGCATGTAAATAGCACAGAGGCAGGAGCGTGGGTTTTCCTTGTATTATTCAGATGGCAGCTGGAAACAGAGTGACAGGACTTTGCTCATAAAAAATGAGCGTGGACACGTGAAATCCAATGAAAGGCCCTCAGCGCATAACTGTCGTGACACGAGCTGCGTGCTGGCATTGAGCACGCCAGAATCAGGGATAGATAAGTATGTGTAAAAGCAACTCCGACCGTGTGTTCAAAGGGGAGGAGATGGACAAGTGGAGTACTGCGAATTTTAGGGGTGCCACACAATCCGTTCCCTTCAGGGACTGTACAAACTTCTTATTTTGGTGGGAGGTTTGCCTCTGCGCATGCGTGCGTCTATGTTTGTATTTTTTGAGGATAATGGTGAGTCGCATATGCATTTTTCCTACTCTGGGTGCCCCTGTGTATCACGTACCTGTGTTCTTTTTACAGAAGCTTTCCTGGTCTCGCGTATGCATGTTTTCATTTTTTGGAGTGCCTGTGCATTATGCATCCCATATTTATGACACCTAGGGTACTTTTGAGCCTTACTGGACCACAGAAGTATGTCTTCCATCACGTACACTGCCCCCTCACTCTAATTGCCCAGGACAATTGCTCGGTGTATCTTCCATTGTTCACTTACACCTCGAACATGAGTGCAAAGGCCCCAAGAGGGAAAGGGGCAGAGGTGGCCGGGGTCCGGTACCTCCTGCGGAAGCAGCTGTCCCAGGCCCAAGTGTCCCGGGACCTCCTGTGGAAGCAGCTGTCCTTGGACCAAGGGTCCAGAGACCTTCTGCGGAAGCAGCTGTCCCAGCCTGAAGGGTAAGGGGTGTGCAGCTGAAGCATCTGTCCCAACCCCGAAGGGTAAGGGACGTGCAGCTGAAGCAGCTACCCCAGCCCCAAAGTGTAAGGGGCGTGCAGTTGAAGCAGGTGTCCCAACCCGAAGGGTAAGGTACGTGCAGATGAAGCAGTTGTCCCAGCCCCAGGAGGTAATTCCATGCCCCAGACTACTAGTGGTACGTCATCTGGAACCCAGGGTGGTCCCAGCCACACAGGGCCCACACCAACACCACGTGGCAAGAAGGCAAAGCCTGAACAGCAGGAACAGGCTCAACCTCATGGCACGGCACAGAACACTGGCACATTGAGGAAGAGGAAATACCATGATAACGAACTCCAGTCCCTCATGGACTATGTGCCCATGCACCACCATGACATGTGCCTGCAACCGGGGAGCACACATCCACCTGCTCATCATATGGTGCATTGGCAGCTTGTCACGGATGAGATCAACGCCTTAGGGTTTGAGAAGCGCACAGCTTATCAGGAAGTAAAGCATTGGAATGACCTCATCCCATTGCACCAAGTCCAAGCTGGGTGCCAACCTCGCCTCTGCTATGAAAATTGGAGGGGAGTCACCAGAGAAGGAGGAGCTGACCCAGCATGAAGAGACTATGTGCCAATTCATTCTAATAGAGCAGGTGCAAGGCGTGGGAGGTCTGCCAAATTACGAGGGCACGTCGGTGAGTGACCAAGATTGTGCATCCTGAGTATGTATAGTGAACCATCACCAAGATGTATGATTGTGGTGCGCATCTGGCTGCATTTGAATGACTGCCCAGGGTGAGCCATGTCATGCTGTACTGACTCCTGTCCAGTATACAACCCATGTGTTGTACATAAGTTGAACATGGCCGTGTGACAGTACTCTCCCTCTAGCATACCCACCAACATCTGCAACAGATACCACAACGTGCCCTCTTGTTAGTTGCATCCTTGGTGTCAGTGACTCTGATCTGCTAGACATGTGCTTGTGTCTGAAAAACGAGTTACACTTCATGCACAGCAGGGTATAAATTCTCTGTTCACACATGTACGTAGGTGCTTCCATGCTACATAGAACAACCAACACGTCTTACAGCGTGCCCTGAGTGAGTGTGCATGTGTCTAGGCTGTGCACATCCCTGCTGTCGCTATGGCAAGGACTCCTGAGTCAAATCGTTGTGAGGCCTGATCCCTGTCACCCTCCCACACTCAGCACACACTCCCTGGGTCCATGCCCCTGTCCCTCTTGTGAGTCACTATACAGTGTGCCTATCTCCAACTCCATTTACTTACTCTCTCCACGTCACAGACTTTGACTAGTTGTTAGTCTTACAGTCATACATCAACTGGGACTGTTTCCTTTTTTACACACTTACAGCATGTTACAATTGTGTACAGACCCTGTGCCAGGTCAACACTGGTGTGGCATGTGATGGATGAAGACTTGGATCTAAATATGTGTGTCTGCCTGTTGACTTATCTTGTAATTGCATATCACAGAGCCACATGGCCACACCCATTTCATTGTTGTCAGTAAACTGTTCACTGTGCCATGTGCCATAGTGTGATTGCTAACAACCCTGTTTGTTGGCAATGTGTCCACTGGAAGCATGGCCCGGAGCAGGTAATGTTGTTGCAAGTCTGCATATGCCATCATCAGATAGCTTCTTGTAAATAATGTGTGGATGCTGTTTCCCTCATGGTGACATGCCCTGCATTTTGTTGCATGACAGCAATGTGATACACATGTTTACTGTAGACACGCTGCACATGACTCCTAATGTCTTTTTCTGTCCATGTGCAGGTGAGGAGGCACCAGATGCAGAGGAGGACGAGGAAGAGGAGGCAGAAGAGTCTGTGGCAGATCAGGCCACCAGTGGAGGCCGTGGCGTGGCAGGCCGTGAGAATCCACTGGTGCTGCAGACCACCCTGAGACTTGCTGCATACAATTCTGACTCTTTGGACTCCAGTATCTCTGATGCTGGACCGGATGTGCAGTCCATAATGCTGGCGGAAGTGAGTGCACCAATTGTTGGAGCAGTTGGGCCCTGTGATTTTGCAGGGGTTCAGGTGCCTTCACAAGGCCAGTCAGTGGTGTCAGGGCCATCTGTGGTGGTTACGGCTGCAAGGCCACACTCCCATGTATTGGTTTCTGGTCCTGGGGCAGATGTCCAAGGGAGGGTTGCAGTCCTGCAGCCAGAGACAGTGACATCACAGCAAGGGCCATGCTACCTTCGGTCAGGCAAGCGTGGGACCCGCACATGTGGGGGATGTGTGCAGCTTGGGTGGACAGTGTGGGAGCAGCAGATGTTGAGGAGACTGCCTATGAGAATTTGGCTGAGGTCATAGATAGGGAGGCCAGTTCCATGATCCCACCAGCAACATAGGTGGAGCAACAGCTGCAGGTCATGCAGTCCACATGCTGCTCCCGCAGGCTGTGCATCGAGGCCAACATCAGAAGCCGACCGGCAGATCTGAGGTCTCTGCAGGCATCCCTGCTTGCAGAGGGTCAGGCACACAGGGAAGCCCTTAGGCAAGAGTTTTTGGCCCACAGAGCTGCAATCCATGAAGAAAAGGCAGCCATCAGGAGACTGTTCCAACAGAAGATGCTATAATTGAGGCAGACTATCTGGGAGGAGCTCTGTGCATACTGTGAGGTTGTGCATGGTGAGCTCCAAGCCCTCAGTGTGCTGGTGCATTCAACAGTGTCACGCATGGCCACTGCCACTGAGTACTAGGCCAGGGTACTGTGTGGTCAGCCTCCAGCACCAGCACCACCTTCTGATTAAACACAGAATGGTGGTGCCAACAGAGACATGCCTCCTGGTCCACCATAGCCATGCGGTCCGTGAGCCCATGGAGGTTTTTTTTTTACATCCACCCATGTGGAAGTAGACATGCACCCTGCAACTCCCCCCTACTGGGTGGAGCCCCTGGCCCCCATTCCCATGATGGACATGTTTTCTTTTTCTTTTTTTGTGGATACTTTAGTTCACCCGTGGCCTGGATGTTGGCATTTTATTTTGGAGTTGCACTTTCAAGGTTTTTAAAAAAAAAATCTTATTTTTTCCATGAGGTGTGCTGTTAACATCTCAAGGCCATGATGTTTGCAGTGGTGGACATGCAGGCATGCATAATGAGATCAACTTGCATGTTTGCATGGTGGTGCACAGGCTGGCACGTGCAGGTAACTATGGGTCTGTGTTTATTTGCACATGTGTGCTAGGTGAATTGTAATTTACTATGCCTGTTGTAGTGTCTTCTCCCATGTTGTTTCAGTAATCTGTGATCTGGAGGTGACTGCTGTCCAGGGGGAGACACTCTGCTCCCTTTGACGTCCATGCTTCCCATGCTCTCCACCAGGCACTGCCCCTCCTGTACCTAATTTGGTGAGACCGTCCGGGTGAAGGTGATGCGGGATTCACACCATGTCAACGCAGTCAGCAGGTAAGCATGAGCACTGTCTTGCATGTTGAGCATGCGTCATTGGTCTTCATGTTTGCTGCATGTATAACTTAACTTTATGTGCTTTGCATGCTACCATGCAAGTATGGTTATTTAAGTGGTACTCACGTCACTGTTTTACCTACCTTGGTCAATTCATCCATGGCCACACCTAATGTGATGTAGTGCATGTCATTGGCCATCTCCAATCCAGGCAGTGTACTCCTTGATGTGGCATTTCCTTGGTCTTCCCTCTCAGTGTCACTCTCTCTCCCTCTCTCTGTTGTGGTACGCTGCACTCCTGGGCAGATCAACATACATGTCCTGTCACCCTCTTGCACCCTGTGGTGCTTCTGCAGTGGGTGCTCTCTGCATATTTTCTGTATTAAATCATGTGTTTTCATGGATGTGCATGTTGTTTCTGTTGTTACTATGCATGTGATTGCATTTAGGGGAAGCGTCTCCCGGTGGTGTGCATCGTATGCAAGGCAGGTTGGTACCCTGTGCAGGTAAGTGACGGGTATTAGCAGATGCTTGTGTGGTGGTTGCATGGGAGTCTTGAACTCTGTGTGATCACATGGGAGTGACTTGTCTTTTGGGGCACCAGTACTTCTTCATGGGTGCATGTTTCACTGGGTGTGCTTCTGGTGATAGCTGTGGGCATGGTGTTGTTTTGATGGATTGGTTGGGCCACTGGTTTCAAATTCTAAATTGTGGGAGTTCAAACTGTGTGGGCCTTTCATGGGTGTTTGCGAGTGGGTTGCATGGCTGGCTGTTTGTGGCCTGTGACAGGTGTTGATGATCGTGCTGGTGTGTTTCTCATAGCACTTAGAGCATGTGTAATGAGTGACACTTCACATCCCTAGCAATGTTTGTGGGGTTAGGATCGATGGCACATTTGTGCTCTCTTGTTGATGGATCAACAATTACAGTGTGCAGCACCAGTTAAAAGCCACAAACATGTGAAGATTCATGTGCTTTTTGGGATCCTATGTTGTGTACCAACACATAAGGTTTAGTGGTGTTGGTGCTTCCACATGCATGTACCATGCATGCTGCACCATGGTGTTTGCAGCTTCAAGTTGACCGCAGCTGGGTGCATGGTACTGCTGCATTGAATTGAATGCAGTATTTGACCAATTGTATGCAATGAAGTCTGCATTGCACTTATTGTTTGCATCTTACATTTAGCATGCATTTATCCATGCTTGTTGTTAACATTGCTTTGTGTTGTCTGTGTATGTCTTCCATGACAGTTGCCTTGGTGGCTAGCCTTCCATTCTGACATCGACCTCTGTGAATTGATGTGTCAAGCATAATCCTGCCGGGAGTGCAAGAGGTGAGTATTTGTGTACTTGCATTCTTGTGGTTTGCATCACAGCTGCACTCTACAAATTGTGTAGGCAACTTGCCAACCCATCCGTAGTATCTTCTGCCCCTACTCCTTCACAGTCCCTTGGTAATGCCCTTGCCTCTCACTTCTTTTTAAAAAGTCTGGACATACTGAACATCCTTGTTGTTAAGATGGATTTCTGAACTCTGCCCTGGAGGGGCAGAGGTTTAGAAGGCCAGCCTAGTTTCTTGGAACTGGGGAACCTCTGGACAAGCCAGACCAATCAGGGTAGCGATGGCGGCGAACAAGACTAGTTCTCAAGAGGGGTGAGGGTGACTGAAATCCCGCAATGAGCACACAAAGCAAGGACGCTTACAAATGACTCCCCACAGGTGTTATATTAAAAATATAGACACATTTATTACAAGGCCTTTGTAACATCGACCATAGTAAAGAATCACAATAAAACTCAAGTAAACCAACACATCACAATCAATACAATATATATACAAGACCAAGGGGTCTAAAGAGTTAGAAGCACGAAATATGTAGACCACCTAGATGGGGTGGAAAACAGGCAGTGCAAGTAATCGCTAGACCCAGTTCGACATCAGAGGCCACCTAACTAGAAGGAAGTCCGAGCCCTATGAAGAGTGGAGCCTTGTGCTCAAAAGTACCTGCACACGCGGGTGCCAACGGGCCAAGGAGTGTCTCTTCGGGGAAATCAGGCAGTTCAGAGAGGTGAACAAACGATGGCGAACAGACCTCCGCTACTCAAGCGCAGCCTCCACTTGTGGGCAGGAGCAGGGCGTGAGTGCAGAGAAAGGGGTGCTGCTTTTCAACAGCGGGGGAAAGCCACAGGCTTCTGCAGGAGGGAGACCGGTTCAGGGTATTGACTATTCACCGGTCCCCGATGCAGGCAGATCCAGGCTTCTCCGAGTTAGTTTCTTCGCTGGCAGGTTCAGATGCGATCAGAGGGACGTCTCGGCGCTGTGTAGATTCCGCGGCAGCAGAAGTCAGGGTCGAGGGTGTCCCAAACGCAGCGAACACGCACAGATGGTTACCTCAGAAGGGCAACTCGGCAGCCGCTTGTATTCCTGGCCCAATGTACACTTCTCACTTCAGACCTGGGAACGCCAAGTGTACGAAGCATGTGAGAGTGTCGAGAGCTCGGATTTCAGCAGCAGCCAGACAGCGGTAACAGAGCAAGGTTCCTGTGTAGGCTGGTCAGTCCGTTGGATGGCCCAGGGACGCTTCCGAAGGCTTACGTACAGGAGTTGGTGAAGATGCCAAGAATAGTTGTTCCCACTATTCTAAAGGGTCGAAGCGCCAGTACAGGCCTTCTCGTTCGATCAGAGGCAGAGGGGTCTCACAGGACGACAGCAATGCAGGGTGCCAAACCTTCAGCGGGTCACCAGCGATTCCTCGACTCAGCTTCTTAGTTGCAGGATACTTGGCTCCTTTATCCTTTGTTCGTGAGAACTCAGGAGATCGACATGGTAGTGGTGTTTCCGGCCTCCTCTTATCCAGGGTTCCCTTTGCGGAAAAACGGAGAGGGCCCAATGGGAGATCTGCTCACAAAACACTCACACCATACGTGGACCTATCACAGACCACGGTGGTCCCAGGCATTCAGACACACTAGACTCTCTGGCACCCAGGATGTGTATTGGGACCAGACATCCCAGCCCACATCCTGGAGGCTCACAACAGGCCTGTAGAAGCCCGCGAAAGCATCTGTGTTTCGCGGGAAAGTACATGCCCAAATAAGGATGGCCCAGGGTCGGCTCGACCTGGGGAAGGTGAAGGGGCAAGACGGTCAGCGGACAGGACAAAGAACCTTGTGGTCTGGCCATTTTGGAAGCCAGGCCACCCATTTTTGCCAAACGCGAGAAGCGCGGTTAACAGGGCAAAAGGGAGTTCAAAACACAAAGAAACGATCGCTGCCACCAGTCCCGTCCGTGACATACTTGCATAGTTCGTTATAATCCATCGAGAGTTTCTAGGGCCTGTAGAATGACTAGAGACCCAAGAGTGCAGTAACTTAGCTTACAGTGCCCTCTTGTGCCATGTTGCGCGAAAGCTGCAACATGAGAAAAGAACTACAGAAACGTTTCCCGGTACTGAATGTCTTAAGGGCATGTCAGTTTCCCCGTAAGAATGGCGCGAGAGCCCAG
Source organism: Ambystoma mexicanum (assembly GCF_040938575.1). NCBI lineage: Eukaryota > Metazoa > Chordata > Amphibia > Caudata > Ambystomatidae > Ambystoma > Ambystoma mexicanum. Next base: position 433,410,234 of record NC_090933.1, read on the forward strand.
AGGAGTGCAGCGGAAGGCTGCGCTTCTCTGGCAAAGTCTAGATCAGGGTGTAAAACAACAGCAAAAAGTTTGGGGGTTGCCACGTGGAAGGAAAATTACCTACAATATGAAATCTTTCCTAACACTTGTGACACACTCTTCCGACACAACCCTCCCCTGTCTGCCCCCCTACCACTCACTCTCCTCCTTTCTCCGTCTCCTCCTTCGCTCATGTCTCCCCTCAAGAAGTCACCAGAGTTGTCAACTCCATGAAGGTCTCTTCTAAACAGGTGGGGCCTTGCTCATCCAGGCAACATCTCCTCTCTCGCCCCCACTCTTGCTGATCTCTGCAACCACTCCTTGGCTATTGGTTCGTTTCCATCCTCCCTCAAGCACTCTCTTGTATGACCCATTCTTACAATACCATCTGCAGACCCGTTCCCGCCCAGCCAACTACCACCCCATTTTAATGACCCTCTTCCTTTTGAAACTGCTCGAGAAGTTGGCCCTCCCCCAAATCAACACCCATAACGTACTTGTTGCCGGTCTACATGTACACCAGTGTGGATTCCAAGCTTCCTGAGCCACGTCACTGCTCTCCTGAACGTGATGAACTGCTTGTATCCATCAATTCCTAATCCCCTGCTGTCCTCATCCTCTTTGATCTCTCATCTGCATTTGATAGAGTGACCCATTCCATCCTCATTAAAAGGCTCCATGATACACTTGCTATCTCGGAGCGGGCAGTGGACTGGCTTAGCTTATTTCTAACTAACCATCACTCAGAAAGCATTCTGAGCCCTTTCTCCTCCCCTACCTCCTCCTCCACCTGTGGCATCCCCCAGGGCTCCATTCTTTTGACCTGCGTCTTTAACATGTACATTTCCCTGCAGGAACGCTTCATTGCCACATTCTCCCACAAATTCCAGTGCTATGCTGACGACACACAACATTTGTGCAAAGTTCCTACTGACACACTTACATCTTCCTTCATCCCAGACTGCCTCCTGTTGCACTGCGAATGACCTCAGCTTGTACGCCAGCAAAACCGAGAGTTTCCCTATTGGATCCTCTGCAGCCTACGTCTTCCCTTCACTCTGGCCTTCCTTCATGGGCTCACCCCCTCCTCGGAAGCTAGGAATCTTGGAGTCATCTTCGACTCCACTCTATCCTTCATCCCTCATATTCTGGACATCGTCAAGAAGTCCCACTTTCAGCTCTTCCTTCTCAAAGTAACCGTACCCTTCCACACCTTATCCCAGAGACTCAATGTTACCCGTGCCCTAGTTCTCTGCAGGCTACACTACCTCAACAGCCTCCTCCTTAATCTTCCTGGTCCACCCTGCGACCCCTCCAGCTTACCCAGAATAGGGCAGCAAGACTTATCCTTGGCCCCAGGGATCGCATCTCGCCTGGCCTACAAAGCCTTCACTGGCTCACGGTTTCAGTACAGATTAGTTTGTAATCCCCCTGTATCATCCACAGGGCTATCTGGGACAGGGGACCACGTTATCTTCAACACTTCCTGATCAAATACTCCACTTCTAGAATCCTGCATTTCTCTGGCAACAACACCCTGCGTGTGAAGCGGTTTGCTATACAAAGAGCTGGTGGTCGATCAGTTTCCTCGGCGGGCTGCCTTCTGTGTAATAGCCTTGCTCTGCCTCTGCGTCTTGACCAGGACCTCTTTACGTTCCCAATAAGCCTCAAGTCCTTTCTCTTCTCCTCTTCCTTCTCCTCCTTCTCTCTTCCCTGCTAATCATACAGTAGCGAGACTGATGTGCAGAGCCCTTATGTATCCTCATGCCCATTACACCCCACATCTCTCCTCCATGCCCCTGTGTAATACTGTACTTGCTCATGCTCAGCGTCACCACGGGAGGTTGCACCTGTGTTTATCTTTTCTTTTCTTAGCACTTCACCCCGAGCACATCTCCATGAATACCTCAGAACCTTTTCCCTTGGCCCCTCCCCTGTACGCCTGCATGTTCTGAACACTCACAAGGCCTAGTAGGTTTGTCTCCCTTCCCAGTTATTCTCATGATTTGTTTGTTATATTGATTCTATTATTTATCTCTGTTGTAATTCATTGTCTATTTTCCCCTGTCCCTACCCTGTTGCCCTGTGTGCACTTTGGAACAGTTTGGGTAATTGTATAAGTGCCTAACAAGTGACCAATACATAACTTTATAAAAAATGTGATCCCATGACTGTGTTCAGTGCACTGTCCCAATACTAAACAGGTGATGCAATGCATTGTCATGTCATTGGTAGTCTTCCAGATGTTTCCCTGCTTTTTTGTGGTATCAATTATCTGCATATGTGATGTCTTCTCATTTTCATGCAGCATGTTGACTGATGCGGGTGTTGTGTATGCGCCATCGTATAGTGAATGGAATATGTGACATGCACATGTGCTGCATGTCATTGAGGGGGACAGGCAGTGTGAGGGATGTTGTTGTTTATCAGTGTGTGTGTTTTGTGTGTTTGATTTGCATGAAGTGTGCAGGTGTTTCTGCATGTGTGCTGGGACACATGTTGATGGTTGTCTTTGTCATGTCATTGTTTGCATCTGTTGTATTTCACTGAAGGGTGCCCATGGGCCTTGAATTTTTTGGTGCATGGATGTGTTCGCTGCACGATGTTTCATTTTGTTCATTGTCTGCAGATCAGGGAATGATGGCTTTTTCATGGGATGAAATGTGACTGTCAACTGCATGCCAAGGGGACAGATAAGATGTTTATTTATCTTGTTTGTTATGGAATGGCTACTTTAGTTGCTGCATGTCTGGATGTGGTAATTATTGTGGGTCACATTGTTTGTCACAATTTTCTAAGACCTCTTGTGAATGGTTTTATTGTGGTTGGGGTTTATTGTGGTCATGTTGCCATGTTGAGTGACTTATGGGTCAATACTGCACTGCTTTTCTATGCCCCACACTAGGGACATGTTTGTGCGCATCATGCACAATCTAGAACATGTGTGCAGATATTTGCAATTGTGCTTGTTGTATTTTGTGTCCATGTACATTGTTGAAGCCATGTAATGCTTGCAGCTCAGGCATGATGTTTGGGATTTATCGATGCTTACACATTTGACCAGTGTGTTAGTTAGTCAGATCTGCGAGAGCACAAAGGGGCCACTACAGTGGGTATAGTGCATCGTCTAAATATCCTTTTACATTACATATGGGATTGTTTGGGTGACACAGAGGTGATTTAATTAAATGTTTGGCATGGTGGTACTGGTGTACTCCCTCTTCAATGTGTTTTTTTTGGAACACAAAATGAAATGTCTTTTAGTAGTTCTAAAGGATGCACACAATTTAGCACTTCCAAGGGCAGTTTCTCAGTGTGGTTTTGTTAGCACAGTGGATTGGCCCATTGTCATCTTGAATGGCACCTGGGATTAAGCGGGATTGTGTGCACTCCACAGGGAAGGGATTTTAGGTGAAATACGATTGCACAAGCTGGGTATGTGCAGCCTCTCCACATGCCCTTTGCCCAGCCATACACAAGTGGTGGGCCTGTGGGTATGGATGGGGTGCCACCACCATATTCAATGGGATGCCACGCCGTGTTGCAACATTGTGCAGGACACATGCCGCCACAATGATCCTGCAGACTACTGGATGTGCACATAGCAACACACCACCAGAGTGGTCAAGTGAGCGGAAACGTGACTTGAACACTCCAAATGTGCACTCCACTATGCCCCACGTTGCAATATGGGCAGTGTTGTACCTTACCTCGGCAGGTGTGTTGGGTTTGTGCATGGGCATCATCATGTATGTGATCAGAGGGTAGGCACTGTCCCCTGTAGAGGTGAGAATGGTTGTCATTTGTTGACAGTGTCTATTGCTCTGTGTGCAACATGCATGCATGTGCATGGCAATTCATACTCACCAATGAGCTATGTGTTGTCATGCTTCCCAGCTTCCAGGGCCCAGTGCGTGCTACCAGGATAGTTGGCATACACTTGAGTAATGATGCCCTTGACATCACACACAACCTGGACATTGATGGAGTGCCAGTGTTTCCGGTTGCGGTAGATGTGCTCTGTTGCTCGAGGTGGACATAGAACAACATTTGTACAATCATTGGCACCTAGCACTTTTGGGAAGTGCGCCACCCCATTAAAATCCTGGATTACTGTGTAACGCTCACCTGATTCTCGCAGAGGCGCCGGTCTTGACTGGGCGACTACCGTATCTTCAAAAGTGATGTGTAGCACCCGGTTGGCTCTTTGGGCTGGACCTCTGTGCACTGTATGCCTGACTCGAAGAGTAAGATGTCTGCAGATAGAAAATATGGGATTAATGAACTGGGGTTATTGGGGTGTCCCTATCTCTTTCCTTTTCTTCTCTCCTGTAGAACCCCAAAGGTTAACGTTCTCACCTTAGGTAAGTGAACGCCGACCTCTCCATCTGCCTCGGGGCAGGGTGCTGTAACCAGTTTCTTCACTGGATAGGTAGCGCAGGCCTCTTGACTTCAGAGGACTGCTGTCCGTCGTTTACTTCACGAACGGTGAGTTCCGAGTATTTCAAATGTCTTTAAAAGTCTTTTGTAATGCTGTCTCTTATTTTGCAGGGTTCCGGCGATGGCGGTTGACTGGCTGAAGTGAGTTGAGGATGGACCGTATGCGGAATAGAAGCGCCTGGAAGCGCGTAAGTAAGCGCTTGTTGCTTGCTTCACGATGCGCACTAACTGTCCTTTTATTTTGCAGGTACCAGTTCGGAGCTGCTGAAGGATGCCGGAATGCCCACTGAGTTCGGCGTGGATGGAGTAATGGCACGTGAGTATTTAACGTTACCCAATGTCTTTAAACGCACCTTCTTTTGTCTTACAGATGCGGGATGCAGCGCCGAAGGCCTCCGGAGCGTGCGAAGAGTTGGTAAGCTTTTGTCTTTCAGATGCCGGAATGCAGTGCGATGACCTCCGGAGCGCGTGAAGAGTAGGTAAGCCTTTGTCTTTCAGATGCAGGAATGCTGCGCGAGGCGTTGATGACAGCCGATGGACCAGGTAAGAGATGCGCTGTCACTGAAGACCGTAGTGCTAACCTGTTCTTTCTTGTCTTTATAGATGTTGCTGAAGACTGGATTCAGGATGGTAAGCCTTTTTCCTTTAGGCCCAGGATCAGATGCAGAAGACACGATGAGCGTTCTGCTGCAGAGGATGCAGAATAACGCAAAGCAAGATTCATCCATCGGGTGTGGTTTAAATAGCCTCCTGTAGTGCTTAGGTGTCTCCTTCCACAGCCACGCCTAGGTAAGAAAAGAGTTCCTGCTTTCCAGAAGAGTTCCAGTGTTCTGAACCTAGGGAGTGGCTCCTGCCCCACCCAACAGGAAAAGTAGTCCCAAACAGAAGAGGATCAGGGGTTCAACTGGCAGGTAAGTAAGCAGCATGGTCGGCTGCAGGTAAGTCCACCCAAGCATTATGAGCCCGGCACTTGCAGCGCTGGGACTGGGCATATTTATGAGCCTGGCGCCACTGGCGCCAGGACAGGGTCCAAAAGGTCCCAATTGGGACTGGCTGGCACTCGGAACCTGGGTTATGGGTCTGCTTCCAAGGGAGTTGGGTAAGTCCTGGCCTTTTGGAAGCAGAGATCATGACAGTACCCCCCCTCAAGGCCCCTCCCAAACCGGGATTCCCCGGGGGTTTTGGCTTGTCAGGAAATGTTTGATGAAATCTTTTGATTAGACGAGGAGCGTGGACATATTCTGCAGGTTCCCAGGATCTTTCTTGAGGGCCGTAGCCTTTCCAGTCAATTAGGTAAAATAGCTTAGATTTGGAGATCTTGGAGTCCAGGATGCTTTTGACTTCAAACTCGAGTTCTCCATCAACCAGGATAGGTTTTGGGGATTTAGTTAGTCGGGTTTGAGGTTGCACGGGTTTTAAAAGAGAGACGTGGAAGACCGGATGTATCTTCATGTGAGGGGGCAAGTCCAACTTGACCGCTACTGGGTTTACTATGGTAGTGATGGAATAGGGACCAAGGTATCTTGGATTGAATGTGCGTGGTCCTTTTAGAGGTAGATATTTGGTGGATAACCAGACTTGATCTCCTACTTGATATTGGGGGGCTTCCTTCCGATGTTGATCTGCTCCTTTCTTGTATTGTTCCTTAGCCCTTTGAAGGTGAGAAACGGCTTCCTTAAAAGCTTGGGTGATTGTAGAGTGCAGGTAGTCTACTGCTGGTGTTCCAAGATCTTGGGGTGGATCCAACTCTGAGGTTCGAGGGTGACAGCCGTATAAAAGAAAAAACGGGGTTTTCCCAGTTCCTGAGTGGACAGAGTTGTTGTAGGCATATTCGGCTATCCAAAGGATATCTTTCCAAGTTTTTTCAGTTTGTTGCAGCATGCAGCGTAAATACTGTTCCAGAGTTTGATTGGTCCTCTCGGTTTGTCCGTCGGTTTGAGGGTGGTGACTGGTCGATAATCTCACATCAATTTGAGCCGACCGACAACAACTTCGCCAAAAATGAGAAATAAATTGACTACCTCGATCCGAAATTAGCACTGAAGGAAAACTGTGCAGTCGGACGATGTTTTCGAGAAATTCTCGGGCCAGAGTTGTTGCTGTTGGCAAGCCTTTGAGTGGAATGAAATGCGCCATCTTGGAGAATAAGTCCACGATTACCAGGATCGTATTGTATCCGGAGCATGGAGGTAGGTCGGTGATGAAGTCCATAGAAAGCGTATGCCAAGGGCGAGGTGGGATGTCAATAGGGCGTAAGAGGCCGGCTGGTCTTTCCTTTTGACTCTTGTTTTGGGCGCATACTCCACAGGACATTATAAAGTCTCTGATATCTTTTTTCCAAGACGGCCACCAGAAGTAGCGCTTGATCTTTTCTGAGGTTTTGGCCATACCGGGATGTCCTTCCATTAGAGACTCGTGATAACAAGAGATCACCTTTTTCTGTAAATCTGTGCTGGGCAGGTATAATCGTTCTTGGAAATACAATAAGTTGTCCTTTACTGCAAAGTCCTTTCCCTGCAGATGCCAATTCTGCATTTCTGCTGGAGTTATAAGTTGCCTGGTTTTATCCTTAATTTCCTCTATGGATTGTGTGGTTATTACACCCAGAATTCTTTGTTCGGGAATGATAGGTACAGGTTTAGGATTGGTCAAGTGTTCCTCCACTCCCATCCGAGAAAGGGCATCAGCTTTACCGTTTTTTGTACCAGGTCGATAGGTAATTATGAAGTCAAACTCGGCAAAGAATAGTGCCCAACGGAGTTGTCTAGAGGATTGGGCTTTTGCGGTTTTCAAATATTGCAGGTTTCGGTGATCCGTAATCACAGTAACGGTGTGTCGGGCCCCCAGAAGATAATGCCGCCAAGCCTTAAAGGCAGACTTGATAGCCAGAAGTTCCTTATCAGTAATAGTGTAATTGATCTCAGGAGGCGAGAATTTGCGAGACCAGAATGCCACGGGATGTAACTGATTGGTTACTGGGTCCTTCTGTGATAGAACTGCCCCCATGGCAAGGCTCGAAGCATCAGTTTCAACGATGTAGGGGAGTTCGGGGCGAGGATGTTTTAGAATTGGTGCAGAGATAAATTTTGTCTTCAAATTCTGGAAAGCTTGTTCCGCCTCGGTAGACCATTCAAAACGTTTGTTTTTCTTTAACAAGGTGGTGATGGGCTGGACTATTCGAGAGAATTCGGGGATAAACCTGCGGTAAAAGTTGGCGAAGCCTAACATGCTTTGAACCCCTTTTACGGAGGATGGTGATGGCCATTTGAGAATTGCATCGACCTTCCTTGAATCCATACGCACTCCGCTAGGTGATAATATGAATCCCAAGAATTCAACTTCAGTCACGTTGAAAACACATTTTTCCAACTTAGCGAAAAGTCTGTATTGACGCAACCTCTCGAGGACCATTTTCACGTGTTTCCGATGTTCAGATTCCGATGAAGAATAAACGAGGATGTCGTCAATGTAAACAACAACACATACATCTATGAGTTCTCTGAGGACATCGTTCATAAAATATTGAAAGGCGGCCGGGGCATTGCAAAGTCCGAAGGGCATGACCTGATATTCAAATAGCCCATACTTGGTGCGGAAGGCCGTCTTCCATTCATCGCCCTCTTTTACTCGTACCAAGTGGTAGGCTCCTCTAAGATCCAGCTTAGTATATATGCATGCTCTTCTGACTTGGTCCAGGAGTTCAGGGATTAAAGGTAACGGATATCTATTCTTAACGGTGATCTGGTTCAGGGCGCGGTAATCTATACAAGTTCTAAGGTCCCCTTCTTTTTTTGGAACGAAGAACAAAGCTGAAGAAGCAGGGGACTTAGAAGGACGAATAAACCCATTCGCTAGGTATTGATCCAGGTATTGTCGGAGGTGAAGGTTCTCAGGCTCGGTGAGGGCATAAATTCTGCTACACGGAGGAGTAGATCCAGGTATCAGGTCTATCTGGCAGTCATAGGACCTATGAGGAGGTAGAGAGTTAGCCTGATCCTTCCGGAAAACATCTTGGAATTCTAGGTATTCGGGAGGTAACTGGGGAGTCTCCGAAGAAATTGCTGCTAGAGCAACACCAGGTGGAGGGTGACAAGTAGAGACACATTCTGGGAACTGAAACATTCTTGCTCGCCAATCGATCCGAGGATTGTGTTTCTCTAACCAAGGTATCCCTAGAATAATCTGGAACTGAGGGGCCTTGATCACATCGAACACGATCTTCTCATGGTGTCCATCTTGACTTACTAGCGTCACTTCTTGAGTGGTATGCGTTACTGGTCCGGAGGCTATCTCCGTACCATCCACCGTAGTAATGACGTCCTTTACAGCCTTGGGACAAAGAGTTAGATTCATCCTCAAAACCATTTCATGATCCACATAATTGCCGATGGCACCGCTGTCGACGTAAGCTTCAATCGCATGTAATCGATCCGGATGATCAGGGCTAATGAGGACCATAGGTATCACGAAATGCGAGGTCACGGAACTGGTTTTAACGCTCGGCAAGAGGACCTCTATTCTTGTCGGGTGAGGTTGTTTCCCTGCTCAGAGTTTGTGACCTTGGTAACTGCAGCTCCTACCGCCTTCTTGGCTGGTTTCACCGGACAGTCTCGAAGAAAGTGCCCTGAGTTTCCGCAATAGAGGCATAATTGCAACTGTTTTCTCCTTTCCCGCTCCTTTTGTGTTAGTGGTCCTTTCAGGCCCCCTATTTGCATGGGTTCCCCGGAGTCTACTCCTTTGGAAGGAGTTGGTGGTTTGGAAAATACTCGAGCATCAAACTTGGAACGATCGGCCTTCCTGTTCTGCAGTCTGTGATCTATTTGAACGACTAAGTCTATATAGTCCGAACAGTCTTGTGGGGGATTCACTACTTGGGCTAAAACGTCTTTGAGCTCTCCATGTAGACCTCTATAAAACAGCGTAATCCTTTTGTCCTCAGGCCATTGAGTTTCCACTATTAGTCTGTTGAAAGATGCAATATAAGCCAAAAGGTTTTGATTACCCTATCGCAACGAAAGAAGCTCATTGTCCAAGGCCTGCCCCTGTGAATGTCTTGCGAACAGTTTTTCCATACTAAGCTGAAAGGCTTGAAAATCATGGAGAACCGGATCATCTTGATTAACTAGAGGGATCGACCAGTCTGCCGCATTGCCACTAAGGTACGAAAGCACAAAAGCTACTTTAGCTTGATCAGTTGGAAAGGCTGCTGGCCGGCATAAAAAATGCAACCGGCACTGATTAATAAATACTGCAAACCTCTTTGGGTCACCAGAAAATCGTTCGGGCGGAGCCAGAGGTACATTCCCAGGTAGGTTGATCTGCACTGGATTCATAGGGGATGTTGAAGGAAGATTTGCCCCTGATGCGGGTAACGTGGTCTGTCCAGCTTGTGACTGTAGCAATTGTCTAGCAAGATCGTCTGTTCGCTCCTTAGAAATAATTAGTTCCCTTCTTAGAGCATTCGTTTCCTGACGAGCTGCATGCACTTCTGCCCTTAGTTCCCCAAGTAACCGGGCTAGGTGGTCGGTATCCGAGGTTTCCATAGCGCCTGGGCGAGAGTTTTGCGGTGGGCTTTGCGTTCTGTAACGCTCACCTGATTCTCGCAGAGGCGCCGGTCTTGACTGGGCGACTACCGTATCTTCAAAAGTGATGTGTAGCACCCGGTTGGCTCTTTGGGCTGGACCTCTGTGCACTGTATGCCTGACTCGAAGAGTAAGATGTCTGCAGATAGAAAATATGGGATTAATGAACTGGGGTTATTGGGGTGTCCCTATCTCTTTCCTTTTCTCCTCTCCTGTAGAACCCCAAAGGTTAACACTCTCACCTTAGGTAAGTGAACGCCGAGCTCTCCATCTGCCTCGGGGCAGGGTGCTGTAACCAGTTTCTTCACTGGATAGGTAGCGCAGGCCTCTTGACTTCAGAGGACTGCTGTCCGTCGTTTACTTCACGAACGGTGAGTTCCGAGTATTTCAAATGTCTTTTGTAATGCTGTCTCTTATTTTGCAGGGTTCCGGCGATGGCGGTTGACTGGCTGAAGTGAGTTGAGGATGGACCGTATGCGGAATAGAAGCGCCTGGAAGCGCGTAAGTAAGCGCTTGTTGCTTGCTTCACGATGCGCACTAACTGTCCTTTTATTTTGCAGGTACCAGTTCGGAGCTGCTGAAGGATGCCGGAATGCCCACTGAGTTCGGCGTGGATAGAGTAATGGCACGTGAGTATTTAACGTTACCCAATGTCTTTAAACGCACCTTCTTTTGTCTTACAGATGCGGGATGCAGCGCCGAAGGCCTCCGGAGCGTGCGAAGAGTTGGTAAGCTTTTGTCTTTCAGATGCCGGAATGCAGTGCGATGACCTCCGGAGCGCGTGAAGAGTAGGTAAGCCTTTGTCTTTCAGATGCAGGAATGTTGCGCGAGGCGTTGATGACAGCCGATGGACCAGGTAAGAGATGCGCTGTCACTGAAGACCGTAGTGCTAACCTGTTCTTTCTTGTCTTTATAGATGTTGCTGAAGACTGGATTCAGGATGGTAAGCCTTTTTCCTTTAGGCCCAGGATCAGATGCAGAAGACACGATGAGCGTTCTGCTGCAGAGGATGCAGAATAACGCAAAGCAAGATTCATCCATCGGGTGTGGTTTAAATAGCCTCCTGTAGTGCTTAGGTGTCTCCTTCCACAGCCACGCCTAGGTAAGAAAAGAGTTCCTGCTTTCCAGAAGAGTTCCAGTGTTCTGAACCTAGGGAGTGGCTCCTGCCCCACCCAACAGGAAAAGTAGTCCCAAACAGAAGAGGATCAGGGGTTCAACTGGCAGGTAAGTAAGCAGCATGGTCTGCTGCAGGTAAGTCCACCCAAGCATTATGAGCCCGGCGCTTGCAGCGCTGGGACTGGGCATATTTATGAGCCTGGCGCCACTGGCGCCAGGACAGGGTCCAAAAGGTCCCAATTGGGACTGGCTGGCACTCGGAACCTGGGTTATGGGTCTGCTTCCAAGGGAGTTGGGTAAGTCCTGGCCTTTTGGAAGCAGAGATCATGACATACTGCTTGTCTTTCTGAAGGTGTTCTGGGCATATAGATATGCCGGTGGACAAAAGGACACACAGTTATTATTGCCAACACCTGGTGTAGGCAGCTTGACTGCGTGGCCTGGGAGATACCACCGACTATGGCGGTGGTCCACTGGAATGAACCAGTGGCCAGAAAATGCAGAACAGTGAGCACCTTTTGCAAGGGGCTCAGTGCTTGGAAGAGCATGGTGGGTTATGTGAGGTAATCTTCCCACTCCATGACGAGGTCTAGGGTGATATGGGGGGATCCTATATCTGCTATAGACCTGGTTGTCAGGCATCCCAAAAAGGCTGGTCCTTAGTTGGAAGATACGGGTCCAGGCAATCCTCCTCCTCCTGCGGTGTCCCAGGATGACTGCTGCAACAAATTGTGCATTCATCATGGCTGTATATGTGTGTTTTTTGATTACATGTACTTTTTATGCATGTGTATGTGTGTGCTATCACGTAGCGTAGGTGTTGCTGGATTTGCGCATGGTTTGTCGCATGCCAGCGTTCCCTGTTCAATTCCATGAATACGTTTGTTTTGTGCGCGTATGGGCAGTGCGATTGTTTGACGGTGGAGCATTGCTCGTAACGCCCACTTGTTCTTCCTCATTCCACTTGTTCTGCCCCCTTTTTATGTAGCTGCGCAGGCCCAGCTGGCCCTTTTCATGGAATCTCGCACAAGAGGTTTGTCAGGTCGGAGTGACGTGTTGGACTGGTGTGGATTCTTCGCAAGTCCCGGGTAAGCCCAGCGCCTTGTGTTCCATGAATCGACCAACGGGGACATGCGCGCGATTTCGCACGCAAGCGCAGATTATTCCATGGGTCGGGCCTAAAGTGTTTTTCTTTTCTTATAGGGGTCTGAATGTTGACACAGGGAGCAATCGTGTCAGGTACGTTTGACGTGGTTATAGCTGTTCTGAACTTTTGAAGTATTTGGAAGTATTTGGTTGAGCTACCATGCAGAAACTTTGGGGGATATATGTAGTAGTTGCATTTGAGGAAGGTGAAATCTCCAGTGACGGACAGTTCCCTGAGACTGAGTAGTACTGCTTGGCAAAGAGGATGGCCTCTTGGCATGTGCTTCAACTTTCCTCCTAGAAGCAAGTAACAGCAAAGCAAAATATTAAATCTGATACCATATACAGGCCATCAGGAGATTTTGAATAATTTTTACGAGGATGTTATAAACGTTTTAAATGCAATGCAGAAGACAAATTCTGCCATAATACTAGCAGGGAACTTGAACCTCTGGAAAGGTAATGCAACAGACAAAAAAGCTAAGGAATTGGAAAAACCGGATAGCAATAATAATACTCTTGTGCATAATAATGACCCGACACATATTAAAGGGAATACCCTGGATTGGATGGCTAGCTATAATTTAGCACTAACAGGGATTACAACCACACCTTGCATATGGTCGGACCATTCGATTGTTTCAAGCCAAATACAGCTCCCCACTCTTTCCAAGCCTAAACATGAACCATTGTGCAAATTTGTACAGAGAAATTATAAAGCCCTCACCGCAGATAAACTATCTGAGTGTATGGATATGATTTTGATCACTCTGTCAGACTTGTCGACAAATACAATAGAGAGATGACAATCTTGTTGGATAACGTTCCACCTATGAAGCCTAAAATAACTAGGAAAATCACTCACCAACACAAATGGTTGACACCTGAGCTGACTAAACTAAAAGCCAGCAAGAGACACGCAATATAAAAAACAAAGTGGCCTGGAACATTCACGAAAAATCATACAAAGAGAAAATCATGGAATCCAAGCACACTTACTATAATGACCAGATAGAAATGGCAGGAAATAAAACAAAGGAACTCTTCCATCTCTTCAGGTCATGGGAGAAACCGGAAGTACTAAATCATACCATCACTCCTACTCAAGAGGACTGTACTAGAACACAGAAGGCCTTCTCAAATAAATTGTTATGTGCCCAAAACAAATCAGAAAAGAATTACAGAGCCAAAATTTAGATATAGATTCCGCACTCGTTCGCAAGTACTTTCTATAGTACGCTTGTCCGCTTGGAAGTGCTGATCAGCTGCTGTTACTATGTTCTTGGATGCACCAGTGACTGTTTCGTGTGGAACCAAGTAAGAGACTTGGTCAAGTTTGGGCGATTCATTCTGGACGTTAACTGGACTTGAACACCGACTTTAACATTGATTTTGCTTCTGTTGTCCAGGTCCCGCCCCTCTTGTGGACTAACTGCCGGGTTCCTTTAAGAACGACCCCGCTCGCGCACATGCACGTGCGCATTCGTTCACAAGTACTTTCTAAAGTGCGCTTGTCCGCATAGCCGCACAGCCACATCGCCACGGTAGGGCCTGGCAAACTTTGTTATTTTGTTTTGCTAACCTGTTAAGGGTTCAGACACTACTCGGAATAAGAACATATTGGAAACAAATATTCTAGGTGAGCGCAAACGTACATTTTCAGCTTGTTGCCTTGTTATTATTGTGTCAATATCCGCTTTCTTTGGGCTATTTCATTGCGTGACACGTGTTTATGAATGACGGCTTTCACCTCTTACAAGCTGACCACCAGCATGCCACCTTTTGTGCCGTTATCACTTGTAATACCATTTAATTCACTGCTACAAAGTCATATGGGCTATGGCTCACTACCGCAAACCTTTTCTCTGCCACGTCAATTACACCATGCTCTGCCAGCAGGCAAACCAGTTTTCCCTTCAGCACACAAATCAATAGCCCGGGGGTGCCCTTCTCCTCCCCCGTTTCCATTTCATCATCCGAGGTACACACGCCATCCCCCCTGACCATTGGCAAAGTTCACGCATCATATTGCACGCCATTGAGGCGTGTAAATCCTCAACCCATTTCTGATATTACCATGATGGAATCCATGAAAAATTGTCAAGCTTTGCCCAATTTGAATATGTCTATTTCTCCGATTGCATTTCCTCAACTATCACCAGAATATTCAGTGCTTTCAATTCATGCAAGCTTACGGGAGTCTGACAACTCCATGGGAGGGGACTATTGCACGTCTAGCTGGGCCTCAGTGATATGTGAACCTTCCATTGTGAACAACCAGCCTATGCCGGTCAAGTGGCACAGCGAGTAGAGCTCTCGCTTTGACATCCGTGCAGAGCCTGCTAACGCAGGTCTGACTCCCAGCAGGGCCAAACTCAGCCTTTCATCTTTCCGAGGTCGATAAATGAGCACCACACACCGTGGGTAATAATAAGCAGCGCTCAGATACCTGAGGGTTGGTAGCACTATATAAGTGCCTAATTATTATGTTAAAGTCTTTTGCTTTACCCACGGCGCGTCCCAACAGACTGCTTCACATTGATAACTCTGCACAAACCTTACTAATGATGCAACCAGCTCTTACAGCTATTAATACTGCCATCTTTAGTTTGTGCAAACTTTTTGAATCATTGGACTCTAAAGTAGCCCATCAAGCATTGCAATTCGAGCAATTGATGAAATGGCTTTCCTTGCAACAGTTATCTAAAACTCACCAAAGTAATCGAAGTCCGGATGAGTCCATAGTTATGGTTTCAAGCCCCTCGGCTGTATGTAATGGTAAGTCAACCACTGCAGCTTTGCTTACTCAAGCCCCAAAGTCGGCGGCTCCAGTGGTCATGGCCCCTTGCCGACTTCCTCCTATTTCGGGCATAATAGGTGGTTCTATGGTCACTCATCCGGAAAGGGCTACATCTCCACAACCAAATAAAATTGCGTCTGTTGTCACTGAAGTTCCTTCCATCCTGCCAGTTGTGGAGGCGCCAATTGCGAAAATCACATTGACCTCCAGGCAAAGTAATTTACAACAGCTAAAATCTAGAAATCCCAAGTTCAATAAAAAAAAATTGGCAACCTTAATCAAGAAAACCAAAAATATGATTGGTACAAAACGCCCAAAAAGCACTCTAAACGCCTTTTTTAAAGCACTTGGTAAAACGTTAAATACGATTTTACCACAACAAACTAAGACTGCCCTAATAGCAACAGAAGCTGAACAACTTAAAAAGGCAGGACTAAATAGTCAGCCCGCACTACCAGGGAGCACTACTAGTTAATTGCAAAGAACGAATGAGATTCCTTCACCACTCTCGCAACTGGTTCAATCACTCCAGTATGCGCAAAAAACTGCACCTTATGAGTTGAATTCATTACCTATTCCTCCTGTATCTGTTAAGTCACTCTTGATTCCACACCTGCAGAAGCATGTAGGTTCCGGGAGTCAGGAAGCACTGTTGCAACCACAATCTTTACCGGCTCCCTCCATACAGCCTAAATCAGTGTCCTTTGCTCTACCATCTCAGTATCTTCACTCAGCTGAAACCGCCATGCCTCAGGTTGCGGTAGATGAACTTAAAAAAAAGTTGATGAATACCTAGCCATAAACTTGGAAAAGGCAGTTTCTCAAGCGGTTGGACATCAACAGTGCGCGACCAGCTTGTCTAGCTGTCCAACCGATCCGTCCAGTTCCCACAAAATGGATCCTCCTGCTGAATTCCACAATTCACGGTGGCAAGAGATTGAATGGCCATCAAAAATCTCTGCCCGGCATGCTGCCGTGAAATGGACCCTTCGTAAATCCAAAAACCGGATGCATTCACAACATTTACATCC
This sequence comes from Ambystoma mexicanum, assembly GCF_040938575.1. Classification (NCBI taxonomy): domain Eukaryota; kingdom Metazoa; phylum Chordata; class Amphibia; order Caudata; family Ambystomatidae; genus Ambystoma; species Ambystoma mexicanum. Next base: position 433,426,367 of record NC_090933.1, read on the forward strand.
ACAACGTGCACATTTCCACACATTGATCCTACAATGCAGAGAGGGCAACCATCCAGTTTATGATTTGAACCCGCAAAGTGTCTTAAACATAGTTGGAGAAATTGAAGACTTGTGTAACATTTCTACCCTACACATTGATCAGATTGAATTTTTAACTGACTCCCCTCTCTCCGTAGTTAGACTCTCGATTTCTTCGGGTGTGGTTTGGCATTCTATATGGCGTAGTAAAATGCTCCTTTTTGACATGGGATTTTTGCTAGCAGAAGATCCCGCGAGTGCATCAACAAGATTTAAAACACCCACCACAAAAGCAAACATTTATCAGGTACTATTCGAGAGAGTCATCAACTTCAGGGAACTGAGAGTTTTCATCAATAACCATCACAATGTACCACTATAACAAAGTTAAGCATTGTTAGTTGGAACTCTAGAGGCCATGTTCATTTAAATTCTTCATTCAAAGACATGTCAGAATCTTATCATATCATAGCACTCCAGGAGACATGGCCAATTAAACCACCAATATGGGACAATTATGAATTGGCCCTGATTTCGGCTGTTCCTAGTGGAGACAGATCGTTGTCAGGCCTTCTCGTAGCAGTAAACATCAAAGCTGTTTTTTTAATTGTATCGTGGGCTTCCGTGGGAGCATATATACAGCTTGTCAAAATCACGAACGATGAGAAGGCTTTTGCTTTAATTAACATTTATAGAAATGTTATTGCAATGTCTGATGAGATTTTCTATGCTGGTCTCCTTGATATGTTTCATTACATCTCACAAGATCCTATGATCACACACACTATCATTCTGGGAGATTTAAATCTAGAATGTTGGAAAGATAAGCCTCAAAGTCAAACAGTATGCAAGTGGATGTCACTTATGCATGAGCGAAACTAGCATATGGTTAATGGTGCAGTTCAGGGAGACGTGCCAGCGCACTACACGTGGCATTGTGGCCCATGTAATAGCACAATTGACTATATTTATGTTGATCACAAGCTTTTTCAAATCATTGAATCCTTAAACATCAAAGATCACCCAAAGAGAGACCATAGTCTTTTGATTCTCCATCTTGACTGGAACTTGACACTAAAACGAAATGAGGAATATTATCATGGCAATCTAGTAGTTAATAGTTCCCGCTCCCGAGTGAGATGGAACTTGAGGACATTAACCCAGTTTGAGCATGCGTTTGCTGACAATTCGAAATTCACACTTCAAAATCAGTGCACCGACCTGCTACAACCTTTTGTACAAACAGTTATGATTCCTCACCGTAACATCATTCTACATCCCCATGTATTTGACCATGAAACCCATCAAAAAAGGGCTGAATTTAGAAAGATCAAAAGACAAACTTTAACCTCAGTAACATCGACTAAGTGGCAAGATTTAAAATCTGCCAAATGTAAATATAAAAATTGGCTCCGTGGTCGGAAGGCCACATTATTCCAGCAAGATAGCGAAGTTATGGCTCATGCAATGCACAAAAAAACTCCTCAGGAATGCGGTTTCTTTTAAACAATCACACCTGTCACCAGCAAGCAGATGCTCAAATTAATGGTGTGTCTGAACAAGTTTGGGTTTCCCATTTTCAACCTTATATGCTGACCCCCAGTATGCTGTCCTTCCCTATAAACCGGTCTCTACATCAGTCTGGCAGCTGGACTCCTCTTATGAAACAATTTACACCACTATACAGAAGATTAGCTCTTCTAGAGCAGAGGGACCTGACGGGCTATCTAATCAGATGTTTAAAGCAAACCCTCATGAATGGGCCCACTTACTTGCAACCATTTTCAATAGTCTATAGACACAAAATATACCGTTATCATGATGGAAGTCCTCCATTATTATCCCCATATTCAAAAAAGGTGACTGGTCTGTCCCCTCGAACTAGCGCCCAATAGTGCTTTTGGATGCCCCGGGCAAGATCTTTACCAGACTGGTTCTTCTAGAGTTTAATATTTGGACAGGGACTTGTAACTTGCGCGATTCCAATCAGACTGGGTTTATGGCGGGAATGGGAACTAACATCAATTAATTGACCCTCATTGCCATTAAAGCCCAATGTCATGAGCACAAGCAACAAGTTTTCTTTGCATTTATTGATCTCAACGCCGCTTTTGACTCAGTTAGCCGCTCCTTACTAATGAACAAATTACAAAGAGATTGTTGTCCCACTGCCTTATATGATATTATTCACTCCTTACATCATGGCACCTCCGTCCAGATTCGTATCACCTTGGACGGACTTCTTTCAAAGAACATTTTTATCTACAGAGGATTAAAACAAGGGTGTTCATTGGCCTCTGCTATCTTTAACTATTCTATCCACAATGTTAGAGTCCCTTTGTCAAAGGTTATTTCAGATTCCCCTAAACTAAATAATCACCAGATTCAATCTATCATGTATGCCGATGACCTTGTTTTAATTTCTAGAACACAGGTTGGGCTCCAGCGCCTACTTGATGCCTTCCAGGAATACACACAATCAAATGAACTAACAATACATTTTACCAAAGTCAAATTGTTCAGTACTCACCAAGGCGTCAGGGTCCACTGATGTTTGTTTGGACTATCAACTCTGCCCCGGTCTTGGTTTCACAAAATTATTGTTCTGTGGGAATGCATTTTGAAGGGAAACCAAGGGCGCAGGGGCTGTTGGAGCGGTTGGAGACTAAGTTAACCTCAGCCATATCTCAATCCTGCATCATCATGCATAAATATGGCAAATTTTCTATTTTGCCCATGTGGCATTTTTGGACCAAGAAAATCATATCAGTATTGTTATATGGTCTGGAAACCATGCCGAGCGATTCCCCTTTTAAATTTATTCAGTGGCAAGTTAAATTCTGGCGCTCTGTTTTACATCTGCCTCAATGGGTACCGATGGTGTGGATAAGATATGAGCTGGGGCTGCTTTCGCTACTGGCGTCTCTGTTCCTTATTCAAGAAATGTTTGAAGTCCACTAAGCAAAATGCGTTGCTGAATATACTCTCACTGTATATGTTCTCGGATAATCACGTGTTTGCAATCAACTGGCTTGATCGAGTCTATTACATCTTGGCAAAAGCCGAGATCACTCTTGAACTTCTGCTTTCCAATCCTGACAAAACAAAACTCAAGATCCACCAGATCGATTGGATATCTACCTGTGACCAATGCTTAACCCTACATGAGGGTGACACACTGCGCTTTCCCCCGAAGAGAGTAGGCATCTTACCGCCCTACTTGATATACTGTCCTTCGCTCAAGTATCGCAATGTTATACTCCGCCTTCGCTTTAACCTCTGGGTCACTAATGACATCAAGGCAAGGCGCAGGCTTGTGAGTGCATATAAAAATGTATGTTGCTTTTGTGATGATGGCATTACTCCAGATACTCTTACACATGTGATCACAGAATGCCATATATTACGACCCAAAAGAGAAATGTTTTTTGCACGAAACTGTGAACAACTGGGGAGCATATCTCAATACGAATGTTGGGCATTACTCTTGGGCTGCAACAACATGTCAATCCAAATTGCAGCTGTCAACTTCCTACATAGTTTCAAATTGGAAGAAAACGCTGATCTGACATTTTAGGTGTTAATATCACGATTTGTAATAATAATGTTTAGGGTTGTTAAAGCATGTCCATCAAGAACTCAGTACTAGTAATTGATTTAATTAATTGTACGATAGAACTTCGCATGGAAATATTTGTATTTTCTTTCTTCGCTTTTCTAATTCTTTTGTTTGGTGTATTTTAGTGATGTTCAGATTTGATTTGATAATTAGAACTCTTGTAAAAAAGGAGAGTTTTTATTAAATGTTTTAGGAATTATTTGTTTAAATGATGTGTTTATTTTGTATATTGAAAGGTTGATTTATTTCAGCCAATACAAATAAAAAAATAAAAAAAGATATATATTCCTCTACACCAGGGAGTGCTGAAATTAGTCATATGACTAAATATACACCACCCAGGAATAAGGATACAAATCAGGAATCAAACCCCATAGGGTTTAAATTTCCGGAAATGTCGGTTTCTGAAATCGTGGGTATTATGAGAGCTATGAATCCGACTAGCTGCCAGGGGATCTTACCCCTTCTAAGATAATTTTGGACCACCTAGACATCTTCTCATCGTTCCTATGCAGATTTGTCAATGCTTTGTTTAAGTACAGTACTGTTCCACAAGCTATCAAAGCAGTGGCAGTTACAACCTTAATAAAGAAGATAGGCCTGCATCCTAAGGATGCCACTAATTTTTGGGCCATTACAAACACCTTATTCTTCCTTAAATTTGTTGACAAAGCGGCCACGCCCACCTTCAACTTTACATCGAAAACTCTGGTCGATTGCATGGAAGACTGTCAGGTTTCCGCCGATTTCATGGCACGGAAAGTGCCTTGTGGACCTCCAGACCTACATGTTGACATTAGTGGAGGAAAGCAGATCAGGGCTGCTGATATTATTGGATTTAAGCACAGCTTTTAATCTGCTAGACCATTAGATCCTATTGAAGCATTTGCAAGATACGGGTGGACTTTCTGATAAGACGATAAACTGGGTTCGGTCCTTCCTGGAGGGAAGAAGATCTAGGGTGTACTGGAGAAACTCATCATCTGAGGTGGAGACCGTTATGTGCGGTGTCCCCCAGGGGGCATGTTTATCGCCCTTATTTTTCAACATCTACATAGTACCCCTATACAGAGAACTGGAAAAACTTTGTTTTTTCTTTATGAATTACGCAGATGACTTCCAGTTGTCATTAGAGCTGTCAGGAGATTATCAGGAAGATCAGAACAAACTAAATGAGGTCTACCGAGTTATAAAAAACTGGCTGACCGCAAACTGGTTGTGTTTAAATGCCGGAAAAACGGAACTCATGATATGTGGGTCCAAGAAGTCTAGAGAGACTTTAGCTTCCACCTTCTCTAGTTTCTTGGTGGAAGGCAGCCAGATAGTGTTGGTAAATAAGGTAAAGACCCTGGGCATATATTTGAAGCTACCCTGGATGCAGGGGCCCATGTAGATGCCATCGTAAAAAACACTCAATATTATCTGCGATTACTGAGAAAGGTGGCTGCGCTGATTTCTAAAAAATAACTGAGCCAAACTAGTGAGGGCTGTTATTCTTCCACGATTGGATTACTGCAATGCCTTGCTTCGAGGTACCAGCAAGGAAAACATTTTCACACTGCAAAAAATCCAAAATGTGTCTGTCCACATTGTTTACGGTATGAAACAGTACAAACTGACAACTCTTGCCAGGAAGGAGTTGCACTCTCTGCCCATATCAGCCAGGGTCTCCTTTAAACTATTGACTCTTTGCCACAAGTGCATTTATGGGCTCGCACCCAGTAATCTAAAGGAAAGAGTCTCCATATACCAGTCTACCCGAAATCTTTGATCAACCTCTGCCCTGCTCCTAAAAGTGACTAGGACCAAGAGAGCCCGTGGAAATGGACGCTCCTTTCCAGTGCTCGTGGCATATGCATGGAACAACTTCCCTCCAGTGCTTAGAGAAGAAACTAACCACTTGGCTTCTAGAAAGCTCTTGAAACGACATTGTTTATTTAAACATCGGTCATCCTCACTGTTTTTCTTTCTGCTCATGAGTGAGCACCTGGATGCTGGCGCTATATAAATGTTATAAAACAACATAGCATAACTACTTAGGAGGATGAAGGAGAGGAAGAGAGAATAAAGTTTGGCAAGGTGGTCAGCTACTGAAAGGTTGTATTAAAAGGTAAATTGCCCGCATGCAAATAGGTGCCCCTCTTGTAAAAGCAAGTGAAAATATTGAGGCTGAGTACCACAAAAAGAAATACACCAAACACGGGCTTATAAAGATTCACAGATCTTTATTCTACTGCGCAGTTACAAAGAAACAAATTCAGATAGCTATCTGGCCCTCAGTACTTCACAGTGAGTACCAGCCCTTCAGTGTGAGGAGTGAGAAGTACTGGACATCTAGACATTCGTACATTTATACAATTTCAATAATAATGTCCAGCCCCTCTGCAAGTTAATAATCTGTGGTCTAGAGTTCGTGCCAAATTCACTTATGGCTTATACAACAATATGCACACGGATTACATTTGGTTTACATTCAAACAAGTTACAATGGCAAAGTGTATTCCCAGATTTAGCAGTAAGCCTTAGCACATATCCCTTCACAATGCAGTTCAGCCAGTGTCCACGATTGCTATTTGCTTTATATTGTCTTTGATGTATGTTCGTGGATGAGGCTTATTGGTGCAGACGATCCTTAAACCACAAGTCATGTATGGGACAAGGTCTCTTTACCCAGTCTAAACATTCAGCCCGCGGACAGTCTAACCATTAACTTAGTGTAAAGGTCGGGAAGGCTTGGTTACAAGTTGGAAACACAGTCTACCATTTTAGAACACAGAATTGCATATGAACAGAAATCAAAATGGCGGATGATCCAAAAATGGCGGCAAAGTCGATCCAAAATCGGAACTTTTAAAAAACGCGTATTTTTTCGCAGAGCGACTTAGGCCAATATATATAAGAAAGGAGGCACAATATGATTTCCCGTTTAACAAACCCTCCTTTTGGCCTAAGCCAAGTGCTAAACTACATCTAGTCACTTTAAGAGTAACTCCACGTCTCAACGTCCAGACACCTTGAATCACAATCATCAAAGATATCGATCGCCATAAGGTCTGAAACAGAAATTTCTTTCAACACAAATTCAGTTGTCATTCTCTCCGGGGCGCGTACCTTGTGTCCTATTGTTCCCATTGTCTGTGCAAAACATCCTCCTAACACCGAACATATGCCAGGAAGACACTGTATACAGCAATAGAAAAACAACAGATTACCCAAGATGATCTGCAAGTCTGAGTGTAGTCCCAGAACAAAGCACTAAGATCCCAGTTTCCCTCGGGAACATGCACTTCTGAACTGAGGACATTCAAATTTTGTATAGCCTTAAAGATGGTTAGGGAGGAATCTGGACCGAAAACGCAACAAGCGGACCCCACTAATTTACATACTCCACCACGCTCAGCCAGGATGACGTCTAATGCCATCCGGTTCTGAAGTGCCACTAACCTTATTGCTTTCTGTTCTAAAGTCATGTTATAGAGTATGTCAGTGGTCCGGTTGATGGTCCTCTCCAGTACTCTCGCTAGTCTTCTGATATCCTCTGAGTTCAGTATTTGCCCTCAAAAAGGTACAAAAGATTTCGCTAAGTCACCCAGAACTTGTGCTGAAGTATCACCATTCTCGTCCCGCCTTGGACGAGCCTTAGAGATTTCTATGGTGCTTGCTATGAATACCCCGGGTAACAGAATCCCTAAGTAATAGGTTCCCTGCCAATCCCTATGTAGCCATGGGAAAGCTTCATTACCGCAAACAAAGTAGACAGATTCGCTTACATACAAAGGTCTGTCCTCACTGATCAAGTTTGCAACATTGGTGCAACCCTTGAAATCACCCAAAGTCTGAGTTCCTTTCCTCTGTATGCAGAAAGAAACTGAATCGTGTCTGTGGTTAACAGTATAGGAAGGTGGCGTGGCATCCCTATTGCCTATAGGAGCCATATTGAAAGAGATCAGAGATTGAAAAGGACGAGACAGTCTATCAGAAGGCCTAATAGAAGCAACACTAAGCTTACTCCTATTCGCAAAGAGTGAGCATCCCAGGGGCGTTAGAACTCATTTCTCACATTCGTTCAAATTTGTTCCATCAAAGTTCCCTGAGATGCTATCGTTCCATCGGCCGAAGAATAGTGCCCTTAAAGAAGCATAGCATGCAGTAGTCAATGGTAAAGGATGAATATACCAACCCAACCCCTTGTTTCCGTGTAAATGCGAGCAGACCCAACAATTAGACTTATTAAAAATGGCTTGTGTGGCATTCATTTTGAGTAGTAAAGTGTTATTATGGTAACTCTATCTGTGCTGAGACTCTCTAGGAGATAGAGTGTGCAGCTGCACGAAAGGTATAGAAACAGTAGGTACATTTTCTGTAGGCAAAAGAATTTCAAGCGGATGTACTTCTTCCAAATACCAAAATCCTAAGGCAATTAGTATTGTGAAGCTGGTTAACATAATCACAAGACAACAATACGTTTTTAGAGACCACGCATTCGATTGTTAATTGTTTCGATTAGGCACACAGTCACTTATTTGTTCCGTACGAGCGAGAGCGATTGCAGGCATTGTTTCTTCAAACGAAATACTCCTAAGTTTATTTGCTGGCGATCTCCTGATCGCGTTTTTTCTTAGTCCTTCCCTAACCCAAGCCAACAGAATTCCTTACGTGCAAAAGAACAGGGCCAAAAGACAAACCCTACGATGATTTTTCCTGTTGGCACAGCCGAACTGTGCAGTAAGTCTAGCTTCGTGGATGCAGATCGTACCCTGTGATTCCTGGTACTGCGTGATCTGCAAACAACGTATCGTTGTTTCCTGATGGAAGTGGTGGATTTGCGACAGAACCCAACAATGGTGAAAAAGGATCTGTGGGAGAGTGTGGAGATAAAGCGGCTGTTTCCTCAGGCCCCACGGGCCCAGGGAGAGTCTCCAAAGCACTCTCGATGCTGCTCAATGCTGCGTGATTGCTGGGAGCAGTGCAGGTAGGACTTTCTGTATCTTCTGTATCATGTGGCAAAGGGAAGGGAATCCTCTTGACATGCGACGTGTGTATCCACTCCTTTCATCCGGTCACTCGTACGGCTGTCTGTGTGGCCAATAGGACCTGATGAGGGCCCCTCCAACGCGGTAAGAGACAGGATGCTCTTTCAAATTATTTCATCAGCACCCAACTACCAGGCCGTATGCTGTGACCTGGGCCCTTGTACTTGACTGGGAGGGCTTCCCGCACCTGTTGATAAATCAAATACAGATTTTTAGTTAACCGGTCACAGTAATCGGAAAGAAGTACATGTTCAATGTCCTGCAAGGATTTAGGCTTAGGCACGTTCCAAATGTTAGCTGGCCTACTAATAACCACCTCAAAAGGGGAGAGCCCAGTCCTAGTCTGTGGGGTTATTCTCATTGATAATAACATGATTGGTAAGGCGTCCGGCCATTTCAGTTTGGTGCCGGCACACATTTTAGCGAGTTTGTTTTTTATGATTCCGTTGTGTCTCTCTACCAAACCAGCACTTTGAGCATGTCTAGCCGAATAGAACCATCTATCGATCTGTAATCCCGCGCATATCTGCAGAATTACAGCAGCGATAAAATGTGGACCATTGTCTGACCAGATGACCCTTGGCAAAACAAACCTAGGAAAATGTTCCTTAAGTATGGTTTTTGCCGTTGTCATTGCTGTGGCATCTTTAACAGGAAAGGCTTCAACCCATTTACTAAAGGCGCAGATAACAACCAAGACATACTTGTAATTATTGCAAGGCTCCATTTCAATGAAATCAAAATGTATGACCTCAAAGGGTGGACCAAAACTACCCCTTGGTGTCGAAGTGCCCTTTCCTATATTATGCTGTAGACAGATCATACAACTCTGAACAAAACGTTCAGCTATTTTGGAGATTTTATCATTCACCCAGACATTTTGTAGCATTTTGGAAACCTTCCTCGCCCAAATGTGGGTGGGCCTGTGAGCCTTTGCGACCATCATTGTAATGTACACATCTGGCAACAACCATTTTCCTTCTAACTTGTCCACCCAACACCCGTCATCATCCAATCTTGCCAAACCCTCAGCCCATTCTTTAGATTCTTCTAATGTTGCATCAGCTTCAATACTCTTTACAGATTTGATACCCTCATCTATAGTACAAACATTTGTGGCTTCCCTTGAAGTATATATTTCTGACTAGAGATCATGCGGAGGTGACGTGTTGCGTTTGTGTTCGGTTTAATAAAACATCTACAGAGTGAGGTACCATCAGGGTTAATGCATGGCCTAGGACCATACCCTCGCTCTGTTTTACAGACGCAGCAGCAGCAGTGACAGCTCTCAAACATCTTGGCAAAGTGCATGCAACAGGATCAAGGGCGGAAGAAAAGTAGCCGCACAGCCTATTCGTCCCTCCATGTTCCTGCGTTAATACAGCCAAAGCACATCCATCACGTATGTGCACATACAACACAAAGACCTTTTCATAATTTGGTGTGCCCAAAACCAGTGCTGAACAGAGTGCAGTCTTGAGCAGATCAAACGCTTGCTGGTGTTCCAAATTCCACGGCAATGGCAAAGAAAGGCCCTTCTTTGTCAAAGCCAACATTGGTTTAATCGTTAACGAGAAGTTCAGGATCCACTGCCTACAGTAAGAAGCCATTCCTATTAAGGCCCTGACTTCCTTCTGTGTATTTGGGACAGACATGCTAGAAATGTTTTTTATCCGTTCAGGCGTCAACCTTCTTCCCTCCTTTGATAGGAGATAGCCTAAATAGGCGACCTCCTGTCGACAATACTGAAACTTTTTGAGTGAAACTTTGTGTCCATGTTTTGCTAGGTGAATAAGCAACAACGCAGTGCCCTGCTTACAGGCACTTTCTGAGTCCGCAGCTAAAAGTAGATCATCTACTTACTGAAGCAATGTACAAGTGGTAGGCAACTCGAGTGTATCAAGCTGCTCTTTCAAAGCCCTGCTATAGATGCTCAGACTTTCCGTGTAACCTTGCGGAGCACGGCTGAATGTAAACGAGGCCCCCCTTAAGGTGAACGTGAACAGGTATCTGCTATCCTTGTGTATAGGAATGCTAAACAAAGCATTCTTAAGGTCTACAACACTAAAGTGAGAAGCAGAAGCCAGAATCATGGTTAGTATTGTCATCACGTCAGGCACAAAAGGAAATTGTGGAGCAACAATCTTATTGATCGCGCGTAAATCAATGATGAAACGAAAAGGAATAGCATTATCGCCTTTCTTGTACGAAGGCAAAATCGGACTATTGCACAAACTACCTGCAATTTCCTCAAATACCCCACAATGTACAAAATCAGAGACTATGCATTTCAAAGCTTGCTCACCATCAACCGAAATCTTATACTGGGGACTACGTGGCAACTTTACTCTGTGTTTCAAAATGATCTTAACAGGCTCAATTTGTAGAACACCGACATCATTGTCATCAATTGCCCACAAACACTCCGGAACATCCCAAAATTCTGGCGGCAAAGGTCTAGTCACGAACTGAGAGACAGAAAGTTGCTGTGATGAAATCGTCAAACGCACTCCATCCGAAGAACAATGAATTACCACATTTAATTCCTTCAACAGATTCAACCCCAACAAATTCTCTCCACAGTTCGTAGTCAAAAGAAATGGACATTGGTCTGTGAATGGACCCAGCGTAATTGGTACCGGCGAAGAAACCAGACAGACTACTGGCGTACCAGAAAACCCTACAGAAACATTGGTTTGCCCTGAAAATGGAATGTTTGGAACCTGTGAATGGTCGATGGAACACTTCTGTGCCCCTGTATCTATCAAGAATAGATGTTTCCTATTTCCCACTATCATTTCAACATAGGGACCTTTCTGATTGACGGGAATAGGTGTCGGTTCCAAACCCTTCTTTGGGCAATCCTAGCGAAACAAAATGTCATCAAAAGGAAGGTCTTCAGAGAAATATGCAGCAGAAGGATGATCAAAAATGTTTCTATTATCCACACTCGGTGTCTGATTATCCTGTGAAAAAGGTTGTGAATTTTGAGAAAACTTTTGAGGTCTACCAGGACCCCCTGCCCCAGGGCAGCCTCTGGATCATCAACCCATGTTACCAAATGTGTTATTCGACCTCTGCTGGAGGATCGGGCATTGTGCTCGCCAATGACCCTCTTGTCTGCAATAAGCACATTGGCTCACGTTTACAGGACCCAACGGCACATTTACCTGTGGAGCGTGTTGTCCCCTAAATTGTGAAGTACCCCCTCTATGGCCTCTAACAATTTGTTGCAATAGAACTTTAGTTTTCAGGTCTCCCTTTCTCTTTTCAATTCTCTCTTTTTCATTATTGACTCGGTTTTCATTGTACTGAGCCATATGCAACACTTGTCATGAACCGCCAATTACATCCGTTCTGGACTTCATGGTCCCTGACCCATAGAGGACTGAATTCAGTGATCCTTCCAACATGGCCGTTGGTTACAAAATGTAATTTATAAGCCTTTACGCGTTACGTTCAACTTCCTACAAAACAGTCACAGCCCTGCGGCTCTGCGCGTCTCAACGCTACCGCTTAGTGTGTTCAGACGTGTGTTGTAGGAGTTCACTTGGGTCTCCTTCCGAGTCCCGTTGTCCCATATCCTTGATTACCTCCTTTTCCAGTCCCATTCCTTGAACTACCCCTTCCGTGCCTTTCTTCCTGGAATTCTACGGTGCTCGGGTCACGGCGTTCTGTGCCTCCAACCTTAGATACTGTTTCTTTCCTGGTTCCCGGTCCTGGATATTTGAACGCTACTTGGCGTAGGAATTGCAACCTTCACGCTGGAATCCGAAGACCTGCACACGGGCTTGTACAAATCCCAGACCGTGTGAAAGAACACATCCAAGAAGGTCACAAGCAAGGAGAAACAGGTGAGAAGGGGAGAGACTTTTGACAGATTGAGACGCCTTAAAACCGATACAAATACAGAGATGGAAGCCGCGGTGCAAAACCTCATGCGAGGTATGCAGGAACTAACCACTGAGGTCCAGAACCTTAAAGCATAGAACACCGCATTGAAGCAGTTAGTCTTATCTCGTGACTCTGCAGCCAAAGAAAGTGTCTTATTGGGAGGAGTAGTGGACAAATATGATGGCTCTTAAAAAACCCTCTGTGCCTTCCTTGATTCAAGTTTGGTACATTTTACCTTCAAGCCATACTACTTTTCTACCCCAAGAGCAAAGGTGGGATTCATGATATCACATCTCATGGGCAATGCCCTGACCTGGGCAACCCCCCTAGTCAATACAGGCGACGCCCTCCTGGATGATTATGATGGGTTCGTTGAAGCCCTAAAGGCCATGTTTGATCGCCCAGAACTAGTTTACAGTGCTCAAGAAAGACTGCTCGAATTTCACCAAGGGTCCCAGGATATGCTCACATATGTAACCCGCTTTAAACAATTGGTGAAAGAGGCCGATTGGTCCCAGGAAGCCAGCTTCACCCTCTTTCGAAGAGGCCTAAATGATGAGATAAAGGATGAGTTAGCCAGGGTAGCCCGCCCAAGCTCTTTCCAAGCTCTCATGGACCTCTCTCTACAAATCGATTTCTGGATCCAGGAAAGGAAGGCAAAGAAAAGGAAGACTAAATCAACATCCCCAAAGGCTGCTACTGATCTTTTATACAAACAAGAAACCGCTGCATCTTCAGCCCCGGACCCAGAACCCATGCAACTAGGAGCCTTCCGAGGACCCATTACCCCACAAGAGAGGATGCGTCGGATTAACACCGGACTGTGCATGTATTGTGCCTCTGATAAACACCTTGTAAGAGAGTGCCCAATTGCACCACCTCAGCGTTCAGGAAACGCCAGCTCCCGATCCTAAGTGGGGCACAGTTTCAGGAGAAAGATGTCTGCTCTTCACCAATTCCTTCCTTGAACTCCCCAGGACAGAACAATCTTATGATTTTACAGGCATACCTGTCACCTTCCAAAAAGGAGTCATACCCCATCCTGGCTTTAGTGGATTGCGGAGCCATGGGCATATTCATAGCCCATCATTGGGTCATCAGTCATCACATTCCCCGCGTAGCTAAAGAGACAATGCAACCTGTTGAAGCCATCGATGGGAGACCCCTGTCTTCAGGACCCACAACCCACCAAACCAAAGAGATTCTTCTTTCGATAAACAACCACCAAGAGAGGATCAGATTTGACATCATACGATCTGCCTACTATCCCATGGTCCTAGGTATGCCCTGCTGCAAAAACACAATCCCTTCATCAATTGGGCAGCAGGTTCCTTATTTCTTGGTTCAGAACATTGTATGTCCCATTGTTTGTCTCCTACCACCTTACCAAGTCCCTTAGAAGACTTCCAAGAAACTCAACAACTTCCAGTAACTGTCTCCAACATTATTTGGATTCCCCAATCTTACCAGACATACTCAGATGTGTTCTCAACCACCATTGTTCAGTCTCTTCCACCCCACAGACCTGAGGATTGTGCCATTGACACCGAGCCTTCAGCAGTGATTCCCTTCGGAAGAATGTTCATCCTATCCGAACCTGAAAAAAGGGCCATCCGGGAGTATCTGGACACCAACTTGACAAATGGAACGATTCGACCATCCAAGTCCCCAGCGTGAGCTTCCCTCTTCTTTGTTCCTAAGAAGGATTCCAAGGAGCTTAGGCCATGTTTGGACTACCTTGCCCTTAACCAATGCACCCTTAAGGATCGTTACCCATTACCTCTTATTTTGGACATCCTGGAAGCTGTGAGGGGTGAAGTCATCTTCACAAAACTTTATCTCAGGGGTGCCTACCATCTCATTCGGATAAAGAAAGGTGACAAATGAAAAACAGCCTTTAGAACACCCTTTGGCCATTTTGAGTATCTGGTCATGCCCTTTGGACTTGCTAATGACCCCGCAATTTTCCAACGTTTCATGGATCGGTTCTTTTCTGACATATTGTTCCTTTTCATCATTGTTTGCCTAGACGACATACTGATTTACTCCAAGGAACCTCAGAAACATGAAGAACACGTTAAGGCAGTTCTACAGCGTTTACGAGAACATAAACTCCTGGCCAAACCTGAAAAATGCCTTTTCCATGTACAAACTGTTCACTATCTTGGATTTGTTCTTAGCCCAAGGGGTATTGGAATGGATTCTTCCAAAGTTGATTCCATTTTATCTTGGCCTGTTCCTACCACTGTGAAACAATTCTAATCCTTCCTGAGGCTTGCTAACTTCTACAGGAAATTCATACCTGCATTTTCTGATATTGTGCATCCCATTGTCACACTATTAAAGAAAGACACCCCCTTTCAGTGGTCCTCAGCTCAAGACTTGGCATTTCGACGGTTAAAGATGAAGTTCACACAAGCCCCCATCCTGGCTCAACCTGACACAGACCGTCCCTTCATTGTTGAGACTGATGCATCCAACTACGCCATCGGAGCAGTTCTGAAACAAGAACTCGATGACAAAATAGAACACCCCATTGCCTATCTCTCCCGCACCTTGACTCCCAGTGAAACTCATTATTCCGTCCTGGAGAAGGAGTTGCTACCCATTCGACAAGCCTTCACTGACTGGCACCATCTCCTTCTGGGAGCCAAAGACCCGGTACAAGTCCGTACAGACCATCGGAACCTTCAAGTTCTACAATCCCTGGAGTGCAGAAATAGCCGTCAGGCCCGCTGGGACTTCTTTTTTGCCCAATATCAATTTCAAATCCATCACTTTCCTGGAGCACATAACATCATAGCCGATGCCTTGTCCAGATATCCTGATTATGAACCCCTTGAGGACCAGGCCTTTCATAAGATGTTTCCGAACACAATATTCATAGCTGAAGCCATTACTCTCCTGGAGGATATTCGAGCCAAAACTCAGTCTTCCGAACTTTGGAAGGAGTTTAAAGGAAACAATCGATGGAATCTCAAGATAAAAGACGGATACCTATTTAAGGATACACGGCTAGCTATTCCCACTCCAGGGCTGAGACATAAGATCACAAACCTATGCCATGATACCCTTCATTCTAGACACCGTGGAATCTCCAACACCCTCCGTCTTGTACAGAAACAATTCTGGTGGCCAAGGATGAAAGATGATATAAGAACCTATGTTCAAACCTGTGCAGTGTGTAACCAGAATAAGCATGATAACAGAAAACCAGCAGGTCTCCTACACCAACCAGCATTACCAACAAAACCCTGGGAAATCATTGCCAAAGATTTTATCATGGAATTGCCTTCTTCTAGAGGATACACGACTATAATGGTTACCATTGATTTGTTCACGCATTTGGCTCATTTTACCCGTCTATACAAATTACCATCCTCATCTGAACTAGCTGGGATTTTTTTAGAACACATATTCCAGCTTCATGGACTACCCTCCAAAATCATTTCCGACAGAGGGCCCCAATACATATCCCAGTTTTGGAAATAACTATGTCGGATATTGGGGATCGAACGTGCCTTGTCCTCGGGTTATCATCCACAAACCAATGGAGCTACAGAATGAGTAAACCAAATCCTGGAACAGTATATTCGCTGCTTCGCCACCAAGGTCCAGGATGATTGGTCTCTTTTGATGTGGCCGAATTCACTTACAACAATTCGGATCATTCTGCCATCAAGACCAGCCCTTTCTTCTGTAGCCAAGGATTTCACCCTTCAGTTCTATCATACATTCTCCCACATCCTACCCCAGTTCCTGCGGTCGATTCCTGGATTGAAACACTGATCAATGTACACAAAGAAGCAAAGGAACACCTGGAAAAGGCCCGAAAAGGTGTTAAACAATATGCAGACACCAAAAGAAGGCCTAGTCCTTCTTATTCAATAGGAGATAAAGTCTGGTTATCTTTGAAACTCCTTCCTCGTCACCTACAACCAAATAAATTGGCTCCCAAGTATTACGGGCCTTTTTCCATAAAGGAAATTATTAATGCAGTGGCCTTTCGACTCCAACTACCAGAATGGAAAAAGATTCATCCAGTCTTCCACACTTCTCTGTTAAAACCATATGTACAGTCCACTCGAACTGCCCCAAGATCTACTCCAGTGATTGTCGATAACCAACTTGAATACGAGGTCTCTAGGATTTGTGACTCCAGGTACCGACGAGGTCAACTACAGTATTTGGTCGAATGGAAGGGATAGCCTCCCAGTGAGCGCACCTGGGAACCTGTCTCTAACATGAATGCCCCCCGGCTGATACCAAGATATCATCTTATCCACCCAGGCAAACCTGGAGGTGCGGGGCTTCAGAGGAGGCATACTGTCATGAACCACCGATTACGTCCGTTCTGGACTTCATGGTCCCTGACCCATAGAGCACTGAATTCAGTGATCCTTCAAACATGGCCATTGGATACGAAATGTAACTTACCAGCCTTTACGCGTTACGTTCAACTTCCTACAAAACAGTCACGCCCCCGCGGCTCTGCGCGTCTCAACACTACCGCTTAGTGTGTTCAGACGTGTGTTGGAGTTCGCTCGGGTCTCCTTCCGAGTCCCGTTGATTACCTCCTTTTCCATTCTTTGAACTACCCCTTCTGTGCCTTTCTTCTTGGAATTCTACGGTGCTCGGGTCATGGCGTTCCGTGCCTGCAACCTTAGATACTGTTTCTTTCCTGGTTCCCGGTCCTGGATATTTGAACGCTACTTGGCGTAGGAATTGCAACCCTCACGCTGGAATCCGAAGACCTGCACATGGGCTTGCACAAATCCCGGACTGTGCAAAAGAACACATCCAAGAAGGTCGCAAGCAAGGAGAAACAGGTGAGAAGGGGAGAGACTTGTGACAACACTTCAGACTGAGACTTAGCTTGCCAAGTGCTCTCAGAAGACATAATTTGCAATTGGATGTTAGGCAACAATCCACGCACAAATGTATCTACAAATAGTCATTTCCCAGACTCTGTGCTCAAATCTTGTCCACTGAAATCTGAAAACACTTGTTCGAACCAATTAAAGAATTTGGTAGCACCCTCAGACTTCCCTTGGACACAAGCAGTAAGTTTGTCCCAAATAATCCTTCTTTCAGGAATTATAGCTTTTAGTTACGTGACTCTTCTATCAGGCAAAGTCAGTATTACCTGTGGCGGTCTCTCGCCAGCTGACCTTTCTCTATCTTGTCGAACTATATTAACCCATGTGTCCCTTAACACCGGTACATCGTCCACAGTCCTAATCTGTTTCCACAAATCAACAGGTAGGAGTACGGGAAATAACAAATCTATATCACTCAAGATAAATACTGGTGACTGCAAGACAGATTCTATCTCTTTATAGAACCCTGTCGGATTCTTCCTAACTTCGGGAATGGATTGTTTAATGGTGTTCACTTCCTGTCTTGAAAACGGGACGTGAACAAACTGTGACACATAATGTGCAGGAATGTCATAGGCAGCTGTACCTGCTGCGGCATTAGCTGGAACCTCGACTTTTGGGACAAATGTTGGCGGAACCTCTCTTATAGGCAACTGAGAGATAGGAAACTCCGAACGCTTACTGAGCAACAGAGCTAAATCGAGCGCTAAAGCAGATGAAGCAGTGTCAGACGAAAAAGCTCTCTTATAGATATTCAATAATTCTGTGGGACAACAAATCTTTCTTTTTATGCATTCATCTTGCAGGTATTCTACCATTACCTGTATCACTTTCCTCTGCATTTCTGACATATACAGACTATATGTGTCATATACTTCAACGGGAGATATTGACATGTTTGAAATCCATCTAATCGCATCCTTCGTGCAAATACGAGTTTCCTCATTTTTCGACTTGCAACAAGGAAGGAACCGTTTCTGTACAAAAATAGCGCTCACACTTTTTCCATCAATTTATTCATTGTGTAACCTTTCCCACTCCCTTCTATACTCAAAAATCCTCTCGACGTGCTCATATACTTTCTCCGCACTATCTCTTGAATATGCTAAAACATTCAGATCCCTCAACCCTTGTGGGAGATCTATATCATCTAGTCTGTTCCACATTACACATAAATGAATTCCCAACACTTCAATAAAAACATTTTTGTCAGGAAAACATTCTAGATTAGAGAGTGTAGCAAAAACTTCAGATTGTTCACCCTTCACCATGCATTGTCTAGCCCATGCAGCCGAATCGTGCTTTCTCTTTTTAGACACAGTATTAAGAGTTACAATCTTTGATTCTGCTCCCTTGTCAACTATAAGTGGGACAGAACCACTTGGAAGAGAAAGAGCAGACAAATCTCTTGCAATCGGTAACAAAGGTGCTATCACTGGTGCAGAAGACAAATCTACCAAACCTGTAACAGTAGGCAAAGTTGGAGGAGCAGGTGGAGGAGCAATGATAAGAGGAGGAACAACAGCCGGAGGAAGAGGGACATTAGGAGGAACGATAGGAGGAGCAGGAATTACTACGGGAGGAGGAACAACAGCAGGAAGAGGCAAAACAATAGGTACATACGAAGGTGGCTCAGTGGCACCAGACCTTTGTTCATTTAGATGTTTGTCAATCAACTCATCAGATACATGAAAGTCTTTAGACGGATAGATTTTCTGAATACCAAGTGAAAAAGCCCTATTCATACTCCTAACTGACTCAGACTGTTTATTTTGATTGTACAACAACGCTCTTTCGGCGTTGGACATGTGACGGCGCGCATGTTTCTCTCTACTTTTAAGTTGCTGCATAGCTTCTTTCTTCCAATTCTGTAATACATCAAATGCTGCAGGTATAGCCTTTTTCTTTAATAATATAGACTCTAAATATTCTATACAAGGAATTTCAAAACTACCATTGGTTGGCCACTGAAGTTCGTCTGTGCCAAATATCATTGAACATTATACTACCAATGCCGTGCTTACAGTACATAGTACATGCCAGAGACCCCTTCTGTGGCGCCGGTCGGCTAAATTCCAAAGATTGTCTGTCCTTGCGGAATAATGCCCTGAAGCAGGCAGACAAATTCTCAGGCATATCAGATTCCTGGTGTTACCTGGTCAATAATTGTGCTCGCAAGTACAATATGCCAAAACAAATTATCAGGATACTTATGAATCGGCTCACGACTCACCTGATCAAAGGACAAAGGAGGTCCGATCGGATTACAAAGAACTGCAAAGGTCCCACGTGGTTGGTGATTTCGGCAAAACTGCCCGTCTCGATATATGGACCCTCGTCAAGATGCCGTCTCGGACCGTGGGCTCACCGTCCAGGGATCGGGTCGTGCAGTACTGTTAAGGTATCGCTTCTCATCCAAGAAAGGGGCCCCCTTTTTCATTGTCCGATCCCGGTCTGATAGCCACGTCAACCTTCAACGAGATGGCATCAATCTTGAGGGTCCCTATTCGGGCGCCATCTGTAAAAGCAAGTGAAAATATCGAGGCTGAGTACCACAAAAGGAAATACACCAAACACGGGTTATAAAGATTCACAGATCTTTATTCTACTGCGCAGTTACAAAGAAACAAATTCAGATAGCTATCTGGCCCTCAGTACATCACAGCGAGTAACAGCCCTTCAGTGTGAGTTGTGAGAGGTACTGGACATCTGGACATTCGTACATTTATACAATTTCAGTAATAATTTCCAGCCCCTCTGCAAGTTAATACTCTGTGGTCTGGAGTTCGTGCCGAGTTCACTTATGGCTTATACAACAATATTCACACGGATTACATTTGGTTTACATTCAAACAGATTACAATGGCAAAGTGTACTCCCAGATTTAGCAGAAAGCCTTAGCACATATCCCTTCACAATGCAGTTCAGCCAGTGTCCACGCTCGATATTTGCTTTATATTGTCTTCGATGTATGTTCGTGGATGAGGCTTATTGGTGCAGACTATCCTAAGACCACAAGTCATGTATGGGAAACGGTCTCTTTATCCAGTCTAAACATTCGGCCCGCAAACAGCCTAACCATTAACTTAGTGTAAAGGTCGGGAAGGCTTGGTTACAAGTTGGAAACACAGTCCACCATTTTAGAGCACAGAATTACATATGAACAGAAATCAAAATGGCAGATGATCCAAAAATGGCGGCGAAGTCGATCAAAAATCGGAAATTTTGAAACGCGGTTTTCTTCGCAGAGCGACTGGGCATAGGCCAATATATATAAGAAAGGAGGCACGATATGATTTCCCGTTTAACACTCTCCATGGGGCAATTTTCATCACTTGCACTGCAGAGTGCAAATGAGAAGTGTAACGAGACAGCAGAATCCTCTTTGCACTTCTCTATTTGCACTTCACATTGCAAATAGAGTAAATTCTGCCATGTACACATGGCAGGTGGCCTTTACAATGATTTCCTATGGAATCTGCATGGTTTGTGCAGGTGCGTGGGAAATAATTGGTTTCACAGCAGCATGAAAATCTCACAGTGGCGCAAAACCAAATTGTTTTTGAAGACAGAGGAAAAAAACGTGAGGCAGAAACGCAACTCCTGTTACGTCCTGCCCTCCACCTTCAATAACAATGAAAATCCACTGGTGTGTAAATGCAGGAGTGAAGACAGGTGTAACTGTGATACACCTGTCAGTATCCCCTCCTTTTACTCTCCAGGGATTCGAAAATGAGTTCCTACATGTTTTCATACTCATAAAACACACAGAAAGCCTTTATATGAGGCTTATATGTGATAAGACCGTTGAGACATTGTAGAAGTCCTTCAATAAAATGTATATTTCGTGTACTATTAATGGTCGGCCATATTTGTTTTAAAAGCATGTATTTTCACAGATGAACTATTACCTGCATCTTTTCTAAGATGAAATGGCAGCAGCTTTCCGATCCCCGCATTCAGGGAATAGCTAGCATACCTTCAAAGACTCCAGAACACATGTTCTGTCTAATGGGAGGGAGGTTGTTAATATTGTTGAGTTCCACTTATCCTCAGTGTGGTGTGGGAGGCAACGAGTGGGTAACTGAGCCTCAAGAGACGCCACATTAACCAACATTTCTCAAACTTTTCAACGTTGTTATGAAATTACTCTGACAATGAAATGCTGGACTAAAATAAACGTGTATGAAACAGCGGACAGGCCCTCCAAACGCTCGACATTCGGAGCTATGCATTAAGGGAGGATTGCATCAGATTGCGAATCGCTTCCCGTTCCAAGTCATCGGCTTGAGCGCGCGAGGCTAAGGAGTGGGGGGGGGCTAAGTAACTGCACAAGGGACTTCTGATTGGCTCAAATGGCCCTCCTAGAACCTTGGCGAGCTCTGTCTTGATGGTTGGTGGTTTAGTAAACTTTTAAATGCCCATTATTTCCACTGCTCAAATGAATGACTCTATCTTGTTCTAAGATCATTAACATAAACAAGAAATGATTTGTCTTATTAACATGGGTAAGTACACATGTGCTCACAGGAAGGGGGCTCCTCTAGCATTTACAAATAAGCGTATCATTTTTCTGCAGCTATAAAATACATTACTTTAAAACTAGGCACCCAGATGTAAATGAATCAGGACACAATCTGATCTGGAAATTCAATAGTAGCCGGTCCCTATCATATTATGCCATTCACCGGCAACATCGTTTAAAATGTGGCAAGATGAAGTCACAACAAGACACTTAGCTCATTTCAATATTATTTCTTTTAGCACCGCCAGATTTACAAGTTGTAGTTCCTCAATTTTCTTGATGGAAATCTTTTCGTCCAGTTAGAGGTACTGCATAAGCATAGGGGATGTCAGACTGTGACCATGTTGACATGGACATAATCGCTGCACTTCCGTAAAATGTACCTGCCCACAATGCATTGCAGTGCCAGCAGCCATTCCACAATATAACAAAGCATCAGATAGGTAGTGGTTGACACTGTATATGATGGTTTCAAAATATAAAAATACAAAGCTTGATAACTGCCGAAACAACAAACACAAGCTTGACTTTACCGAATAGTGAATTTACTATTCAGTCGAAATACTGAATAGTTGTTCCAAGTATTCATCCGGAACCGAATAGTGAGCAGAATAGTTTTAAAATGCAAAACAAATCCAGGTTTCACGAGGGCAAGGCCCGGCGACCACTGCCTTCCCCCCAATCGTAGCATGTAGAAGCCCCCATATTGTTTTGTATTTTAATATTTTAAAACCCTGCAACAGTGGTCGCCACACATTGCCCCAGCTGCCCCACATGCAGTATTTCTTTTAAATTACCTAGTAGGACGGAAGCGTAAGGCCAGCACCGCCCCTGCCCCATGCAACAAGTGTGGTGGTCACCAGGTCTTGCCCTGGCAGGCCCTGCTGTTTCCTTTGTAAATGAGTGGGGGGCCATCAGGGCAAGGCCTGGTGACCCTCCCCTCAGCAATAACTGCAAGGGTCACTGGGCCTTGCCCTGGCAGTCCCCTCTGGTGCTTTTTTAACCTAAATTGCTATTCTTATTGTTGTTTGGCATTTATATAGCGCTCTATATATCATTGGTATGATTTCAAAGCGCTTGTAGGTTGAACGCCCTCAGGGACCGCAGTTCAGGTCAGTCAAGAGAGTAGGGTAGAATACAGTGATTGGGTTCACTGAATATGAGTGCTGCCAGTGAGATTAGCATGATGGAGGCAGCAACCTAACATTAGGTGTGGTGCTAGTGAGAGATCATTCGAATGTGTGCAATCAGGTGGTTGGTCTCTGAGACTGTATTCTGGCGGCCTTAAGCCTGTGTAGGAAGTTTATGTGTGTAACTAGGCCAATTTTTTCATGCGGTATAGCTGCATTTTAGCAGGTTGTTGAGGTGTTCATGAAGGATTGTTTGTATGTGTGCAGCTGGGTTGAAATTGATCAAGGGGTATAGCTGCATTCGATTGTTTGTTGGTGTGAACTGAAAAGTGAGCATGGTGGTAGGAGAGGTGAGTGTCTGGAGTGGGTGGTGTACTTTTTGGAACTCAATGTTCCCGGTTACTTTCTGGATCAGGATGTGCTGACTGTGATCATTCTCTTGATTCGTAGAATAGGTACATGGTGGACCATAGTAGGTCATGATGTGTACGATCAGAGGGTCATTATTCACAGGGTCAGCATGTGTCGGAGAGCCTATTTTAATTGAACTCTGCATTCTATAGTTGCAGTGAGTTTCGGCCGGCATTAGTCGTAGTTATGGAAAAAACAAGGTTTGTAGAGCTTTACGTAAAGGGCATGTCGTCTTGGGTGTGTTGAATGTGAGGAGGGAGTGAATTCCACAGAGTTGGAGCCAGTGATGAGTAGGCCGATCCCCCCCAATCCTGGTTGTATTTTAAGCTGGAATCACTAGTAAGTGGGCAATGCTTGACCTTAATGTGTGTGATGAGTTGTAGGGGATAATCTTCTCTTGAAGGTGAGCTGGGCCAGTTTTGTGCACTGCTCGTCGGTAGTGCAAAGTGGCCCTGCCTCCAACAGGCAACCAGTGAAGGGTGTGGAGTGCGGGGGAGCTGTGATCCCTGTGTCCCAGTGCAAGAAGGAGTCTGGTGCCAGCGTTATGGGCTCTTTGTAGTTTGCTAAATTGGTATGCCGGGGGTACCCAGATATAAGGAGTTTGCATAGTCCAGTGTCAACATTACAGTGGACATATTAGCGGAGTGTTTGTTGGGGTAGGTGAGGTATGACAAAATGTGCCTTAGGAGCTTAAGGTGGTAAATGGGAAGAGGGGCTCACCAGGGCAAGGCCTTGCGACCCCCCTCAGCAACAATTGTGGAGGTTGCTGGGTCTTGCCCTGGTGGAATTCTGCAGCTGCTTTCTTTGGTAAATGGGAAGAGGGCGCTGCCAGGGCAAGATAAGGTGACCCCCAGCTTTGCCCTGGTGGCCCCCTCTGCAGCTATATTTTCAAATGAGTGTGGGAGCTGTCATGGCAAGGCCTCCCAGCAACAATTTAGGGGGTTGCAGAGTCTTGCCCTTGCGGCCCCGGCAGCTGTATTTTCTTTTTAAAGCAAGCTGCAGTAGCCACCAGGGCAAGATCCAGTGTCCCCCTGCATAAACCTTGGGAGTGACCGGGTATTTCCCTGGGGCAGCCACCAAAGCAAGGCCCGGTGGGACGCCCCGCACATCAAATGCGGGGGACAGCAGGTCTTGGCCTTGGTACAATCTTTGTTTTAAATGAGCCCAAAGGGGCAGCAAATGCATGGGCCGACGATCCCCCAGAAACAATTGCCGGGGTTGACAGATCTTGAATGGTGGCCGCCGCAGCTGCACTTTTAATTTTAAACCAAGTGGGGGCTACCAGGGCAAGGCCCAGGAACCCCCCAGCAACAATTGCGGGGGTCACCAGGCCTTGCCCTGGTGGCCCCTGCAGCTGCATTTTCTTTTTTTAAACGAGCTGTGGGCCTGCCAGGGCAAGGTCCGGCAACCTCAACAACAATTTCTGGTTGCCAGGTTTTGCCCTGGCAGCCCCCGCACCTGCATTAATGAAAACAGGGACATGGAAGGTGGGAAGTGGGCTTACCTTCGCCTGGGGCAGGCTGCAGCAGCCAATAGGGAAATACTTTAATTGGCTGCTGCAGCCTCTCCCTGCTTTTAATGATTAGCTATCCTACTCAAACACAGAGAGAGATAGAGAGAAAGTGGGCTGGACTTTGAGTAAGTATTCAAGTAAGTATTGGGGCAAAGCTGAACAGTTGATTTTCAGCTGAAATTCAGCTGAATACTTAAAGCCGGGATTCAGTACACTCCTAAACACAATAGCATGATTGTTAAGAGGAGGATGAGAATACATATACGGTAACACATTAATTATGCACACAATTCACTTACCTCACAAAATATAATGTTGCACATAATAATGATATTGGGCCTCATCACAACCCCGTTGGTATCCCTTTAAAGTGGCTTTAATGGAATTAACACCACCAATACCATTATGTCCGGAACATGAGCCGGCACAAATACCGCAGACTGTAAAACAGCCAGTGCTATTACAGCCGGCGCAGTTACAGCCGGCGCCAGTACAGCCGGGGGAATCTGCACCAATACCAGGAAGCGCAATCACAGCTGCAGCACAAGTCCCTGCACAGCAGTATAAGAGTCAAAATATGTAGCTAATACCACCGAAAAAACACAGCACAATTATCCCCAGCCTCCAGATGGAGGTAAATGAATACAGGTGGCAGAAATGAAGCCACAGGTGATACCAATCCACTCACGAGGGCTACATAAGGCACACGCCTTCCCCAAACATAATTTCCAACACCATTCTGCCACTAGACATTGTGAGATGGGACATGCAGCTGCTCATGCAGCAACTTGAAGTACAGAGGCAGGACAACAAGCCCATGGCACAGGGTGCACAGAGGAGGAAGATGAGGAGAGACCAAACAAAGGAATTCACCAATACCCAGGGTCAAGCCCACCCTGGACCCTCACTGTCAGTTGGTCACTCTGTACCGCCTCAACAGGGAGACCATAAGTGAGCTCCTCAGCACAATCCAGAGAGACATAGAGAGCAGGATCAACATCCGGACAGCTGTGCCCCCACCGCTAAAGCTAGTGTCCGCCCTACAATTCCTAGGAGCTAGCACCTTCCAGCACTCCGTTGCCTTGATGCATGGCATGGCACAGCCAGCATTAAGTGCTTTGTTAGTCCAAGTGCTGGATGCCCTCCTGCGGCATGTCTCATGCCATGTGTCACTTCCCACCACCTCAGTACAGCTGCACGCCATGAAGGCATAGTTCTATGCCGTTGCACAAATGCCAAATGTCATCACAGCATTGGAGTGTGCTCATGTGGCTTTGGTGCCCCCCCAGGCCCACGGATCATTGTACAGAAACATGAAGCACTACCACCCATTGAAGTTGCAGTTGACCTGCAATCCCAGGTATTCAAGGAAAAGATAGGGAAAAAAACAAATGTGATAAAATGTCGATTTTGGTGCTGTGGAAAAGAACATAACAATAAATGTTGAGGAAGGGGAGCAGGGGTTTCCTCTGCTCCCCTTACTCGACATTAATGGGATTCAGAGGTGGCAGGGAAGTCGGAGGACAAATAATTATTTTTTTATAAAGCACCCTGCGGCAGAACTTCCGCCTCTCAACGGGTAGGCAGAACTCGCATCACAGGGATAGAGCAGTGCAGAGGAGCAGCAGGTAAGACGACGGCAGAAGTAAGTACGGATGGTGGGGGTGGAGGGTGGAAGCATAGCGAGTGGGGATTGATATGTGTGATTATTTCGTTGCGGGCATGTCAAATTCGTGATTTTAGAATTCAACATTTTCATATACAAAATAATCACGTACATCCTCGATCCCAACCTGTACATCACCCAGTGTTGTGCCAACTACCATGGTTCCACCCACAATGCCATGGTCCTATGGAAAAGTACACTGCTTGGTAGTGGGTGAGTAAAACTGTCAGCACACAGGCGCTGCGATGCATCCGACCACATGGGGGGGCATGTGCAAAACACCACAAAGCATGCCTTGACAAGTGAATTTACAAATCGTATCTGTCCACCTCCTGCACCAATGTCACAGTACAGCCCTCAGAACATGGACATGTCGGACATACCTGGATGGATAAGCTGATGCACACAAACATTAGCAACTCCACACACACATATGACTACAGGTACCAAAATGCCACATGTATCATCCAAATCAATGTCACACAACAAAGTGTCACATAACATTACACAATATTAACCCTGCCAGTACCACCGCCACGTACCCATGACACTCAGCCTGCAAGCAGACGCGCTGCCCCCAGAAGCCTATGGAGGGTCAATAGGAAACCTATCGGGCCAAATGCACGAGAGCAATACACTGGCACAAGACAGCCACTATGTCAGCTTGACATGGCACTGACAGACACATGATGTAACTTCAACTGCAAAGGAACAGGGTGCATGTTGAGAAAATACAATGCATGATGTGGTTGGTACAACATGCACAAACATTAAAAAGACACATGCCATGCAATGAAGCCCCATATGCATATGTCCGTAGCCATGATGCCGTGCCCCTCTCCATGCAGGTGATTCCGGATACATGCAGCTGTCCTGGCTCATGACGCCTGTGCATGATGCACAAACACCACAGGATTTTGCCTACAATCACACTCACAGCAGGACCCGTGTGTGCTTAGAGCATACCTTTGGCCTCCTCAAGGCCTGTTTCCGCTGCTTGGAGCATACAGGAGGTGCCCTAATGTATACACCAGAAAACGTGGGTAAAAAGGTGCTTGTGTGTGCCGTGCTGCACAATGTCTGCCTCCAGAGGAATTCCCTCTTCCCCCCTGATTTGGACATGCCACCCACAGAGGATGTAGTGCCTGTAGCAGAGGCGTATGCATGCATTGACAGAGACGATGTCAGGGATGGCTCTACCACCCTCCCCCTTCGCCCATCACCACCCCAACAAACTATCCGTCCTCCACCCAGCCCCGAGCACCACCCCAACACACTATCCCCCTCCCTCTATCCCCCACAACCACCCCAATACACCATCCCCTCTCCCCCCACCCCCACCAGCACCCCAACATGCCCATTTTGGGCAACAAGTGTGTCACAGTCACTTGTGTGGCCTCTAATTCCTCAGTGCTGCCCCTAGTAATGTTGGTCCCAAATGATGCTCAGACCGGCGCCTTGGTGTGCTGGGCTGTGACCCCTCAGCTGGTGTGGCTGAACTAGAGGGTATGGACCCTGGCCCCTGGATATGCAAGGCTCTGTTGCATGGACTCTGCAAATGCCGATATCCCCTCGGTCAGATCCCTCAGTCACTGGTCATAGATCATTAGTGCAGCAGTACTTGTAGACACCTATGCCCGGTCTTGCTCCATTGATGTAACAACCCTGTGGGTGGCTCCCTGCATACAGTCACGCATGGCCTCTAGTTGTAGTGACTGTGTGTTGGCATTGAACTCCGTCTCTTGTTGCTGCCTCTCCATATCATCCAGCCTCTGGGGGATGGAGTGGCTTGCTGGTGGATGGTGAATGAGTTTGGGGCTCCACAGAGGGTCAGGGCTGAAGCTCGGTGAGGCATATGAGTGTGTGTCAATGTGTGGCTCGGGCATCTGGGCACGCTGGTAGCAGGGAATGCTCTCAGGGCTGCGTGTCTTCACAGCACCCTGTGGCACCTAGCTGGATTCGTCCTGGGTGCCATGGGAGCCAATTTCAGCAGGTGTCTGCCCAGTGTCAGCCACTGCATCTGGCCGTGTGGGTGCCATAGGTGCAGAGATAGTCCTGGTGGCATGTGGGTTTGGTGCAGGGCCTGTGCTGCCATCAGCAGGCTTGTCCTTGCTGGGTCCAGGTGTGGCATGGTGGGACTTGCGCTTTGGTGTTTCATGTGGCTGCCCTTCAGGTAGTGGACCTTGAGGGTCTGGAGGTGACAGTTCCCGATTGGCCTGTCCCCTCATCCTCCTTGGACTCTTCCGGATCTTCCTGAGTGCCTCTAGGGGACAAATGAAATGTTGGTTCATTCACGTGGGTTGGCATGCAAGTCACATATACTGTTATAGAGTGGGACATCCCACCCATTTGGCCAGATGGGCATGGTTGTTCAGGGGACATCGCATGTGGCCATAGCATTGTGGGAGTGGTCACAGCCATGTGTGTGACACCCATGGCTAGGTGGCCTTTGGCCTGTGTGCGTGAATGTGGGGTGTCCATGCAAGGGCAGCTGACTGGGTATTACATGATTGTGTATAGGGGATGCAAACCCCTCCCACTCAACTGAATATAGATTACATGATAAGCAGATCAAATGGTTCCATCATTGAAGAAATCAGGATTAGATTGCCTTTATTTAAGGTAAAAAGTGCACATGGAACTGCACATATGTGGGTTAGGATGACCCAGGAAATGAAGGGTGCTTTAAATATCACACACATACCATGAGTGTATAAAGATATATTATGAAAAAAGGATGTAAAGTGAGAGAAGCTTCATTAAATAAATAATAGCTCTCTGAAGAATAAATACAGTGTCAGACAAAAATATATTTCAAAATGGAAAGCTCAAATGCAAAATGGTTTCCGAGCCTAAGTCTGGTGTGAAAGGCTATGAATCATGCCAAATGTTTTCAGACAAGCAACAGAGGCTGATACATTGGAGACAGTCTTTGGCAGCACCTCGCAGTGAGGTAAATGGGTTTGTCAGGATACACATGGAATTTGGCAGGAAAAGCAGAAAAGATTATGATGAAGCCAGATAAGTAAGGGAAGTTTTCAATACATTTATCTATGTTCTTATTGAAAAGGGCTCAACTTGTGTCATGCAGACCATTCTGAGAGACCATCTATA
Source organism: Ambystoma mexicanum (assembly GCF_040938575.1). Lineage (NCBI taxonomy): Eukaryota > Metazoa > Chordata > Amphibia > Caudata > Ambystomatidae > Ambystoma > Ambystoma mexicanum. The sequence goes on from NC_090933.1 coordinate 433,456,170, forward strand.
TTATTTGGCACCATATAATAGAGTTTATCTATTTCTCCAACAGTACAAAGCACTAACAAACTTGGCAGGACTTCGACAATCAGATAAGGAGTAGACATTGATGCGATGAAGGTGTTCTTGGCCGGGTTGAACACTGTCATAGTTGTGTCCAGCCAAGTCTAAAATAAGCTTATCAGTTTCATGCATCAGAGAAAATTGTGGATGCCTGCTATGCTAATGTGGGCTTGGTGTACACCAGGTAAGCCATCCAATGATATTGAAGGAATATTTTTTCTCGGACTAAGGGGACCTATCAGAAACACACCATGTTGAAGGTGGTTATTTGTATAAGGATGTTGCAACATCCAAACAGCCTATAACGCAGTATAAAGTAAATCATTTCTTTGAGTGCGTCCTGAGTGTGTGCTGTTACTGCAGTAAATAAAGACCATGATGGGAATGCTTCCAGGCATCTGATTTTCTCTTGTCTCTCTCTGAGGAGTGTTCATAGATGTCTGGTGCTTGATGGAAGATGGGGACCAGGGCCCTCAGTTCACATGCATGTGGTCCTGAGGGTCAAGCATATTGTGGCAGGCTCTCATGGTCAAGTGCAGGCATACTGGCACAGCCTTAGTAATAGCAGCACATGGGACAGTCAAATGTCTTGATGCCCCCACATCCCTTCCCCTGGTGATGTACGCCTTGTGGGAGTGGGTGTAGTGGCTTTGTCTATGGCATTGCCATGGCTCTCTGGGATGCTGCTGTGCAGCCAGCAGCGGTGTGCAGTCTTGTTTTGTTTTTGGCTTGCTGCACCCATGTAGTTGTAGGGGGTCATGTACTTCCATGGGGATCATCTGCCATGCCAGCATGGAGTAGGCCACTTGGGAATGCAATATGTTGGTGTGACTGCTGCGTGGTGTCATGGTTACTCACACACCACAATCCTTCTTGCACGGTTGCATCAGCAGGTGTGTGGGGTGCCTTGCACTTGTATTGGTCGCTTGCCACACCTTCACACTGCAAAACCCCTCGGGGGTGAACTTGATACCCTCCCCCAAGACTGCTGTGGAGGGTGGCTGATGTCGCACTCCATCACTTCTGCCTGATTGGTGGAACAGCTGCTAGGTCTGCCGGCATGTGTTCCTGGCACTACATCATTTTGTGCTAGGCTGACATTTATGCATGTTCATTTGCTGTGTGGATTGGGGGGGTGGTGATTCACCTTCTGCCTACTCGCTGCTGGCACCCGCCTCCGCTCCACCGACTCCCTCAATACCCTCCATGCCGAGGATACTACTACACTTCTCCTCCCAATGTGTCAGGACTAGTGGCTCTGTGGTACCGCCTCCTGTTGCCATGGCCTCCTGCCGGTGTCAGTAGAGGAGTCCCCGTACCCTGACCCTTAAGGCGTTCTACCTCTTGCAGCAGTTCTCTGCATCACGGGGGAACTGCCTACCGCAGTTACCTTCTGGCTTATTGCCAGCCAGGTGGCAGTTTTGCACTGGCTTGAGGATGTGCTCTGCCTGCTCCCATATAACTCCTTGCAGTGTTCTAGGACCTCATCTGCGAGGACAACCAGCTCTCCATCACTAAATTTGGGCTTAGAGAAGCGGTTTTCTGTCACATTCCCTCGGGTACGCTCCTGAGACATGTTGCCAGTGACTTTCAGGTTCGGATAGCTGCGGGAAGTGGGTGAATCAGGTTGGATTACATTTATAAAGATGGCCTCCACCATGCTTCCCGTTCCGGCGATGACACAGCGCCGGCAGAGGCCGGCGGTAGCACTATTAGCACCAGGATTTCAGCAGAGTTATTTCTTTCATCGCAAATTTCCCTGGGTGATATTAGCATTACCATCGGAGTGGTGCAGATGTTCATGCAAGGTTGTAATGCAGCGCTAATAGCACTGCAGGCCCTGCCGGTAACGCTAATTCCCGCTTGGTAGATTTTGCGCCACAATACCGGCAACTTAAAGTGAGGCCCACTATCACCAATGCTTGTGCAAAGCTATACATTGGAATGTACAGTACAACTGAAACATCGATGTCTACAGAAACTTGTGAGGAGGGGTACATTGTTTTCATTTATATGATATTGCAAGGCTTATGTACATTTTTCATTGAACAAAAAATATGATAAGGATTTGTAGTCTCAGATTTGAAAGTAATAAAGCAAAATACATTTCATGCAGCAGTAGTAGAGGCGTTTTCACACAATTTGCGCTTTGGTCTAATGGGACAGTTCCAGAGGGTCATTTTCAATCTGGTGGAATGGCATTGAAAAGTGAAACAAATGAATGAAGCTGTTTGCGCCTTGCCATGCCTGGCTGTTAGACTGTAGAATGTTTTTTGGCTGGAGTGTGCAATGAGATTGAAAATATGTTTTGCCCTCCCACTCTGCCTGCAAAATACCATGTCGTCTAAATAAGAGAGGCATTTTAAAATGGGGTGGTGTGCAAAATGAAAGCAAAAAAGGCAATTTCACGTAGGGGTCATTTTAGAATGTACCCGAGCATAAAAGTAAAGCGTGATCACATTAAGCGTTTACGCTTTACTTGTACGTTCCCCCATGAGTAGCTACCGTTCCAAGACGTAGAAAGGCAGCAAAGTGGAGGTAGCATGATGAGATTTTCATGCAGGTGTAAAACCAAGGCTTTCAATGCAATATACCTCTCTTTACACCTGCTAATGAGCTGGCAGATTCCATTGGAATCCATTATAAAATGGTGCCTTAAACATGCATTTGCAGGATGTGTTTTATTTCTCCCCAAGCAGAAAGTGCAAGTGAAGAATAAAGGCGATGTTACCTTAATTCACTCTTTACTTTTACACTCCACTTTGCAGGCAGGGTACCAACAACACATTTAGAATACGCGTTGGTGTTTCCCTGCATAGAATTACCCTTTTTTATGAAAAGACCTGCTTGGTTTTACTTTTGTTAAAAATTGCACAGAGGTGACAAAACAGCACGTACGTGCTAACATTGGCGATAGCATGCATGTAAGTTTCTCTTTTTACAAAATGAGCCTACAAGTATACTAAATATTGTTTGTATAAATATCTTATTTCTTCCATATGGGCTGAAACATCAATTGTAGTCCCATGCAAATGGGTTTATTAATCCATAAAAGAAGGATCAGAACTTTTAGAACAATTTTACATGGATTCCCCAAGTATTGCCTTTGGGCAGCCTGGCATAGATTGCAGACAGGGCAAAAAACAGTCCGTTGGTGTGGCAAAATGACTACTACACTGTAGGACTACAGGGATGAGTAGTGGCTAAACCTCCTAGTCAGCCCCACAATGCTACTAAATCAGCAATGATCTCAATCATATAGTTGAAACAGGCACAGCCTGAAAGGTATACCCCCTTATCCTCATGTGGTAGCACCAGCCGAGGGCTGGCTATATCTTCAATTGGGGTGAGATGTGATAGATATGTCAATCAAAACAACTTATGTATGAGACTCTAAAAAAGATGTCCCATCAGGGTTCTATAAAAAATATATACTATCATTTTTCAATAAACATGCAATCAACTAACTACAAACACTAGCAAAAGTGTACCCCGGTAAAGAAACACAAAAACGTAGACTGTTGTAGCATGGCACTCGGCGTGGACAAGCCGGGGTGTTCAAGTACCATACATTGGCCTACGGTCAATGTTCAAGATTGTCTTGTAAGAAAAAGGCAGAGAAGGGAGGATTAAAAGTCTGAAATGGACCAGAGTGACAGTCCCACTTCACAGTACCTTATTCCTCTCTGTGGTGCTCAGCATAATTGGGCCACACTTTTCAGGGTTGAACCAGGAGGGGGGGAGCTTTTGGCACTGGGACAATTTCGAGTCATCGAATAACAGTGACAGGTCCCAACGATGCAGTGTTGTTTGGAAGTGGCGTCGCCTTGCAGGTTGAACATTCTGGCAATGTCAGACAGTGTCAGGTAGGCATCGCTGGAGGACTCTGTGACCTTGCGGAACGAAAAGCAGAGACTTGCCGTTGGCAGTGAACAGGCTCAGCTGCTTCAAGCTAACCAGCGAAAAACGTTTAGGATTACCCTTCTAAAGATCATGCTCATCTTCAAGGTGAGAAAATATATTGACTCTGTCTACCTTGAAGTGTTAGGATTCAGGTTCAGGCAATATGTCAGTCTGGGATCTCTGTAGAGATAACCCCCAATGCCAAGTCCCTGTGTTCTTCTCAACTGTGGCTCAGTTTCTCCCACTGTCCTTCAGCTGATTTCTAAAGTTGTCCATGGACTGATCATCCCCTTCTGAGATCAGCTGTGCTGAGTCTGTTCCAATTTCAGATTTACTGGTGCCTGCCTGGCTCATGATTCCCTTCCAAGAGTCTTAGAATTCTAGAACAGGGGCCTTAACGCAAAGCGATTTCCAGTTTTGAAAACCTGTTTGGCATGCAAAGGTCTGCTGACCTTTCTGTGATATCTGCAAAATAACAGACATGAAATGGGGTCTCATGTCAGATATGACTTCCTGAGGGGATGCCAACTGAGAGAAGATTCCTTTCCGCTCACAAGTTATCAGATGTCATGATCACCTCTCAGTTACCAGTCAGTATTTCTGGACCCAAACCTGGTATGAAACTCATTCGGCCTGGGAGAATAACCAACTCCTGGCTACACCCAGCCTCAGGATTCTTGTACTTACAGCTTTTGAAAAGGTTAGGGATAATGCTTTGCACTGGTGTGATATTATGGAATGGACTCAAATTCTTACCCTGTGCTTGTTCCTGCACCCCTGTATGCTTCCACAGAAATGCCAGAGTGGGACAGTCCCTTCGGCACTTTCAAAATTCAACCTTAACGGGATCTCCAGCTGAGGCCTACTCACTCAGTGCTGACATGCCCTTTAGGTCTGAAACTACCCGTCAGGCCCTTCAGGACTTAAACTACTTTGTTCGCCATCTCAGATTATTTCTCTATGACAATAGGGACTCCTGAGATCACTGAATCACAGACATCTCTGTGGTTAATTAGCCCTCTCCAGTAGGAGCAGGTGCCACAAGGGCTTTTAGGTCTGGACCGGGAGCTACTGCTGAGACCAGTCTATCACACTCTCCAGCAGAAAAGGCCTGAGGGTCTAAAGCCCCAAGTGATTCCTTTCTTGCAGATCTCAGAGTTTTTGCTTTATTGACTGCTGCAACTATTTCTGGATTTGAAAGGTCCTTAACTAACACTCACTGTGCCGGACTGGAGTCTTTGATGGCAACACATTGCATGGGCACTGTTCCCTATACACATATAGGGTACATTATTCCCAATTGTGCTTTTATGACTTTTAAGCTGTAACCCCCTCATTGTAGCATTAGGGCGAGAACTTTTCTATCCCTTCTAGATAGGCAGTACATCAAGCGCAACCTAGGGTAACAACACCACAGAGGGACAGGGTGTTCTTCCGACCAGGGTGAGCGAAAGGGAACACAATAATAGATGTAATAAATATATACTTTAAACACAGACAATGCAGACTGTTGGAGAATGCCATCCTGAATAGATCTGCAGGGGGTTCAGGTACTAAATATGCACACGGACAATGTTCAAGATTGTCTTGTAAGAAAAAGGCAGAGATTGGGGCTTAAAAGTCACTATCATTCAAAAAGTGGACCTCAGAACTGGGTTCTTCACAGTACCTTACTCTTGTCTTTGGGGAACAACCATGTTGAACCCACCTTTTCAGTGTTATTATTATTATTATTATTATTATTATTATTATTATCATTATTATTATTATTATTATTATTATTATTATTATTATTATTATTACTATTATGGTATTTATTAAGTGAGGACCTAGCTTCGAGAAGCAACAGAGCACTTTACAGTGTTGAACCGGGAGCCTAGGTGCTTGTGGTGGTGGGCTGATGTTACGTTTTGGAACGCTGATGATGGGGCTCAACAATGTGTTGTTGACTGTTAGTGGCATCAGCGTTCGGGTAAAAACCCTGGTAATGGCAAGTGGTGTCAGGTCAGCAGTGCTTGATAGTGACCTCTGGGCTGGAAACATGGAGGCTTGCCTTTCTCAAGAGGGGGCTCAGCTGTCAGCTGCACTGCAGAGGCATTTGCTTGGAGCTCGAAGAAGTTTGTGACCAAGCAGTGGTGTCGAGCTTGGGATGCTAGAAGACACAGCAGCTTTTAGATGTAGAGAAGGAGGAGCTTCATCATTGCTGTTGAGATAATTTGGAGATTAGGAAGCAGTTGAGCATTGAGGACAGGGAGGACTCCAGCAGTTGCAGTGCAGTAGCTTGAACAGTGTTTAAGGTTCCCAAACTGACATCCAAGGCAGTTCACAAGTGAGAGGGGGCGCAAGGGGTCACTTCTGTGACTATGAAGTTGCTGGGAGTCCCATACCAGGGGCTTCAAGTCAAGGTAAGTCCTTTTTCTGCACCCTGTGAACTGTGTCAAGTCTCCCCAAGGGAGAGCCACTTCAATTGAGTCTAGGGTGGTGAGCCCTCAATGCAAAACCCTCCCTAAGTGTTTGGGTAAGTGGGACCTCACTGGAGTGACTCCCCCTTTGCAGACAAGGACTCCCGGTGTAGAATAAGAAACCTGAACCTGTGTACCTAGCACTAGGCCCTTTAAGATGAGGTAGCAATACTTTGAGATGGATGGGGATGCAGAATATACTCAAACATCCATAATCAGACTGACTCAGGAAGTTGACAAAGTATGTCTGTTTTAATATTAATTGTCTAAAACAGGGAGTATAACGAACATCAACAACCATCCGCTCGATCTTCTCACTCAGCGAGTTTCATAAAAAAACATAGCTTACACAGTAAAAACTCATCATCATTGATGTCAATCTACGTGCACCTACTTGAGAAAGTGATAGGCTTAAAGGGAAAATCTAAGTATAAAATTACATACTTGGTCGGGAAAGTGATTGGGTCTCTAACATCAGGTGGGGCAGCTAAACCCTCCTCTTGTGCAAGTCACTACAAATGTCATCAAATACACAACGTCCTATTGGTTATATAAACTATGGGGCTCTCTATTACGTGGCCCTCTATAATTGGTTGGCACCCTTGTACCCCTCTGTAATATTCCACACACACTAGCAGCACGCAGGCTGGCACCAGGTGCTGGTGGGCTGATCACAACCATAGCTTCCCACCTAATAAGCCTGCCATCTATCATCACTCTTGCCATCTGCCAGTCAATTAGACTTTGAACATTGGCCTTGGAAATGTTCTCTGTGCCTGAGAATAAAAGAGAGAATAGGCATACTCTGTCTCTTGGTTTTGATACAGCTCAACACAGTATCTATTTTCATCTGTCCATGTGACTGGAGACCATGTTTCAGAGCTTTTCTGTATTTAAAATACTATTAAATGATGAACCTCTTACGTGTTCTTTGTTCTTGCTCCTCCCCTCAGACAGGAGTTTGTTCTTTTCACACGTTTTATAGTTACTGCATGAACATCCAAACTCACGGTGGCCTAGACTTCCTGGTGCAGGGCCAGCCAAGCTTTTTTTGAATTTACCTCCGTCATCAAGTCATTTTCCGACTGCGCCACACTGAAAAAGCCATTCTGTTCACAGGGTCCAGACTCTGCTGAAGTTCGTTGTGGAACATCAATAGTGTATACATTCCTATGCATATACGTTGGCGCATCGCTGAAATCTATTCACTACATAGCCAGCCTTTAAAAATATTTTGTGTAATTGCTTCTGTACCATTGTAAAATTACTTTCCATTTTCTTCATCGTTTCTGTAGCATGAGCATCTTCATATCGAGCCCGAAATGTTGCTCATCTTTAATACCTCCTCCTTAGATCTAACAGAATGTTTATGGTCTACAGCCTTTTTTCTGGATGCATCAGCTCTGCTTTGCATGACGTCAGCAATCTTCTTTCTTGCTCGTTTTCACACTTCCTGCGGCATTTCATTCAAATGACCATCATATTGTCGTGAGTGCATATATGGTTTCCTCAATAGGTATCTTACTTCCAGGATTCTTTTCGGTATAGGTATTTTCACTGGTACTGCACGTGTCTCACACTCTGGCTCCCAACATATAGGCATCATGGGGGTGAAGCATTAAGTGGATTCATCGACCACTCTCTCATCATCATTCAAATCTAGACATCCTCGTCTGAAGAAATGCTTTTTTGGGATCCATAACTTCATGACTCTTTTCAGGCATCCTTCTAATTTCACAGGTTCATCTTTATTCCAGGACATAAGCATGCATTGTCCATTTGGACTGCACTAGATCCAATTCCTCACATACTTCTTGTGGTTCTTTGGGTACAGGAACTTCGTTCCGTCAGGTGCATAGATGCTGGCCTTCACATAGTCTCTGATCTCTTCATCCGTCAGTTCCTTTTTTTAATGTATTTTTTTATTTATTGGTTTGTATACACCTTTAAATAGTCTTTACACCATCAAACATACAAAAAAGAACAGTACATTCCAAATAATACATCAATCCATGAATAATCAAAAAAGTTAATCAGAGACAAATTCATTAGACATTCTGGGAAGACAGAAGGGTCCACCTTTCCAATGTTTTATATCACTTCACTGAACTTTCTTGTTTGTTTATATTTACAGGTTTTTCATTAATGATCTTCAAAAGAAATGTTAGGGCAAATGTTAGCTTATTATTAGATTTGTTAAAACAATCTTGCCACCATTCCTCTGCATTAAGTGACTGTTTGCATACAATCACTGGACCAAGGATGGTTGTTCTTTCAGTTGTAAATGCCCTGCAAAATAGAATTAGATGCTTCAGAGTCTCCTCATGATTGTCACAGAATCTACATCTAGGATTCAAGTTCTCGTGCTTGGTGCAATGCATGATCACTTCTTTAGTCATAAATTGGTTCTTCCTGAATTTCATGAGTAGTTTTCTTTTGTGATTATGAGGGAAGGTTTCCAGGTACTTACACAGATTCTTGTAGGACTTCCCCTCTGCTGGCACATTTCTCGTAAGCGAGTATCCAGATCTTTGTGTTCCCGTCTGTGTCCAATCTTCTTCCCACAGTTTTTTCTTAACAGTATCCGGATTATTGACCAGCATATCATTATTGCTAATCAGGTCTTCAAGAATTGTTCTACATCGCATTACCCATAAAGATAAGACAGAGGCTGTCACTTGTGAACAGAATCATGCATGATGTCAAATTGCGGCGGACCATTGGGCATAATCATTTTGTGATATATTGCAAGTGTATTCCATGTGACCCTAGTATTGATGGAGAGCAAACAAAGTTCATATCGGACTACAGCAGCTGGGGTTCCTCTGTTTAGGCTCAAAACTCTTGACCAGAATATATTCTCCAGAGTATCCTATAAACTGTGCTAAATTACAAATCTAAATATACTGCATACATTTAATATTAACAACAATTTATATTATATATTGCACAATCACTGACCTTCACCATTTTAATTTTTTTCATTACATCTTTTTTCTAAGATTCATCAAGGAAGCAACAACAATGTTCCAGATGGAAGAATGCTGTGCAGGGAAGTAAAGTTTTACAATATAATATTTTAAAAAGAAGTGTACTCAAATCTATAGATACAAATACTGCAGATAAAACAACAATACCTGTTATCGATGATACTATTGAAAATCTGCAATTTCAAATAGGAGATGTGCCAAGTGAACACGTTTGTGGAACCCAGAATGTTTTTAGTGAAAGAAATACAAGAGAAAAGTATCCAATATGTTAGTAGCTAGTAAAAAAATAAAGATTTTTAAAAGAAAATATAGCAAATCTGCTATCAATTTGAACGGAGGAATAAAGATATATATAGGTGAATGTACCACTCTTGAGTTTTTACACACCTTTGGAGAAGTGTGAAACCAAAATCCAGATATGTTGTAAAGAATTTTTGCAAAAGAAAAAAGTAGAAGTAATAATTAAAAAAGCTTTTCATTTGAAAAGAAAATTGTTCATGTTCATAATTGAATAAACGTAAGAAATTACTTAAGGTGACTACACCATTGCATAGAAATATAGAAACGGTTCATGTGCATACATGTGATAACTCTTGTGACGTGTTTGGTGGTGAGTGGAAACATACTTCTCTTACAGAAAGGTTTTTTACTGAGGAGAGTCACATTCAAGGAAAGAATGTGCCCCTTTCTATTGATGAGAGTGGACGTAGATATGAATTCCACAATGGTGTGATTTCTAAAAAGAAGAAATCCTAAGGTCCGATAATACAGAAATTGAAAGTTTAGGTCAGTCTGGAATAAAAACCAAAAAAGCAACATGAGGTATGGTCGGATGTGCAATAGTTTGTGCAATGTGGATATGTTTTCCTGTGAAGTCTTAAAGAGATTTTTTGCAAGTTTTACACAAAAATAACAATGTTCAAAGACTGATCAAGATGTTACGTAGAATAGATGACTGTGAAGTTTGTGAAAAAACTTCTAAGTCACTCTATAGCTGGTCTTGATAAATGTAGATGTAAGAGTCAGTTTCATCATATACGGATGCTGGCTGCACATCATACTAAAATGAGATACCTTTTAGTTAAACTGTGCGAGTGCAAAACACCAAGTATGTATCTTGCACTTTTAAATCAAACACTTCTGACTGGAACTGTAGAAAGTTTAGTTTCTACAGGGCAAATGATAAATATGCATTTAAAAGAGTATGTGTACGTAGATGAAACACTTACAGCACGTCAAATAATGATCCTTTGATTTCAAAGGATCAGATTTTTCATGAGTTTAGAAAAAAGTATTGCAGTGTTTTAGTTGCCTTCTACTGAAAGACCTGATGTTGATTGCGTATCTTGTTGACACACTTTTTATAAGTCTCAAGTACAACTAGTGTACATTGAGTAGAACATTTCACACAGTCTTTAGAAAGAACTTCATCTGTATTTTTTTGTAGAAGAACGATTTGACACAAGTGAGGCACTTTATATTTGTACACACTCTGTTGGGTTTTATAATCAAACAAGTATTCCTCCAAGAAGTGTCTTCAAAAACATGGTGTTGCCTGATATTCTTGTTGTCCTTAAAAAAGTTACATTTTTTATGTTATTGCATTGCAAACTGTTAATCCGTTCCAAGTTATTGATAGATCGTAAACAAGGATGTAAAACCTGCCTAAAAAATCACTAGTGCAAGTTGTGAGAGGGAATGTTGTGTATTTACCTCTCAATTTGGAAGAAAATGTTGAAACTCTTCGAGTGAAGCATGACATTGCAGATTGTATTTTTTAGTAAATGCTGTTGCCACTAAAGATAAGAACATTTGGCAACAACTTATAGATATTGGAAAGGTGAAAAATGCATTGACGTTTCTATTGGAGCACAATGATTTATACAAAGGCAGTCTGACTGTACCAGACTTGTCTATGCTTGATGTTGGTTCAACAAACAAAAGCAGTGAAGGTCAATTCCAATGTCTATCTGTTGTAGAAGGGAATAGTTTGTATGAACATTGCACTATTCATCCTCTACACACACGTGAAGTCATGGGCGACAATTTAGAATTGCATCAAATTAAAGCAACAAACCTATCTGTGTCTAGGAAAAGACGTTAGAAGCTTGTTGTTTCCCTATGCTTTTTTCCTACTGGTACAGGAGGCAAATTGGATGATCAGAAGTTTCCAATCTTTTTTTCAGAATATCTTTGTACAAGAATGTATTCTGAAGCATCCCGAATCCTCACTAATGTTGAATACATTTGAGATGCTGCAACAGGTGAAAGAAAAGAATGATGTTTTAGAGGGTAAACCTACCAATATTTTTGTTACAATGAGATGAACTAGGAATACTGGTATAGAAGACACGCAGAGGTTAGACACATGATCAGAAACGTGGGCACTCCAACTTGGTTTGTGACTTTTTAAGTTGCGCTGAGTATGGCTGGGATCATCTTGCAGAGTGGATTTGTGAAAGTAATCCACAGAAAGAAGATATATAACGCATGACACCAGGAGAATTGTGTTCCATGGACCCTGTAAATGTATTGCGGTTCTTTCATCACAGATGTTTAGCCATGTTACACTTTATATGTAATAAAGAAAATGGCACTGTGGAACATTTCTTTTCGAGGAAAGAGTACCAGGCATGTAGGAATACATGTAGACATGTGCTGTTGTGGATTAAAGATGCTCCTCAGTTTGGGAAATCAAGCTATGGCTGTGTGATGATGGAGTTCATAGAAAAATATGTTACTTGGTCCATTCCTGCTCAGCATGTGAATGTTGATCTACGGAACAAGGTGGAAAGATTTCAAAGGCACTCATTTGGTAAGTACTGTCCGAAACAATACAAAAGTAAAGACAAGTAACACACTCACTGCTGATTTGGCTTTCCTAGGCCTGTGACACCAGTTGGCTGAGTGAATATTTTAATGTCATCTGTTCGACATCATGTTACTGGTAAGTCACCAAGAAATACCTATCATTTAAAAAGAGATAAGGAATGCCAATTCATTAAAGATTATAAGCCTGTCTTTGCACAGCTTTGGAATGCAAATACTGATGTACAGTATATTGCTGATGATACAACAGCTGTTGCTCGTTATGTTATAGCAAATATAACAAAGTCTGAAAGGAGGAATACAGTTGAGGTTTGGGCAAATTTATCAGCAGATAAAAGTCTTATTCAGAAACTTGTAAGCTTTGGCCTGAAGATGCCCTCACATAGAGAGTTTGGTAGATACAAAGCTGCAGATCGGCTAACAAGTTTGCCTGTGTGTCAACGTAGCATTAATGTACTTTGGTTAAGTCTTAGCCTAGCTACTACTAGAAAACAGATACCGAAGCCTTTGAGTGAAATTCAGCAGTTAGCAGAAACAGTACCTGATAGTACAGACATTCTGAAAATTAACTTGATTGATACATATTATCCAAATCGATCTGTAGGGTTGGAGGATCTTTCTTTATGTGAAGTATCACAATGCTACTCATATCAAAATATTGAAGCAAACAGTGACAGAGGACATGTTTAAGTACATAGTTGTACTGGTTGCCTAGTGAGACATGAGAAGGCAAGTCTCATTAACTTGAAACTGTCTTGCCAAACTGCAGAGAAAAAGGAATTATTTCATGTTTGTCTTTTACAGTTGTTCTTTTCATGGCGTGCAGAGAGGGATTTGCTTGGAAGCGTTAAAACCGTTGAAGAATATTTTTTTGCTAAAATAAAGCTTAATTTCTTATTCCAAATGTGAGCAGTACTTGGGGTTACCGGAGAAAGAACTAAGTTAAGAAGAACTTTTGGCAGCTGAATTGGCAAAAGAGACCCCTGTGGGAAGTCAAGTTTCTGCAGGAGGATGTCAAAATGTGCTTGGTGAGCCAATTATTCAAACTGATGTTGAGCTTGCCATGGAATAAGTTGAAAGTGCAATGCAACAAACTAAAGTTGCAGATGCAAATGATGATGAAATAGTTAGTAAACTTAATATAGAGCAAAAATAAGTGTATTATTGTTCTTTTATGGTTTACAGCATGACAAGCATGAATGTTCTTGTGTCCAATACAAACCTGTATTGTTGTATGTTAGTGGAGAAGCACGAACAGGTAAATCTTTTTTAATTCATGCAATAAGAGCTTTGATCCATAACATAACTGATTGCTCCTTGTCATTTATTGTAACTGCTCCAACAGGTTTAGCACCTTTCAATGTATGAGGTTTAGCATCGAATGTTGATGCTACCAGTGGAGCATGACAACAAACTAGAGTATCGTAAACCTGTATCAAGTGAAGCACAAGAAGTAGGAATAGTTCTTAGAAAATTAAATACGTTGATTGTAGATAAAGTGAGCAGGTGTCTAACTTAATGCTAGCTTCCATTCACTTGTGAATGCAAGAGGTTTTGAAGACTGACTACAATGTTTTGTTTGGAGGTAAACATGTACTTGTTTTTGGAGATTTGTTACAATTAACTACTACGAAAGGAGAACCAGTTTTCAAAATGCTGCAATCTAAGTAAAGTCAGAATCTATAGGAAGTATTGGCAATTTTAATCTTTGGAATTGTTTTGAATTGCAGGAACTTACCATTAATATGAGGCAATCTGCAGAATAAGAGTATGCAGAAATGCTTAATAAGATTTGTATAGGTGTTCTTGAGGATAATGTGAAAGCAGTCTCAAAGGGAAGACTGATTTGTAACATGTTCCGTACAGATTGCAGTCCATTTGATGTCATGTTGGCTCTTCAGGAAGTAAAGATTTCTTGTGTTGCTTTAAGGTGCACACTTGCAGAGTATAACAAGTTCAACTCCACATTGATACTGTCAGAAAAGCTAAATATTGTGGAAACAAAATTGTGTGATGTTTTAGATGGTCATAGTATGCCATTAGAGTTGGATAAGAGAACAAAAGCTTGATTAGTTCAACTAGAGGATTTAATTTCTAAAACAGCAGGCAGTTTTGAAACTGTGCATCAATGCACAAGTAATGTTAAAGAGGAACTTGAATGTAGGAATTGGTCTAGTCAATGGAGCGATGGGAAGAGTGATTGCATTTCACACTTTTTCTCACAGTACAAATATTGAACATGTTGAGGTAAAGTTTCATTGTATAGAAGAAACCTTTTTTATTTCTGAGACCTCTGCACGTTTCATGCTTTTTAAGGATAGCTTTATGAACTCTGCATCTGCAATTACTATTCACAAATCACAAGGTTTGACTTTTGAAGCAGCGCTTATTGATACTGGTCATACAGTCTTTAAAGAAGAAATGTCATAAGTAGCTCTGTGATGTGTGAAAAATATTGAAGGTTTATTTTTAATAATATTTGATGAAAGAAAAGTGACAGGTGATATTTCTTGTTTTGAAGAATATACTATATTACGTGTACTGTATGCTCCTCACTTGAACCATATACCTGTACCTGCTAAGCACTTAGCCAGGAAACATAAGGAATCAGTGAAACTACCTTCTAATATAATCATTCCTCTTAAGAGCAAAAAACAACAGGCTCTACCGGAGTTCGAGAGTTGTTCAACTATGACCTACTCTCATTGCAGGTTTAGTAATGAAACAGAAGTTGAATGCTATTCTAATGCAGCTTTGTGTATGTTGTTTAAAATGACATAATTTATGCAAGAAATAGCTTCCACAGCAGACAAGCAGCTATGTGTGGAACTTTCATTTTTTTAAATATCTGTAGATGAAAAACCACACAATACACATTCGGCAATGTCAATCCGAAATGAAGTATCTGTTGCAAGTGGAAATCAACATTTTTCTCAAAATCCACAGGAAAATAGTCAAGAATGTTTAAAAACTGTATTTGGATTTATTAGTGCAGGAAAGAGTTAGTGTAGATAGGTATGTAGGAATTAGTTACGAGTGGAATCAAACGTTTCCACAATGTAAGAAAGATTGCTCTACTCAGGATATTTCTGAAAAACATGCATATGTTTCTATCCCTGATCAGAAAAGTGTATATTTTTCTGATCTTCTAACTAAAGCATTCCATGCCATGCAATATGCAATGCAGTGACTGTGGTTGTAATTTGCAATCAACACTGCAACATCTAGTTTTTAATAAGTATATATTGATTATGGTGTTCAAATCTCTAATGCGCCAAGTGCCCAAATACAGTGGTGCATGGAATAACATATCCAAGGTTCACACATATATCAAAACCTAATGTATTTATGAGTAAAGCCAGCCTCTGGGGCCTGGTACGAGCAGACACATGTTCCGAGAATTGGTTCATTTCCTCAGGGCTCTGAAAATCATTCGTCAAAAATGATACACTTATTCTTAAATTAAACTAACATACATCATGGCATCTATCAACTATCGTGATGTTAGCATTGTGATCAGCTCTTACACAAATATTGTAATTACAGAGATTAGGGCCTATATTTTCTAACACATTTAGAAGATGGCCTAGTACATTAACATCAATGATTTATCAAGTCAAAAATGGTCAAATCCATATCCATGTCCATGAATAGTTAAGAGAAGGACAAACACACACAAGAAACAGAAAAACAACAATTACATTGTACCCATTATCAATTAAAGCTGGTGTCCCAGCTTCAAAATATACAGATCATTTTTTGCTGTGAGAGTGGCTATTTTCACCCAAAGCTGTTACTAAGTCATATGGAATCACAAATAGTACAATTGTGTACATCCTTGTTCACCGAGGTCATGCAGGGGGAGAACTGCCACCGACCAATAAGTCAAGAATAGGTCTGGAAAGTAGATTGGTGGTGACAGTGAATGAGAATTCCTAAAGGGTGGGCCTAAACCAAATAAATTGAACGGGCACCTTAAAAAGTGGGTCAAGTGGTGGTAAACATTCTCCAAATAGTGGGGGATAGCAGAGGATGGCATCAATATTCATGCACATACCTCATATCCAAAAATGATGTATCAGACTGTTCCTGTTGTGGATAAAAATCACTAAGTCACTGACCGGCAGGTTTTAACAGTGAAGGGCGAGCATGAATAAATGCTCAAAGACTCATGCCGCACTGACAGGTGCAGTAAAGTTTGTTAGCAAGGTGGGTGCTGGGCGTGGGGGCAGATCTGGAGATTCGTCTGAATGGTGTGAGACCCCACTGTTATTGTACCGACTGTTGGCAAGATAGCCCGATCAAGAATAAGAATGGAAAGGTGAGCATCCTCTTTACATATGCTTTTATGCGGTAAATGTGTTTGCCCACCTGATAATGTGTCGTTGCAAGAATTGGAAATCAGTGTTAAGTAAAATGATGAGCCAAAGCATATGAATAAGATATCATGGCAGTGTGAGATAGTCAGGTGGGTGCTGCTCCTTGCCAACTGGAGCTCACACAATTCGAGCACATGTTGGGTACTTGCTGTTCTAGCGTAAATGGACGGACGCACTCACAGTGCGGGTGTGTTATAATTGCTGTGTAGACAATACAAAGGAAAATGATGCACCAGGAATTATTTAAATTAACAGAAATAAATTCATTACACTGTTTTCATGTGTGGTGGAGGCATGTGCAAATATTGACACTCTGCTAAGTACTGCCCCAGTAAGGTTATAGGGCAAACTGACTCCAGGGTTTCTCAAAACATCATAAACAATTGATTAATTTGTTTTTTGAAAACCAGTCATTTACAGGTATTATATTTTATTCTACGAAAATAAAATCACTTTTATATCTTTTCAACAATCATCAGACATATAAATACAACAAAATGAATACATACATGCATTATATCTCCTGGTTCATGATCAGGTGCCCAAAGACCTATCATTGGTCTCTTCTGAAAGACATTTGTTAGATAGGAAGGACTGTGATATCAATACATCACTTTCAAACTTGGAATTAGATGTGTCTGCTTATATGTTTGTCCTTTCATTCTATTTTTCTTTCTCCCTACTTTGTTTAGTCAAGCAAAACGAACCAATCATGGGCAAATGTATATATTGCATGTTCAATTGGATGTATGTATTAATTTTGTTGTATTTATTTGTCTGATGATCATTGTATTGTTGAAAATATAGGTATTCTCAAGTCTTGGGTACACATTAGCATTGCGACCATTGGCCAGGCTAGTGTGATCACAGAAAGAACAATTAAAGTTCTCACAGCAACAATGAATAATGTGAGCATCAAAGTGATTACTGCCCTGTATAGAAAAAGCAGTGTGGCCGCCATATGTTGGATTCATCCAAAAAGACTCTAAGTTCTGTCTCTTTATTGAGGGCTTTTTCAATAGCTTTCAATTCATAAATCAATCTGGCTTAATTTCTTCTCATATTCAGTTCACTTTTATCACATTTTTTCGACTGCTGCAAATCGCAACTTCTGCCAATCTTCTCCCTTGTGTTCATTCTTCTACTCTTCTGCTTGGCAGCAGTTGCAGGCTGCCTCATCGCCTTGACCCTGCACAATGATCAAAAGTTAAGCCCCCCTGGGCCCTTGTAGGCATCTGCACAATTGCTCCTACATCTGCCTTTCTTCTTGACTTTTTGCCTGATGCTCACAGCAACATACACAGACAGAAGATAGGAAAGACCATCACGCTTAACAAGCGTTCGCCTGTACTTTTGTTTTATTTCATCTGTTTGCCGTGCGAGCCGCCATTCCAAGATGGTGGCCCACATTCTGAGCACTGGAGTGCTTTGTGCTGTGCCCTTAATGGCTGCTTTCACACTCTTCTCAGCCAATCTGTTTGCCGGCAGGCTTGACCGGCACTCCTCCAAAGGCCTGATCTTAAGGCCTGTGTCTGCTCCCTGTATGCTTCAGGTATGCTTCCCTCCCCCCTCTGGTCCCGCGTGATGTTGTTGTGTGCCCCCACCACCCTCTAGTCCCCTGTGATGTTGTTGTGTGCCCCCACTCCCCTCTGGACCCATGTGATGTTGTTGCATGCCCCCCTCTGGTTTCCTGTGATGTCATTGGGTGCCACCAACCCCCGTCTGGTCCCCCGTGAGGTTGCTGCATGCCCCCCATTCCCCTTTAGTCCCCCGTGATGTTGTTGTGTGCTCCCCACCCCCCTCTGGTCCCCTGTGATGTTGTTGTGCACACCCACCCCCTCTGATTGCCCATGATGTTGTTGTGTGCCCCCACCACCCCCTGATCCCACGCAATGTCGTTGTGTACCCCCATCCCCCTCTGACCCCGTGATGTCATTGTTTGCCCCTCTCCCCCCTCTGGTCAACCATGATGTTGTTGTATGCCCCCACCCCACTCGGGTGCCCCGTGATGTTGCTGTTTGCCCCCACCCACCTCTGGTCCTGCCTGATGTAGCTGTTTTCCCCCAATGCCGCCCTCGCGTCCCCCGTGATGTTGTTGTGTGCCCTCACCCCCCCTGGTCCCCCATGATGTTGTTGTGTGCCCCCACCACCTCATGTCCCTGTGATGTCATTGTATGCCCCCACACCACTCTGGTCCCCCATGATGTCATTGTGTGAACCCCACACCCCTCTGGTCCCTTGCCATGTCGTTGTTTGGCCCCACCCCCCTCTGGTCCCCCGTAATGTCGTTGTTTACCCCCCACCCCCCTCTGGTCCCCTGTGATGTTGTTGTGTGCCCTCCATGCCCCTCTGGTCCCCTGTGATGTTGTTGTATGCCCCGTTCCTCCCTCTGGTCCCCCAGGATGCTGTTGTGTGCCCCCCACCCCCACTGATCCCCTGTGATGTCGTTGTGTGCGCCACACTCCTCTCTGTTCCCCGTGATGTTGTTGTGTGCCCTCCTCCCCCTCTAGTCCCCCGTCATGTCGTTGTGTGCCCCCACCCCCACTGGTCCCCTGTGATGTCATTGTTTGCCCCCCTCTGGTCCCCCATAATGTCATTGTGTGCCCCCCCACCCCCATCTGGTCCCCCATGATGTTGCTGTTTGCCCCGCATTCCCTCTGGTCCCCGGTGATGTTGTTGTGTGCCCCCCAGCCCCACTGGTCCCTGTGAAGTTGTTGTGTGCCCCCCACCCTCCTATGGTCCCCCAAGATGTCATTGTGTGACCCTACCCACTCTCATCACCCATGATGTTGTTGTTTCCCCACCCCCTCCATCCCCCCGTGATGTTGTTCTGTGCCCCCTCCCCCATCTCGTCCCCCGTGATGTCATTGTGTGCCCCCCTCCTCCCTCTGGTCCCCCATGATGTTGTTCTTTGCCCCCCACACCCCTCTGGTCCCCCGTGATGTTGTTGTTAGCCCCCCAGCCCCTCTGGGCCTCTGTGATGTCATTGTGTGCGCCCACACCTCTCTGGTCCCCCATGATGTTGTTATTTTCCCCCATCCTCCTTTGGTCCCCCATGATGTCATTGTGTGCCCCCCAACCCTCTCTGGTCTCCCAGGCTGTTGCTGTTTACCCCCCACACCCCTCTGGTTTCCTGTGATGTCATTGGGTGCCACCAACCCCAGTCTGGTCCCCCGTGAGGTTGCTGCATGCCCCCCATTCCCCTTTAGTCCCCCGTGATGTTGTTGTGTGCTCCCCACCCCCCTCTGGTCCCCTGTGATGTTGTTGTGCACACCCACCCCCTCTGATTGCCCATGATGTTGTTGTGTGCCCCCCACCACCCCCTGATCCCACGCAATGTCGTTATGTACCCCCATCCCCCTCTGACCCCGTGATGTCATTGTTTGCCCCTCTCCCCCCTCTGGTCAACCATGATGTTGTTGTATGCCCCCACCCCACTCGGGTGCCCCGTGATGTTGCTGTTTGCCCCCACCCACCTCTTGTCCTGCCTGATGTAGCTGTTTTCCCCCAATGCCGCCCTCGATTCCCCCATGATGTTGTTGTGTGCCCTCACCCCCTCTGGTCCCCCATGATGTTGTTGTGTGCCCCCATCACCTCATGTCCCTGTGATGTCATTGTATACCCCCACACCACTCTGGTCCCCCATGATGTCATTGTGTGAACCCCACACCCCTCTGGTCCCTTGCCATGTCGTTGTTTGGCCCCACCCCCCTCTGGTCCCCAGTGATGTCGTTGTTTGCCCCGACCCCCTCTGGTCCCCCATGATGTTGTTGTGTGCCCCCTTCCCCCATCTGGTCCCTCGTGATGTTGTTGTGTGCCCCCTCTGCCCTCTGGTCCCCGTAATGTCATTGTTTACCCCCCACCCCCCTCTGGTCCCTTGTGATGTTGTTGTGTGCCCTCCATGCCCCTCTGGTCCCCTGTGATGTTGTTGTATGCCCCGTTCCTCCCTCTGGTCCCCCAGGATGCTGTTGTGTGCCCCCCACCCCCACTGATCCCCTGTGATGTCGTTGTGTGCGCCACACTCCTCTCTGTTCCCCGTGATGTTGTTGTGTGCCCTCCTCCCCCTCTAGTCCCCCGTCATGTCGTTGTGTGCCCCCACCCCCACTGGTCCCCTGTGATGTCATTGTTTGCCCCCCCCTGGTCCCCCATAATGTCATTGTGTGCCCCCCCACCCCCATCTGGTCCCCCATGATGTTGCTGTTTGCCCCGCATTCCCTCTGATCCCCGGTGATGTTGTTGTGTGCCCCCCAGCCCCACTGGTCCCTGTGAAGTTGTTGTGTGCCCCCCACCCTCCTCTGGTCCCCCAAGATGTCAATGTGTGACCCTA
Organism: Ambystoma mexicanum; assembly: GCF_040938575.1. Taxonomy (NCBI): domain Eukaryota; kingdom Metazoa; phylum Chordata; class Amphibia; order Caudata; family Ambystomatidae; genus Ambystoma; species Ambystoma mexicanum. Next base: position 433,477,114 of record NC_090933.1, read on the forward strand.
CCCACTCTCATCACCCATGATGTTGTTGTTTCCCCACCCCCCTCCTTCCCCCCGTGATGTTGTTATGTGCCCCCTCCCCCATCTCGTCCCCCGTGATGTCATTGTGTGCCCCCCTCCTCCCTCTGGTCCCCCATGATGTTGTTCTTTGCCCCCAACACCCCTCTGGTCCCCCGTGATGTTGTTGTTAGCCCCCCAGCCCCTCTGGGCCTCTGTGATGTTATTGTGTGCCCCCACACCTCTCTGGTCCCCCATGATGTTGTTATTTTCCCCCCACCCTCCTTTGGTCCCCCATGATGTCATTGTGTGCCCCCCAACCCTCTCTGGTCTCCCAGGCTGTTGCTGTTTACCCCCACACCCCTCTGGTTACCTGTGATGTTGCTGTTTGCCCTCCACCCCCCTCTGGTCCCCTGTGAAGTCGTTGTGTGCCCCCACCCACCCTCTGGTTCCCCTTGATGTTGTTGTGTGCTCCTCTCCCCCCTCTGGTCCCCCGTGATGTTGTTGTGTGCCCCCCACACCCCTCTGGTCCCCCGTGTTGTTGCTGTGTGCCCCTCACCACCCTCGGGTCCCCCGCGATGTTGTTGTGTGCCCCCCACCCCCTTTGGTCCCTCATGATGTCATTGTGTGTCCCCACCCCCGTCTGATCAGCCATGATGTCTCTGTGTGCCCTCCCAACCCCATCTGGTCCCCCGTGATGTTGCTGTTTTCCCCACACTCCCCTCTAGTCCCCTGTGATGTTGCTGTTTGCCCCAATGCCCTCCTGTCCCCTGTGATGTCATTATGTGCCACCCATTCCCCCTCTGGTGCCTGTGATGTTGTTCTGTGCCCCCACCCCCTTCTGGTCCCCTGTGATGTCATTATGTGCCACCCAGCCCCCTCTGGTCCCCTGTGATGTCACTGTTCACCCCATCCCCCTCTTGTCCCATGTGATGTTGATGTTTGCCCCCCACACCCTCTTGTCCCCCATGGTGTTGTTTTGCGCCTCCTAACCTTCTGGTCCCCTGTGATGTTGCTGTTTGCCCCCACCCTCCTCTTTTCCCCTGTGATATTGCTGTTTGCCCCCCACACTCCTCTGGGCCCCTAGTGATGCTGCTCCTCCCGCTGCCTTCCCTGCTCTCTTCTTCCCCACCCTCTCCCTTTATCCCTTTCTTCCATCCCCCTCCCATTTATTGCAATTCACGAAGGGTTCACCATCTATGACTTTTGGTAATGCTTGGATTTGACTTTTGGACACATTAGGCCTAATTCATGGAAGCGTTTTTTATAATGGTGCAATCCCAATGGAAAACGCTCCGTGAATATGGCCCCTAGACTCTTGGTGCTTCACCCACTCAACTCTCATGCATGCTGAACCTCCGCGGATCTCGCACTCAGGTTGGCCCTGAATTATGCTATGCCCATTGTCACTGTGAATTCTTGCCGACATTTTCTGTTCCCTTGCAACATTTCTGTTTTACTGACCTCTGCAACTGTATTCACTCTTCCCTTTGCTTCTTTGCTCTTATTCACTGTTTGTTATACTCGGTTGTCTTCTCCTCTCCCTCCCCTTCTCTCCCTCTCTCCTCCCCCCTCCCTTACTTTTTTCTTTGCACTTACTATATCAGAATTGTCCCTGGACCTAGCATGATAGTAACAAATGTTTGTCTCCCCCCTTTACTTGTTAATCCCCCCCATCACCCTCCAGCACTATCTGAAATGTTGTCAGGCCTAGTACGATAGTTGCTTGGATTATTAGTTCTCACAGCATATAGGTGTTCCCGAATGCGCCATTGAAGTTCTCTTTTGGTGCTCCTGATGTATAACTTTTTACACAGACAAAGGAAGATGTAACTAACACATTTGGTATTGCAGTTTATAAAACCTTGAATATGTACTGTCTCAGTCATGTATAATCGAATACTAGTGGTTCTGTTAAGAGCAAATGTGCACATGTTGCATGTACGCCATTTGAAGAAACCTAGAGGTGATTTTAGCCAGTTAATGTCTCTAAATAGCTGCAACTAATTTGATTTCTAATGGTTGGTGCTCTCATGAACACCAGATCTGGTTTGTTGCCAATATAATCCTGTGCATCTTTGTCTAGTAATAAACTATTCCAATTCTGTTTAAGAATTTTCTAAAAATCCTGATTATGGGCTGAGAAAGTTGTGATCACTGTCACTCTGTCTTGGTGTGTCAAATTATTCTTCAATTTCGGTGTACGTAAAGTATTTCTGTCAGTAGTTCAAGGACGACACATGTAAAGGTATTAGGTAAGAAATTTGAGAAACATGATATATATTACATGGACGCGGTAGCGTCCATGTAGTTATGGTTAAGTTGGTGTTTCCATAGGAAGAGCACTTTTTGGGTGGCTTATAACTTCGCTCCCTCTGGACGAATCCTCACCAAACTTTGCAAAAAAAGTATATGGCCCACTCTGAATGCAAAGTTTGGAGAGGTTTGGTCCAGGGGGGGCAAAGTTATAGGGGGGGTCCCAAAACTTTTGTTTTTTCCTATAGACATAATGGGAAAAAACTTTGCGCACAGCTACAGCCCGAACCCCTGGACGGATTTACACCAAATTTGCGGCAGGTGTGGCGGCTTGGTCCAGAAAGCGTGCTTTTGCAAATTTGGTGTAAATCCATCCAGTAGTTTTTTAAAACATGACCAAAATGTAAGGCAAAGAAATTAGTGATATCTGTGTTCGCGTCGTGGACGGACTTCCCTGTTCGCTCCGCGGACAGCACCCCAATTGGCCCATGGGCTTGCGTCATGTCCGCGGACATGCTACGTGTTCGCTGATTGGGCGGTGTGGTGCGTGATGCGTGTCAGATTTTCTGTCGCGCCCGCCATCTTGCATTCGCCGCCGACCTCGGACAGCGCGGTGAAACTTGAATTAAAAATTGTATTTAGTGGCGTGTGTTGGTGTGTAAGAGTGTTTGGGGAGGGTGGGGGAGTATGAGATAGGTTCAATGTTGTATTTTCTTTATGTGCTAGACGCTTTTTTTGTGTTCGATTTGTCTGCGGACAACACGGCTGTTCTGGAATGTTCGTAAATAAACAGAATGGATTCGGTGTCAAGTTGAAAGTGTTCTAAGAACACTTGTGGGATCTTGGAATGTTAGCAGGGGGTGTCCTGGAGACCTTTTGTGTATTGTTCGTTGGCAAGCTGAAAGTGTTCTAAGAACACTCGCGGTGTTTACGTACACAAAGAAAATGGGGGTGTCTTGAGGACACTGTCCGTATTGTCCTCTGGCAAGTTGTATGTGTTCTAGGACCTTCCTTGTGTCCGAGGACATTAAAATGGTTGCAATGCTTGAATCTATGGGTGTGATATGCTGCAGTGGTTGTGGCCAGGGTATAGAATGTTGGGTGCATGGCCATTTGGCCATGTACCCAACACTCTATGGCCTGGCCACAACCACCGCTGCATATCACAGTCATATGCCATGCACCCAAGAGTCTATGCCCTGGCTAGAAGTATTGTAGCATATCACAGTCATATGTCATGCACCCAAGAGTCTATGCCCTGGCCACAATTTTAGCAGCATATCACACTCATAGTGGCTAAGAACACTCGTGGGGTGTTGGAATGCTCGCAGGGGGTGTCCTGGAGACGTTGTCTGTATTGTTCGTTGGCAAGCTGAAAGTGTTCTAAGAACAGTCGCGGTGTCCTGAAATGTTTGTACTCAAAGAAAATGGGGGTGTCCTGAGGACGCTGTCCGTATTGTCCTCTGGCAAGTTGAATGTGTTCTAGGACCTTCCTTGTGTCCGCGGACATTAAAATGGTTGCAATGCTTGAATCTATGGGTGTGACATAGTCATATGCCATGCACCCAAGAGTCTATGCCCTGGCCAGAAGCTCTGCAGCATATCACAGTCATATGCCATGCACCCAAGAGTGTATGCCCTAGCCAGAAGCACCGCAGCATATCACACACAGAGTGGCTTATAACTTTGGGTCAAAAACAAATTTATAAGGAACAATGTTATAAGCCAGTATGGGTGTGATATGCTGCGATGGTTGTATTTATGATGTTATACTTACTATTTGGTTTAGTAACGGGAGTCCATGTTTTTCTTGTTCATTTCTGTGATAAAAGAAAATAGCATGTTAGTATTAGTATTTTATAAAGAGTTATTACATTGTACAATCAACATTTTTTCTTTTTTTTTACCCTCATATTTAGTCGATGACAAACGAGAGTACTGTGCAATTTGCTCAGTTTCTGTGTTTGTTGCTAAAATCATTGGGTCTGTGGGAGAAAAATAATCCATGTTGGATTAAAAAAAAAACTTTTTCTGTTATGCTACAGTTTATTTGTGTGTTTGTTTTCAGTGTTTACTTGTTGTTTCTGGCTAATGCTTTATACATTGGATTGTTCCAGTTTTTGGGAGCAGTAAGATATTAGGTATTTGTTTGTATATTGTACAGTTTTGGAGCAGTTAGATAGTAGGCGTATTCTAACTGTTTATTTTTTGATACAATTTTGTGGTATTGATTTATCTGTTTGAATATTTCTAAATTTTGGGACAGTTAGATACCAATTGGCGTATTCTAACTGTCTATTTTTTGATTTATTTGAGTAGTCCTAATTTATCTGTTTAGTTGTTGTAGCATCTTTGGGCAGTTAGATAGCTTTTGGAATATTGTGACAGTTTATATTTTTTTACTACAAGTGTACTTAAGGTTTAAGTACAGTTTAGTTATCAAATTTTGGTTTTAAGAACATTAAATAAGCGTTTGTAAGATTTGCTGTTAATCTCTGCTTTAGAGTAATGGTACTATCATTACATTCAAACCATCCACATTTCTTTCTTATATATGCAGTGTATTGTCCTGAGTTGGTTGTGGCTCCTGCGTGGTAGATGATACCTATTGTTGTGAAGGTTTTCCTACCAAGTGATATTTGACCATGTGTGAATCCAGCCAGCTTGCAGTTGTTTTTGGTACCATCTGCATTGTAACGCAGAAGCATTAGTATTACGTATTTACTATGTGTTTGTATTACTAACGTGGAGCGATTATCTGAATTGCAGGTGGAACATAATCTACCGTGGTTTGCATTTTGTACAAGTTGCTGAAATGGAACGGATTCACAATTAGGTATTGATATATACACAAAGCCCTCATTGGGGATTTGTTCTTGTTCTTGTGTCACATTGTTGCAGAGAGTGCATGTATGTTTCCACATGTATGAAATCTGGAAGATTTCATTTATGGGTATGTTTTTGTTTTCCAGTACTTGTAGTAAGTACATTAGACATTCTTGTGGATCTTCCTGTGAGTTTATAGTGAATTTCTCCATTCCAGCACAGTAGTCCAATTGTTGTCTTATTCCATAAACACTATACGTGTTGTCAGGATTGTTTGCTGCATTTCTGTGAAGTACTAACATTTGCAAACACAATGGGTCTGCACTGTGTAAGTAAATGTTCTCAACAATTGGTGGTAATTGAAATAGAATATTCATTGCTACATTTGCATAGCAACTTACACCAACTATATTTCAGAGTTTAAATGGACCATGTAGTTCTGTATCTGACTGCTTTTTTTGGAGTTTGTCTTCCTTCTTTGAAGAAGTACCTGGTTTACTTTCCCTAATTGATTCTTTTTTGATTGTGGTACTTGATGAAGTTTTAGTTTCTTTTACTCTTTTTGGAGGATTTGCAGTGACATCCTGTTGCATTTCTGTTTGATTTAGTTTTCTTTTAAAACATTTTCCTTTTTGTGGAACAGGATATGTTTGTAGATGGGGGGTGTCTAGTGAACGAAATCTATTGTATTCTAAAATGCAAGGAATATCAGCGTTTATTTTACTTGCATCAAAGTTGATTAAAAATAGACCGTCAAGTGCACGTAAGCGTGAAAGTGCTACGTAGCTCATCCCTTCTTTAAAGACTGTGTTACCAATGTCTATCATTGCTTTGTCTAAGGTAAGACCTTGAGATTTATGAATGGTGACTGCGTATGCAAGAGTTAGAGAAAATTGTTCTCTGCGTACATACATGTCTTTGAAGAGAAGGAAACGAGCTGTTGAGCGTCCTATTCTTTTAACTTCTGAAAGTTTGTCAAAGGGAATATTGACAAACTGAATTTTGTTGTCACATGGGTATGTTTGAAAGCCAACAACTGTACCCAGTGCTCCATTAACTAGTCCTTGGTCTACGTCAAGGTTACGTTTCAGCATTACTCTGCAGTTTAAGGATAATTTTAATATCTTTTCCAAGTCTGCTGTGTTTGAGATTGATTTTTATAAACTGTTTAGTCTTGCTCTGGCTTGGTCACACATGGTTAGTGTCATTCCATGTACATCTAGTTTGTCTGTGGCGCTAATTTCCATTATTGGTTTGTATTTCTTTACTTAACATGATTTCATTGAATTTGAAACAGCTTGCAAGAGTTGGCATTAAGGCCATACAATTGACATTGTTGTGGGCTAATTGTTCCATAACATCTGTAGCACATGTATTATCACCATAAAGTGCATGAATGTGCCGGGTTTTCAATATTGCTTCTGCTTCTCTAGGAAGTATACCAACTCTGATACTTTTTAAGATGTTGGCATAAGTGAGATCTGCAGATTGGCGCATGTTTTGTGTTAATTCTCTGTATTGGAAATGTTGCCAAAGGTTGACATTTCCAATGCTGCCAACAGTTTTACGACAGAGTTTGTGTCCTAATGTTTTAAAAATAGGCTCACCTTTTACAGGTGTCAATTGAAGAAGATCTCCGAAAACAATAATGTGTTTTCCTGCAAAGAGCTCTTCATAGTTTGTTTTGAGTACTTCCTGTAATCTGAGGTGAATCAATGCCAACATTAGGTTGGACACCATGCTCACTTCATCTATTAGTAGCATTTTCATTTGTTGTAATACTCTGCATAGTTCCATTGCAGATTCTGCAGAAAGTTTGTAATAATCTAATTTGTTTTGGTGTTCTACTGGCAGGAGTAGTAATTGGTGTAAAGTGACACCACCTATGTTGTAGGCTGCTTAACCTGTGGGGGCAGTGACAATAGCTGACAGTTTGTTGTTTGTGAATTGTTGAAGGAACTTACTGATGATTTTGATTAGGAATGTTTTGCCAGAACCAGCTTCACCACTGACATACAATAGTATAGGTTTGTAATTTTGACAGGTGCATTCTTTGTTTTCATGTTGTACACCATGTGCAATTTCTTTTGTTACTTCTTGAAAAATACTACGTTGCTCATTGTTTAGCTTTGATTCTAGTATAGTTAAGTCTTCTTTATCTTCATACTGACACATGGTGTTTTGTACTTCTATCATAGCTAATTCTGCCTCATTTGTTATTAGTGGGTCTCCCAGTCGTTCTTGGCTTCCTATGACAGATGGTTGACTACTGTCAGGAGTGTCCTTATCTAGTTGAGCCTGAAGTTCTTCTTCGTGTTGCTGTTCATTGTGCAACATTGTTTTATACTGTGCAAAGTTTACATCAGTTATACTGCTTTCATTTGCTTTGAAAGCGTCTTCATGTGAGTCATAGTTATCTAGTATTTCTTCTTCTTTTCTCCATGGTTTAAAGAGTTGTAGCAGGGACATGTAATATACTTCTTTATGTTGAGGAGTCTTTAATGACAATTTGATATGATTAATTAAATTTGGTTTGGTGAGTTTTACTAAGCTGCCTTCACAGTTTGTCACTTTGTATTTACGGTTTTGTTCATCAGGTTTTATATTATTTTTGTATGTGTAGTTTTGGGCTATGTGGTATAGACTCATGGTTTCCAAAGTGGTGCTCCTGTTTGGGTAGTATGTGTCCAATAAATTGTTTTTTAAAATGTCTTGGCTGTTGGCATCATGTTTGGCTATTGTTTCTATATCTTCGCATGATTTTAGAACTCTTTTTCTAGATTTAGCTCGACCAAGACTTAGCCATACTATATTTGCAGATTTACCATACAATGCAGTACCAGTTAATCGATCAGCTGCTTCATAGGATCGACATTCTCTATGTGACAGCATTTTTATGCCCAAGCTGTATAATTTCTGAGACACTGTTTTATCTGATGACAGGTCATTCCAGAGGTCTTGGAGCTCTGTCTTTTCTGATTTGGTTAAGTATGCTGTGACATATCGTGCAACTGCAGTAGAATTGTCTGAAATGTACTGCACGTCTATGTTTGCATTCCATAAGTAGGCAATGATTGCATTGTAATCATTGATATATTTTTCTTCTTCTTTTCTTTTTATGCAATATGTATTTTTAGGTGACTTACCTTTAACACTATGTCTAACTGAAGACATTAGGTTGTTCACTTGGCCTGTATTTGTGACTGGTCTAGGGAAACCAAATCGGCATTTGGTGTAGTATTTCCCTTTGTTTTTGTATTTGCGACGACAATATTTGCCACATTTGTGTCTTTGGAATTGTACAATTTTTGCATGAAGATCACTATTTGTGGATTCTGATGGAATTTCACAAGTGACATATTTTTCAATAAACTGTAAAACAGTGGCATCACTGTCTTGACCAAATTTAGGAGCATCTTTAATCCATAAAAGCATGTGGATATGTGGTGCTCCTCTGGCTTGGTATTCTTTTCTCCAAAAGAAGTGTTGCACTTCTCCAAGGGGAGGAACAGTTTTGTTACAAATAAAATGTAGCATAGCAATGAAGTGATGGTGAAAATATTGTGAAACATTAACAGGATCCTGTGAACAAAGTTCTCCAGGTGTTAGTATATCTATGTTTGTTTTGTTTTCGTTTGATATGCGTAGGAAAGCATGTAAATCTTCCCATACATATTCTGCGCAACTTAATGTAAGAAACCAAGTGGGTGGACCGAGGTTTCTGATCATACAACGTACATCTCCATGATGTCGAAACCAGTACTCTTTAGTACCACGCATATTTGCTAATAGATTTGTAAGATTTGCTTGTAATACCTCATCATTTTGTTGAACTTTTTGTAATAATTGTGTAGCTGTCATATTTTGAAAGTGTGATCCTGATTTTAATATGTGTGCAACTCCGTAACATAAAGTTGCTAGTTCACTTTTAAAGAGTAGGTGGAATATGTATTCCACATTTTGTCGAAATCTGGGATCTTCAGAATACATTCGTAATGAGCGATATTCTGATGCTGATTTTTTAATAGGTCTATCATCGTATCTTCCTCCTTTGCCAGTAGGAAAGAGTAGAGGAAAAGCATGTGCTTCTTTACTTTTTTCCCATATGCTGATTGGTGATCCTTTTGTTTGACGCATTTGGTACGTTTCCAGTGCATCTTCCATGGTGTCATTAGAGTGCAATGGATGAATTGTATAATGGTCTAAAGTGTTTGATATTGTAGCAGGATCTAGGAGCTCAAATTGACCAGCTTCTTGTGCCTGTTCAATTATTTCACTTGTATCTTGCAAGTTTTCTTCAATATTAACTTCTTTGTAAGATTCATTGTTCTCTTTAAGATATTGTAGGGCTTCTCTAACTTTATGTAAATCTACCAGTTGTTGCCAAATTATTTTGTCTTTTGTAGGTACTCCATTTAACAAGATAATTAAAGACTGCTGAATTGGACGTTGCACTCCGAGAGTGTGCACATTTTCTTTTGGATCTAATGGTAAATACACTACTTTTCCACGAATACCTTTCACTAATTCAGAGGGAGGTGATTTTGCAGTTTTTGGTTGAAGGCGTATTATTGCTTGAAATGGGTGCACTGTTTGAATGATGATGCTCTCATATAAATTAAGTTGTTGAAGGGGTTTTGGTAGTGGATACAATTCCAAGTTATTTGTGATAGCACGTGAAGGAGTTTGGTTGTTGTCAAGTTTTGTAGTGCAGTAAGTGCAAAGTATTAGGGGGTCAGTTATTTCGTATTTGTTTTCTGCTATAAGGTAGAGTGCTAATGCAAACCATTTAGATTCTTCATTGTCTTCTATTTTGTATGATAGGTCTATAGTTTTTGTGCTACTTTTATATAAAGTTCTGTGGCAACATACACACACGTGGTTTGGTACTTCGGCTGAAGTACTTTCAAATTTTAGTATTTCTTTTTTGTATGTCTGCAGTGAAAGGTTGCCATGTGCAGAATTGTTACGAAGTTGGTTGACAGCTAATTCATCTTGTAAGTGGGTTTCACTTCCAAAATATTTTGTCTAGATATAGTCGATTTCTTCTAGGAGGTCTTTTGCTGTACCATGTAGAAGAATGTTATTTAAATTGGCTAGTACTAAAGCATGACTTTTAGCATAGTACAGTTTATAAACTAGATTTCTTATACTTGCATGATTTGTTGATATGCTTTTGATATCATGGAAGGGTGTTTTGCAAGTAGGTCCTGTAATGCAGGCCAAGGAATGTCCTTGTAGTCCTGTGTACTTGCGTATTGGACAAGCATCCATATTTTGCAGTAGTTTAATTTTGATTTTGTCTTTGCTTTTCACATATTGATTGAGGAATTGGCGTAAAGACTTGAACATTTTTTTGGGAATGTTACACATTGACGTGCATGGCCATTTGTACACTAGATGTTCTGATTCAGTTGAATGGAGGGGTAAATCTACGTTTTCAGGGCATGTTTTTGTAAGGAGTTCTTCTTGTTCCATTATGGTATTTTTAACTTTTTCATAACCGCGACCACTGCTATGTATGGCAATTGTATTTGTTTGCTTTTGTTTGTAGGCTTCTTCATTAAAGTATGGTTCTGTGGTTGTAGTGTGACTCCATTCACCTCCACAGATATTTAAGAAGTTATTTCTGTTGACATTTCGTTTATTGAGAAGTCTTTTTTGTAATTTAGTTATTAGTTTTGTTAGTGGTTTCATTCTGTTTAACACTAAAACAAATAACTTTGTTTTGAGAAGAAGTGCACTGTCTATCAACGCTTCTAAAATTACTTTCCTACGATAGGTTTGAATTCTTGAACCTGGTTTCTCTCCTGTTTTCATAAGATTTTGAAGGACTTTGTGACGGAACATTTTGGCTAAAATACTTTTCTTGGTATGCTTACTTTGTACTATATCAAGATTTATAGAAGAAGTTTTATTTGTAGTGATAGTTGATTTTATGTTAACTGTTTTTTGGGTTGCTTTACTTTTTGATAGAGGAGGGAAAGTTTTTGTACTAGAAACTTCTTCTGTTTTACTACATGACTGTATTAGCTGTTGTGTTTCAACTTTCTTTTTACAAATTCTGCTATAGATGGATGTTTATGTTGGAGACTTTTCTTTTCATTTGCTCTACTTCTACGTCCCTTTCTACGGAGTTGCTTTTTGGTAGGCATTCTTTAGGGTCTGTTGAAAAAAATACAGAAGGTATGGGTTGGGGTGTTCTGCAATGCATGTGTGGTGTGTGCATGAGTGTTTGAGTAAGGTGATAAAGATGTATGTAATGGTGTGTGATTGTGCATTGGGAAGTACAACCAGTAGGGATGGCTATTCTTGAATTAATGTGTTACTAAACTGGGGTTCAGATGACAGAAAAAAGTAAGCTAGTGGTGTGGAGAAGTATAAATAGTATATCTAAAGCTATACAATTAAAACAGTTGTTTTTTCTACAACATCTAAATTCTAGCGGCTGAGTTGGGTAATTTGTGTGTCGATAAATAGGAATTTGTGGGCCATTCTGCCAGTAAATCACTGTTTAAGACGGGGGATTTTTGGTTAGAATGGTGCAGAATCTCTATTTTTAGGCACAGAAATAGCATGAATTAAGCTTACAGTGTGATAATTCAAATATTATGGTAACATTCTACTTACTTTTTTTCTAATATGAGCAGTTTGCTTCTTAGTTGTTCTTTGTAGTTCCAATTCGGCTGCTTCTTTTCAGGAGAATGGTCTTCACTGCAATTGTAAAAGAAGGAAATTAGTAATTTGGTTTGTATATAGCACTCTTTTTAATTTAGACATAGATTTTTTAAATTGAAATGCTCAGCGCCTTACTTAAAACCATTAAAACTATTTTATGATTAACTGTAGGAAAGAAAATATCTTCACTATGGCTTGTTAAATTCATAATGTACCACTGTACACCACTATTCCTGCAACTAAGCTTTTCCACGTAATAGTGAGTCCATGTCATAGCCTGCTTTTCCACGTAATAGTGAGTGAATGTCAAAGCCTGCTTGTCCTATATAAATGTAAGTAATTATATAACCAAAAAAAAAAAAACAAATATGTGTTTGTACAAATATTATTCTTTGAGATTTGATCATAGAGTGTGCATGTCATTTTGCTTGATTATATGTAGTCTATATATTTTATTTGAAAAAGATTAGTTGAACATTATTTGCGTGTGTGTGTGTGTGTACGAAGAAATTAAACGATATAAAGGTTTGTAAGTCACAGTTCATTTTAGGATAATGAAAAAATGATCATAGATTCATTTTACAGATTATACAAGGTAAAAGTCGGTTAGAAAATGTGTTCATGTACTGTATAGAAAATATGCATACCTGTAGTTTGTGTTCATGCATATGGATATGGATGAAGCTGCAAGTAGAAATCTTGGAGATTTGTCTAGTATTTCTCGTAGATCGTGGTTGCCAATGGTATGAGACTTGTAGTCCGAGAGATTCACTGTACATTTGCAGTGCTGATCTATGATGATGCAGTTACATGTAGAGGTCGTGGATTTGATTGGTGGATGGTCATGTGATTTCTTAGCTACATCCAATGAGGGAATGGCACAGAGAGTGAAGTGGAAATGGTAGAAGGGCTGTCCATATTACAATACGTTCGCGGACATGGCGGTAGTTCCAGGACACTGCGTATTACATCCGGGGAATTTGCAAGTGAGATTGAATGTATCAAGGGATTGGTCAGTAAAGTTTAGTGAGTGTGTGTGCTAGGAGAGGTTTTCTCCGATATTCTTTTTGGTGAGAGAAGAACAGATAGCTATGGCTGGGTGTTTCAAAAAACAGATTGTGTGGATTTTGGGAGACTCGTAGATACATTGGTTGAAGGTGCATGCAGAAAGCTGTGGAGTATCTATAGATCTTGGATTCCCACATGTGGAAGTGCACTGGCATGGAGTGCGTGTAATGAAGTGGTTGGACTTGCTACCTCTCTGTGCAACTTTGAAGATAGAGGAACATCCAGACATAACTGTAATTCATTGTGGAGGGAACAGTTTAGGACATGTGTCTGGAATTTCTTTGCAATTTGCAATGAAAGAAGGACTTCAGAAGATCATGGATATGTTTCCAAACGCCAAAGTAATTTTTTCACGGATTGCGCAGAGACAAATGTGGCTTCGTTCTTTCTCATGTGGTCCACAAATGGAGAAAGCAGGGCGTAATGTCAATAAGGCTGTTTGTGCTTTCCTAAGAGATTTTGGCATGTTCTCTTTTCACAGTGTAAATATTATGTTTCGTAGTACATACATGTTTCGCAGAGATGAAGTCCATATTACTTATGCTGGCAATCAGATTTTTCTGAGAAATGTACAAAATGCATTGCGACCTTTTTTAGAAATGCAGCATCTATTTTGAAGTAGGTGTTAAGTTTTTACATTTTTTGACATACAAACACCTCCCAAAGGCCACCACTTCCTCCCAGAGAAAAAAGCAATGGTTACAATAGGGCAGCACCCCAATTTTTTTATTTTCGCAAACTGTCCGCGGACTTTCAAGAAATAGAAAGGGCCCTGCATTCTTTATCGTTACTTCTATTTTTTAACTGTGAAGGGCGGCTCTGAAAAGAGCCTTATTTTTTTTTTTTTATTTTTGTTATTTTGTATTTTTTTGTTTTTTTACACACGACACACTAGGAGAGGAGGGGAAAGGAGGGTAAAGGGGGGACACCAACCACAGGGATAAGAAAGGGAGCGAGCTGAGAGAGGAAGATGTAGAGTGGGTTTTATTTGGGTAGTGAGCAGGTCTTCTCGTGCTCTGAGACGATAGTCTCAAAAGCACTCCGAAGTCGCTCCCCCTACAGAGTACTGTGTCACAGTACATACATACAACTGTGACCCTCGAAAGGTAAGGGTCATCAAAATTCTGTATGGCATGTGAGGCAGCTTGAGGAAGATACTGTCCCACAGAGGTGTTCCTTGTGGTGACAGGATCAGAAACGGAGGATGAAGTAGAGGCAATTAACATACTACGCTTTTTGCAAGGTACAACCTTGCGAATGGCCCCAGTGTGGAATGAGTTCAGGTGTCGCTTCATGGTCGTAGTCCCAAAGCTATACGAACCATGCCTCCCGTGACTGAGTACCATTTTGCACTCATTGCAGGTAACACGGTTCGCATGAGCCTTAGGACCATTCCCATGAACGGTAAACAACCGCCACACCCAAGAATCATGCCGTGGGCAGCTAGTAGGGATTTCCTCTACCTCATTCTCGTCATCCTCTTCTTCCTCCTCTGTATCCTCACTCCTGTTCCCCTCTTCAGGCCCTTGGGGAAATGGTGGTGGTGGAGGGGGTGGGGGTGGTGCTCAGGCATATGTAGCACCATGTGGTAATAGTCGAGCCATGGATGTCATAGGCTTGGAGATGGAAATCTCAAAATCTGCAAAGTATGCAGCAAAATGCAGTGTGCTCTGTGGAATAGTCAGAAACACAATGAGAATGCGCTCTAGGGTGTGGTCTTATATAGGGGTGCTTGTGAGCGGGTCGCAGACATGCGCGCCGTCCGCAAGACAGATCGAACATCAAAAAAGGTTCAAAAAGTCACACAAACTATGTGGAAAGTTAGGATTAGTATGTGGGATTTGTGGTATGGTGATTTTTTAATGAGAAATATTGTGGATTACTTGGAAATGTACTTTTAAACTGTTCGGGGACACGAACAGTGTCCGCATTTAGAGCACGAGATGAGCGTGGGCGCGGTCAGATGATTGTTTTGTGAGCATGTTCGCTAAGGTAGCAGACGTCCGCAGGACACCCAATGTACGAACATTGTTTTGCGCATGCGTGTTGATGTTCTATGGACAGTGTTCGGGTCCTAAACTAATTAAAAGTGTGTCACATGTAAAACGAACAGTTGCGGACAGCCGTTTGTTCTTAGCACAGTTTAATTTATTTGCTAACAATACGGACAGACATAGCGTTTCAAGTACACCTCCATTTTTGTTTATTTATGAACAATTCAGGGCACCACGAGTGTTCTTAGAACAGTTTCTGCTTGCTAGCAAACACTACGAACAGGCATAGTATCCTTAAGGACACCTCCATTTTCGTTTATTTACGAACATTTCAGGACACTCTGAGTGTTCTTAGAACATTTTCAACTTGCATGAGAACATTACGGACAGATGTAGTGTCCTCAGGAAAGTTACATTTTCGTTTCTTTATGAACATTTCCGAACAACTGCGCTGTCCGTGGACACCTAAATTGGTTTCATCACAAAGAACTGAAAGTAATTGCAACAGAATATAAGAAAAGTAACTTTATTTCACATATATATACAATTATGACTGGGAGGGTGGGGCAGAAACAGAAACAAAAACAGGAGAATTAAGGATTTCTAGAAAACTGGGATCAGGTGAGGAAGGGAAGGAAAGCTCATTGAAACGCTTTGGTCCATAGACAGGGTTTGGGGTTAACTGAGTGGGATAGGGTGAGGGGGGACAAGTGCAGGTTGGACAATGGTGTGCTGTTGGTGGTTTCACATGATTTTCCACAAGGTTTTTCAAATCCATAAAATTTTGCATAAGGTCGTCCATTTTTTGATTAATCTGTTGTAGAGTGATGTCCTCTGATTGTTGTTGTGAGATGCTTGGAATTTTTGTATGGTCTGCAATAAAAAAAATGTATATGTTAAATGTATACAAAATAATATTTATTAATTGGTTTATATAGTAAAGTGTGTACCATTAGGTGGACTATCTTCTAACATTTCCTCTCGTGGGGAATGCTCCTCTAGCCAGTCGAGAGTACTACACATTTCTGTGAGAAAACAAAAAAGTAATATGTTTTTTTTTTCTAATATAGAAAGTTTATAAATATATGAGTAAAAAGAAGTGCACTTACTATGTCTGGTGAGATATGTAATAAGTAGTCTATACTTCTGGTCTTGCTGTTGGTTGTGGAGCGTCTGTGAGATAATTATGGTGGAAGCCACTTTATCTTCTTTTGGTATATTCCATTTTAAAACATATTGTATTTAAATGAATGGTTAGTGTGTTACATATATGGGTTACATTTTTTAAGTATTACTACATATACTTTGTATGTCTGCTGTTTTGTGAATTTGTTAAATGTTCCTATGTTATGATATAACTATTACACATACCCCCCCAGAGTTTTTAGGTGGCTGTACTGTTGTCCGAACATGTCTGCGGACCGTCAAATTCAGTAGCAAGGGTTCGGTATGTTCCATATTATATGTACATAAAGTCAAAGTTATTATTGTTAAGTTGTGCTACTAAAAAACTATGAAATTCAGTAAAAAGACTTTGTTACAGGGACGTTATTGTTAAGTTGCACTAATAAAAACCTATGAAATTCAGTGAAAAAACTTTGTCAAAGGGACGTTATGGTTCCAAGTAAAACCGAAAAACCCTAAAATTCGCCAGTTATGGTAAGCTAAGCAACCATAACTCGCGCCACCACCGTGCACTGCTAAGACTAACACCCAGGTCATCAAAGATGACATGACAAATGTCATTGATGACATCACTGATGACATCACATGTCTGGCTCACTCTTTTTTCTTTTGCTGACATATCTAGGCCACATGGTTTTCTTCAGTAACAGTCAGAAACTAAAAATTCTATTTTATTTGTAGACGTATCCTTCAAGTAGGTTCTTACAGTAATTCCCTTAGAGTCCAGTCACATCATATGAAACATATACATACGGGAAGACACAAGCTTGAAAGACAGCAATCCTTTTTGTGCATAAAGATAATCAATAGACTTATGAGCACTTTCTGATAGTTCTGTTGTTTTTTTTTTATGGCTGTACTTTCCCTGTGGGTCCAATCACATCAAGTGATACATATACATAGGGTAAATAGCAGCTTTGAAACAGAGCAATCATTTATTTGCATGAAAATAATCAGTTAAGTTATGAATTGTTTCTGCTACTACTTGTGCTTTTTTGCTAACTTCACTTTCCCTGTATATACCCATATTGGCATGTGTTCTTGTGGCTTTGTGTTTTGTCTATAGTGATGCAATTATGTAATACATGTGTTTTATTAGCTACATATTTCATATTTCACAGTACACAAACATCTATTAAGAAAACAATTATCATTTTATTATTCAACATATTAACATTACGAATATTATACCTTCATCTTGTACGCTGCACACAATGTTATGTTTCTGAATGAGTAGCTTAGTATACTAGATAGAACCCCATAATAGAATGCTGTTTATATCAATGCATCGTTCAATGCACTAATTAGGGTATGGTATTTATTGTAATGATCCTTGACACTTGTTTCGCAACATTATAATAAGAATCCCTTGTACACATATTTCCTGAAAAGTACACACACATGTGATGTCATCAGTGATGCCATCAATGACATTTGTGATGTCATCTTTGATGTCATGGATGTTAGTCTTAGCAGTGCACGGTGGTGGCGCGAGTTATGGTTGCTTAGCTTACCATAACTGGCGAATTTCAAGGGTTTTTCGGTTTTACTTGGAACCATAACATCCCTTTAACAAAGTTTTTTCATTGAATATATATATATATATATATGTACAATGCACATATGTATACACACAGATTTGTATATTTCTTTATATTATTATTTCTAACCGCTGCTACGGCATCAGCCAATGATTCAAAGGTTTATGCTTGCGCTGCTAAGGCAGCAACAACTGGAGTGATTCTATCCATGGCTATGTCCCACCGCCACCTGCTAACTTTGTAACAGCGGTTACAGACAAACATTTTGGGGTATTTTAGACACTCAAACTGCATGAAATAAATGACAATAGATATTGTAATATATTTTTGCAGTCTGTGTTCAATTTTATTTATTTTGGTAACTTAAAGGGTGGCCCTTAAAATTGCAGTTTTGGGGGAAGAATAGAGAGGGGAGGAACAGGGAGGAAAACACATAAAGATGAAACATATAACAAAGGGAATTTAAATAAAAACAAACATGTTTTTGTTATTTTCTTTGTTTTTTATATTTTTTTCTACAAAAAGTGGGAAAAGAATTGCCACTTAAAAAAATAAGGACAGCAGTTAATCTGGTGTTGAGATATCAACTTCTCCCAATCCTTAACTGTGGTACTACCCGCGGCTACCCATTTGTGGCATCGTTCAAACAGTACTCTCATCACTGAGACGTTGTGAGCCTGTGAAATTTCAGCAAGTGCAGTTGACACTGGTGCATACGTTGAGGTTTCATCCTGTGGCGGTGATGTCCCACTGGTGGACAGGTGCTGGAGGTGGTGCTGATTTTCACCCACATATTGCATGAGCTCCATGCATTTTTACTTTGTGGTGCTTGTGCGATTTCTGATACGCATCATCCACATCATCCCAGTGGATTAGCACAAGATGATTTAGCATTATTGATGTTCCCAGGCTATGTGACGGAACATTAGAACGGCCACATCTTATTGTTTTCTTCCACAATGTTTAGAATATGTCATGTGCCTCTATTTAGAACAGTGTTCTTTCACCTTAAAGTATCGCCAACTGTCTGCGATGGTCCTCATTTCAGTTGCTTTCTTCCTTGGTGGCGACGAATTGGGGATCCAGGTGACATCGTCATCGCTGATACTGCTATCATGGTTGGACATGTTGGAATGTCCAACTGGGGAGGAAAAGGTAAAACAACAAAAATGACAACACTAAAAGGACAATGACACAAACAATTAAAACGTTTTGTTAAAAAAAGTTTTAAAAAAGTAAAACAAAAAATAGACAAACTGAACAAATCACAAGACAAGGGAAAAGGTGATTAAGTGAAAAGTCGGTAAAAAGGAAAAACAATTAAAGTGTAAAAGTGCTAAAAGTTCTTACAGTTACTTTGATAACCTTTCACTAACAAGCACTGATGGCAATGATGTATATGCATGTATTGTTTGTGTGTGGGGTGATTATTCATGGCTACACACTGCCTCACGTGCTAATTGGATACTTTCACACATGCAGATGTACTCATACGACGTGGGCATTAATACATCGCAACATGTCATTGGACCATTTGTTGATGCAGATAAGAATCACTTGTAGACGCAGAGCTACAGCGTGTGATATGATTGGCTGGCGCATGAGGCACACAGATGCATAGCTGCGTTCAAGGAGCTTGACACCCTATTGCGTCATTTTGCACACGCAGATTTCGTCAAACGGCATGGGAGTAGCCACGTCAAAAAAACACAACCTGTCATGAAACTGTTTGTTAACATGTAGAGAAGTCACATGTGTGCGCAGAGCTGCAGTGCGTGGTATGATTGGCTGGCGCATCTTGTGTGGAAATTCTTAGCCGTGTTGAAGGATCTCAATGTCCTTTTGGGGCATTTTTCACATGTGGATTTCGTCAGATGGCATGTGTGTAGTCGCGTGAGTACACTGCAGTGTGTCATTGGCTCGTTCGTTGAAACAACTAGAAGGGTACTGCAGTCCATAATGCGATTGGCTGTTAAAAACAGGTACAAAGATGCACAGCCACGTCAACATAACTTTCAAAATGATTGGGACTTCCATTGATGTGGATACTGACACGTGTAGGCGCGACTCCTCATTCTGCAATGGGATTGGTCAATAATTTAGGCGCAAACATGTCATTGCACTTTAGCATACCCACTTGTATGAAAAGAACATTCTGTTTGATTATATCGCGTAACCGTCTTTACACCCCTCTCCCAAACACCTTTTTCATGTTTTTTATCATTGCTTTTCATCTCTTGGTGGGTGAACTTCATTGGGAGCCTTCAGGAACTTTTAAAAGCAGTACCTTGATTTAACCATTCCTTTTTTACCTTTCCTCTTCCTATACCTTTGTCCTTTGTCTTGTGCTTTGTAGTTTGTCCGTTTTTGTTATTTTAGATTGTTATTTTTTTATTTTTTACGTTTTATGATATTAAGTGGCAGAGTCCTCTTTGTGTTATGTATTTTTAGAGTTTTTATTTTTCATCCAGGGTCCAGCATTTCAATATGACTACGACCAGCAGTGATGATGGGATGGTGTGGGTGGCTTCAGCTTTACCACCATGGAAGAAGCAATGTGCACAAATAAGCGTAGCTGTCAGTTGGCAATATTTCCACATAAAGGACCAACAAAGAAAAAAGGAGATTGAGGAGGTCATGTTTAATTTCTGCAGTACGGTTTTGCGGAGGGAACTTTCACACAAGCCATCGCAAAGCTTGGGGACATCGACGTTAATTCAACATCTTGTCAGTGTTCGTTGGTATGAAGTGGTTGAATCCTATAGGAAGGCTTATGTGAAACATAATGTAAAAGCACGTGGAGCAAGATCAGCACAGCAAGATTTGTCATCTGTGCCACAGACTTCCAACAAGATTACTAACTATTTTCAACCATCCAACACCCACCCTCAGTCCATCCTGCCTGCACCTGATCCTGTTACAGTTGATGAAGATGGGAGGTGGCACCCCAGAACCTTTGGGCAAGGCTCTTTCGGAACATACGGCCAATTGCCAACACTAGGTATATTTTCAAGTGACCATCTTTTTAACCCTAATCTTTTTTATATGGATCACTCCTAGTGTTTTTCCCTTACCAGTTCCTACCTCTTTTTTCCTTATGCCCCAAAACTGTCCATTTCTGGGCCAACTTTTCAGTTATTAAAAAAAGGCAATAAAAACACATACTCTAAATGTGGATCAAAGACCTTTAATTGAAGCTTTCAATACCATTGAAGCTTTCAAAAATCTACATATCCTTATGTATTTTATTATAACTGCGGTTATTCCATGTGGGAGCCATAAGTAGACCCCCAGTCAGTGCTGCATTTAGCCACACATTCATTTTAATAGCTGCTGCTATAAAACTGTAAAAAAAAAACATATCTACAGATATATATATTCAGTGAAAACATGTTGCTAAAGGGATGTTATGGTTACAAGTAAAACCGAAAAACCCCTGAAATTCACCAGTTATGGTAAGCTAAGCAACCATAACTCGCGCCACCACCGTGCACTGTTAAGACTAGCAGCCAGGACATCAACAATGACATCACAAATGTCATTGTTGACATCACTGATGACATCACATGTGAAATTAATTTTGATGAAAAGTCCCTACAAGGGGTGATCGGGAGACCTATCGTGAACTACTTAATTGATTAAAGAATGTACTCATCTAAACAACATTGGATTTGAGTGTTGTTAATACAGGAACCTAATCATATATAAACATAGGCAATGGCTGCAGCATGCATCATAGAAGTACAATATTTATAATCTTGTAATTTTGGAAAGTAAAATAATGAATGCTACCATATGCGAGTTTTGAGTGATGTTAAACATGTAATAACTAGCTAACAATTCAAGACTTACTACACTTTTACTAGTACAAACAATACATATGAAGAACCACAATGCATACAAATCAAAGACACATACAGGAAAACTAAAGTAAGGAAGAAAGAAACAGCATCATCAGAAAATGTTAATATCATTGAAGTTTATCTTCATTTATAAAAATGAATTGTGTGTTTGTGGCCTGCTTATTTCCCCATGTATGTGCGCCATCAGCTGAGACTAAACCATATAGACTGTACTTTAAGAACATATGACAAGGTTAACATCTAGATACAAAACCACCTGGCCTAGCCTAGATATGTCAGAGAACGAAAGCAAGTGGCCCAGATATGTGATGTCATCAGTGATGTCATCAATGATATGTGTGATGTCATCTTTGATGTCCTGGGTATTATTCTTATCAGTGCACGGTGGTGGCGCGAGTTATGGTTGCTTAGTTTACCATAACTGGTGAATTTCAGGGGTTTTCCGGTTTTACTTGTAACCATAATGTTCCTTTAGCAAAGTTTTTTCACTGAATTTCATAGGCTTTTAGTAGTGCAACTTAACCATAACGTCCATTTAACAATGTTTTTTCACTGAATTTCATAGTTTTCTAGTAGCGCAACTTAACCATAATGTCCCTTTAACAAAGTTTTTTCATTGAACTTCATAGGTTTTTATTACTGCACCTTAACCATAACATCCCATTAACAATGTTTTTTCATGGATTTTCATAGGTTTTTATTACTGCAACTTAACCATAACGTCCCCTTAACAAAGTTTTTCATGGAATTTCATAAGTTCTTATTAGTGCAACTTAACTGTATGTTTTTTCATTGATTTTTATGGCTTTTTACCAGTGTATGCTATTTTCCTACAACTTACTAGTATCATACTTACTGAATATAGCAATATTTTTTTGTCCATTTCACATATTGTCACCTTAAAACTTTTCCAATTCCCACCTTCTAGAATCATTTTTAACACTTCTACACACTTTTTGCAACAATTTCAACTAGTTTTGCATCCGTAGACGTCTATGAACATCTGACTTAATTGCAAAACTTCTGCACAGTGCCAAATGACCATACGCTGGCGCGCGGCATGATGACATGTCCGAGAACCCATCCGCACTTCACGATAAAATCCGTACTTCACGGAGAGTTCGGAACTGCATTTGCTACTGATCTAGGAACTTTCAACTTCAAAATTTCTCTTGCACAGCTCCAACACCTATTCCAACTCATCCATTAACAATCTAGTACACAGTACATACTTTTAGCAAAACTGCTGTTTATCTTACAATGGAATCAGCTAATGCCATCCCTCCTCCCCAGCAATCACTACCACTGCTGTAATTAAGGAGCATCAGAAACACTGCCCCCTACCTTAGAAACAACACACGCGCAACATTTCCTTCTGTCCATCTACCCCCCCATATTAGTGTTTGTTGCCTCTTCCCTCATTTTCCTCCCCACCGTTCGTTCTAAGCTCTTAGGCAAAATAAAAATACATCCCAAAACAATAAAATAAATATTCCTTTAGGAACCTCCTTTCACAGTTAAAAAATAGAGATAAAAAACACATATAGACTCCATCTACTTTAAATTTCTCAGTAAAGTACATACACCCAATAAGATTTTCCAACATTTCCATTTGCATTTTGTGTTATGCTAATGGGAATATTGTGGCGTTCATCCACAGTTCCAGGGACTGCAACGGTGGATACCGGCCTGGCAGCCCAAGTTATCAGCCCAAGTGATGCGAGGGTGGATAACGAGGGCTCCGGACCATTATCCCCCCATTCCAGCCCCTGAAATGGGGGATAAAGGCCATCAGCACCCTAGATTCCCAAAGCTTAAACCCGGGGTGCTAAAACAAAGATTTGTCTTCCTACACCGGGATGCCTCTGGCATCCCGGTGTAGGAAGCAAAATCCTTTTCCGAGATGGTCACCATGGAAAGGGAAGGTGGGGTTCTGTACAGGGCCTCTCTACCCTTTCCATGGCAGCCTGCAGAAGGTGTAAAGAGAACCCTGTGATCAAATTACCACAATCAAATTTTTCTTCCCTTTCAAACCTATCTCAATTTCTAATAACTTCACCACAAAGCCAGTCCCATGTGGGCATGGCCAATTTAACCCCATATGTTGTCCCTCGTGGTCATAGCCAGTAGCCTGATTGTCCGGATCATGACCTTATTCCATGACCCAAACAATCTGGCCAGTGCCCATAGCCATAGGCTACACCTCATTCACCAAAGGAATATCACTATGTTTTGTACCTACGTTGTGACACTTGTCAAAAAATAAAACACAGGCACATTTGCAAACCCATGCTTTCAGATCCTTGCCAATGTTCCTTACACAAGTTTGCTGGAAATACACCCAGGTTTAATTTTTTTCAAAAGTGTCAAATGTATGCGCATACAATAGTGATGTAACCTAGCTCCCACTTAATAAAATCCATTCTGACTTTATGAAAACATATAAATCTAGATTTATGATCTTTTTGCAAACCTTTGTGTAGATTTGTCAAATGGCACCTCAGTCATAAGCCTTTACATTACTTTTGGACCCCCCTCTAATTTTGTCCCCGCTTGACAAAATCCCACCAAACTTTGCAACCTCATTCAGAAGTCGGTCGGGAATAAAATTGCAAAATTCCATGCAGTTTCATTAAAGAAGTACTCTGCTGAAAAATATTATTGTCCCAAGCGTTCGGGCATGTGCATTTAAGCATACGTAGATCGATCGCAAAAACTTTAAACTTTTCCTATCCACCTTAATGTGGTTTTCCTCACTTTCACATATGCAAAATCGGGCAACAGGGTGCAGCCATTTTGTCCTAATCTTCTCCGTTGCTGCATCGCCCTAACCTCAAGTGCCCTTTTGGCACTAAAGCATAGTCTACGACCCTGAAGCTGACATCCCCATTCCTAGCGATATTGTCCAGCTGTATCCATGACGCTACTGTGCAGCGTAGCCAAATGCAGGCAATCATCACCTACGTCCAGACGTCAGGTGACGGAGAACCTGGAATATCAACAAACATCCTTTCACAGCACATTGTGTCCCAATTCTGAATACGAAACACTCTCTTTAAACAAAACCGCAATACTCTGCAATTTAGAATGTGCTTTTATTTCACAATAAACGCTCTGAGAACATCCGCCGATTTCCATATTCAACCAACATTTTTTTTCTTTGTTCTCGATACACAAATGTTTATCATGAGTCACACGGTGATCCTTTGGGTATAAGCTCATTGGATAGAGGCACAGTGATTCGCAAGGCTTCGGCATCAACTTGTTGCTACACCACCGTAAACAATGTCAAGGTACTCCTTAAGGCCGGTACCGCGAAAGGGCATATGGGCCTTTCGCGGTACCGGCCTGGGACGATCATCCCAAAATAGCATTATGTTTATCCACCCATTTAGGTGTATCATCAACTGCCGGCTGAAAAATCCATCAATTGGTATCTGGAAATTATGACATTCGCAGTAGGGCAGGAGGTGGCTGTGTAGAAAACATAACAGAAATGTTTCTCAGTAGCCATTCTTAAATCTATTCTAATCGATCCATTACTTATGCACCGTGAAAGCAATTGATGACTAACACTTGTTGCCACATGGGTTGCAATAACATAAATGCTTCAGCTAAGAAAATTGGTTCGATGCATCTGAGATGTGAAACGACCCCATTAAGATTCCGGTAACCATTCCAAATTTCACTCTCCATGAATCCCTGGAAACCAAGCACAGTTACAATGGACTTCATGGAATACAAGGGGTCTTAATTCTTTTTTAGGAAAGCCCCTGGCTTTGAAGATGATAACCACATACTATATATTCCTTTTGCAGGAAACCTGGTTGATAGAGGGTTTTTTCGTTGATGGGTTTAACATCATTTGTACTCTTGTAAAACAAAATATATGTGGTCGCCCGATGGGTGGATGGATGTATCTTTCCTATATTGGAAACACTTCAGGGTGGGTAAATCTTGTTGTTATGTCTTATCGGCAGTTCTCTATGATGGGAGTCAGTCACAAATAATGACTCTAATCATAAATATATATAAACCCCCAGGGAAAAAAATCATTGTGTAATAAGAAGCAAGCTGAATGAATTACTAACCCATTTGTATGCCGACCATCCAATAGGGAAGGTAGTTATTGCAGGCGATTTTAATGAGCATATGTTTCCAACTGTGGGTAGTGATGGGACCCTAGTCACTAATGATTTGCTTAGTTTAAGATTAGGCCCCATTCTAAAAGAATCTTGCAAATTACAAACAAATAGCTGGTGGCATTTTCTCAAAACATAAAGTTTAGTCTGCCTCAATCTTAAGGCAACATCCCAAATACATGGACTAATTGTATTTCTTTCTCATGCATTGATTATGTGTTCATTAACCAAGAGTTATGGCCATATTTTAGTCATATTACCCTGGTGCAACCCAATCTCATTTGGTATTGACATGGACATGCTCATTGGTAAATACACAACTGAGTGCATGTAGAAAAAGGGGCATAAGAGTCTCGGTTAACAACCAGGGTAACAGAATATAATGGTCTGATATAAATGTCAGAAAGCTTAACTATCTTTTAGACAATGATTATTAATTGATTTTGAGTCTGTTATCCTGTTATGACTGGGACATGAATACTACCCTGCTGAAATCTTTTGATAATTTTAAGCTGTATAAATCAAATAATGTGAAGAAGCAGAGTGGGCGTAGTCCATTCGATATAGACATCCATCAACAGAAAAAGCAGTATCATAATGAAAGGGCTATGGCTATGAAGTCAATTGAGTTCTCTAAACCTGAACGTGTTGCATATTTATCATCTTTGGCAACTAAATATAAAAACTGGGTTAGACAACATCGTAGTTCACTGCATAGTCAAATTGGAGGTGCATGTTCAAACTGCTTCGTACAAATGACAATAGAAAGTTTTGGTCCCTCCTTAGATCATATTTTGCAGGTTTATCTGTATAGGAACTGAATCCTATTTCTGAGAGATCTTGGTTAATGTATATGGGACACCTATTCCATGACCCATCATTAACTGAACTGTTTATTCCTGTTTGCCCTGGGGATTGGAGAATTTTGAAGGGATTGAAAATAGATGATATTGAATTGGTAATTAAGAACCTCAAGAGCTCTAGGGCTCCTGGCTCGACACCATTCCAAATGTATTTAAAGCTAATCCATCCAAATGGTCGGTGAGCTTGGCTGTGTGGTTTGGTAAGATATTGTCACCTGGCAGGATTCCTGACAGTTGGAGGGCATCCATAATTATTCCTGTTTATAAAAATGGCGATGTGGAAGATCCCTCCATCTATCGTCTCCTAGCTATGTCTGAATCCAGCACCAATATATTTGCAACATTATTGTTAAAAAAGCTTAATATATGGGCAAAGAACATGGGTCTCTTACATAAATGCCAAACTGGCTTTCTTAGAAGATATAGCGCATCGCATAACAATTGTGCTTTACATGATCTATTTGCTGATTCAATTCGTCACAAGCAGAAGCTCTTTTTATGTTTTATTTGACTTTTCTATAGAATTTGACACTGTATCACGGCCACAGCTTTGGCACAGGTTAACATAATGGGGTATTGACCCTGTAGTTCTACATTTTGTCAGGGCTTTCTATAGTGATACAGTGGTGTCAATACAGCTGTCACTGGATGCTAATTTATCTTGGGAATTAAAAACTCATGTTGGCTTAAAACCAGGGGTATACGTTTTTGCACCCTGCTGTATAATCTATATACTTCTGACCTGGATTTGGGGGACATAAGGAATTTTGCTCCTCATATTGGCAGCCATTTAATACCTTGACTGCTGTATAGTCACAATACTATCCTTATGGATCTTACACCGGTTGGTTTGCAGTGTGCCATCAATGCCCTGGCCATATATGCAAAAAATAATGATCGGTCTATTAATTAATTAAAAACCAAAGTTATGGTAGTAGGCAGCAGATTGAGATATAATGGTCCATATGTGTGGAAAATGAATGATATTAAACTTGAAATTGTAGGTTGTTATACCTATTTAGGTTTCCCTATTATTATATCACTGACTAGCTCAAATTATGGTGACCTTATCTCAGCCCGTATACTAAAAAAGGTGGCTATTAATCAAGCGGTTTATGTCAAATTCAGGAGGGAATAATATTGAAGGTTTGATAAAGACCTACCAAACTAGTATTATCCCGGCATTAACATTTGGCTTGGAATTATTGCCAGAGGCATGCATGGGTTGGTTAGATAAATTTGAGGGTAAGATACTCAGATCAATATTACAGGTACCCAAAGCTACTCCAGTTGAAGCCTTACATTTTGAATTAGGTCTATATTCACTTCGGGCTCAATGGTTATTGAAGAGGTGTAAATTATATTGAGCTTTATCAATATGAATACCAGATGATAAAACACTAATGGGCCTTGTGGCAGATAGATTATGTAAGGACCTGTCAAATACTTTCTTGTGAACATTGGAACATTCTTTGCTATCTTATTTTGACAATATTAACTTCATAAAGGATTATCTGCGTGTACTCAAGAAGAAGATCTGGGCATGGGATAGAGCCGATTCTATGAAAAAATCACAAAACACAAGGCATTATTATGAATATACAGAACAGGGGTTCGCTATAAAGGGCCTGATGAAGCCCTGTTATCCTAAAATAATAGAATTCATTATCTACCTATGATTCAATATTTTGTCAACCTATGAGTATGTGGGAGGATGGTATGATGTGTCATATGTGGACCATATATGTGGACTGTGTCATGTCTCTGTGAAAACAAATCGTCACCTCTTAATAAAGTGTTCGGGACTGGAAATACAACATCAGAAGGCTTATTCATCTATGGCTGCTAAGATTGAAAATATACAGCTAGATACATTTTAAATAAAAGCATTAGATTGCAAATACACAGCATAGAGAGGGATCAGCAGGGAACACAGCATACAAGTGTTCAGGCAGTTTGGCACACAGAGCGCTCTTTAGGGCCACCACCCTAGAGGGACGGTTTATATAGCATATCATAGGCAAACACTAATATGTTTCAGTACTTTCACAATGAGGGTGTTAATTGTCATGATATTGCAGACCTTAGGAAAGAACTGTCAACATCTCACTTGTGACCATGTGACCTTGTGACACAACCCTGCAGGGACATTTTGTTGTATGATGAATAAGCAGCATTCGAAGAAACCCTACTGTTATCTCCCATATTTGGGGCTAATGCTATACTTGTAGAGAATAAGCAGAAGGGAAGGTCTGACGTGTCCTCTGCCATAGGAGGGGTTTAGGCCACAGTGGGAGGCAGAGGGAGCTGACATGGAGGGTCTAAGGCCTAGCTATATGGGAGAGCAAAATGTAGCATACAATATCATTGCATAACATAGCTTAAGAAGAATCCTACAGAACATAGCATAATAATAATTCTACATAATATACCCTGATAATAATCCTGCCACATCAACCCCCTGTTTGGTCATCCCAGAGACAGAGCGTAGACCACAGAGAGCAAGATTGGGATAGAGCATCAATTCTGGGGGGCCCAGATATAGGGATAGGGCAGACGGACCTAGGCAATTGTTAAAGAAAGAGTGCTACTTCAGAGATCTAGAACATCAGTTTCTACAATCCTAAATTAAAAAGTCATATAACTCGGCTTTGAACAAATATTCAAACACATCCAACATTTCCTGATCATTGGAAGTGTCTTTTGACGCGTCCTCCTTAAGGTGGGGGGTCTCTATAATGATCAGCAGTAGCCTGATCTAGGGGCAAGCAATACCTTTGTTTAGTACAGTATAACAGAAGTCACCGTATAAGAAACACTATCCTCACAAAGGTGGCAATTGTAACAGTAATAATTAAAATACCAGGTAGAATGGAGGAGCCCAGTGAACCAAATGCGTTTTGAATCCAAGTTAACAGTGAGGTGACATAACCTTTGTTTATCCTGTGTAAGGTGGTACAAACCCCTAGGAGGTGTTTTATGATGGCCTCAACCTGGGTGGAGATATAGGGTACCCATGTGCAGCATTCTTGTCCTATAATTGTACAGGTACCCCATTGAGCGGCTAGTAAACAATCGAATGCCATTCTTTTCTGGAGTACCATAGTTCTGAGTGAAAATTGTTCGCTTTTAAGTATCTGTATTCCTTTGGTGGTGTTATTTGCTACCTGTTCGACGAGGAGTAACAGGGCATACAGATCGCCTTCTTAGTGGTAGTGCCAATGCTCAGGATCAGGAGCACTATGAGGCCTTTGTCCAGGCATTCCATTTGATGCAGTGGGGTAGGTAGAGCGCTTGTGGAAAAAGGGACACATGGCGAATTGCTGGGCGAATGAACCCAATGGTGCACTGACTAGTCCAGTTAGCTGGTAGCCATTGTAGGCACTAGACCCACAAAGGAAATACAATCCTTGGTGGGTGTAGAGTGCCATGTTGGTGCTATTACTAGGATATTGTCCAATCTTACCGACAGCTGTGTTGTTATAGGTGTTAGTAGTAGCACTTCTGTTAAGGACATAGGTTGCTGGTATGATACCCATTAAAGGTAGCGTGCCTATTGTGGTGAAAGAGGTAAGAGCATGTCGAACAAAGGTGGTTGGTATCTTGGGTGGAAAAGTATTTACATAGCTGGGCTAGAATAATCCATGGCAGAAGGGATGGGTCATGTTTGGGAGAAGAAGAGTCATTGATAAGGAGGTCATAACACCATTCAGCAAGATTGAATGAGATGGGGATGAAGGGTACCCCCCCACTGGCGGACATAGGAGTGGGGGAGCATATGTAGCAATTGGAGGCATTCATTATATCTACATAGGCCCAAAAGACGTTTAGAAGGGTATGGATCTCTGGGTGTAGGATGGTGGATGTAGGGTGAGGCAGAACAAATACTATGGTAATGAACAGCAACATGGTGCAAATACTTTGCATATACTCATGCAACAGCAGTACTATTTCTAGCTTTGGGAGTCCAACCCTAGGCAGATTGGAGACTT
The DNA here is from genome assembly GCF_040938575.1 of Ambystoma mexicanum. NCBI lineage: Eukaryota > Metazoa > Chordata > Amphibia > Caudata > Ambystomatidae > Ambystoma > Ambystoma mexicanum. The sequence continues at coordinate 433,507,516 of NC_090933.1, forward strand.
ATGCCCAAAGGTTCCAAAGAGTGTCAGTTGTTCCTGGACCCGGTAGACGGGAGGGATGATGATGCAAAAGTTCAGGTTCCCTGCCAGGAGAGTGATGACAGATGTGTAGAGCTGATGGAATCAGCTGCTGTGCTGTGCCCACCTCGCTGGCCTCCAAAATCCCTTTGGCTAGAGGACCTATGCACCTATAGTCCAGGTGCTCAGTATTATTGTGGCTGCTTGGTGACAAAAACGTTATAGAGCGATGGGCCACCCATGAGACACAAGGGTAGTAAACTTTTGAGAGCGATCGTTCACCTGCTGATGTCATGTGAGATGGTTGTCGCACAGCGCAAACTGTACCTTGGGACACGTAGTGGAACTTCATTGTTGAGGAGTGCTGGATGCAGAGTCACCAGGGTTTTAACTGCTGGGACCCCAATGGGCAGCTGAAAAGGGGTCTCTTTCTCCTGTACCCCTGCAGATTGCATCTGTGCTGTGTCTTTGGTGATGGCGGACGCCAGGTTGTCATTGTCCTGCACTTTTTGCTGGTTTTCATCATCGAGTGGAGGTGCTGCTTTCACGCACAGGCTAGCCTGGACCCAGGAGTCATTTCCCCTACAGTGTACTGCTGTGTGGGTTGTCAGCAAGACCTGGAAAGGTCCTTTCCATTGAGGATGCAGGGATGTTTTTTGCTGATGCACTTTCAGGACCACCCAGGTGCAGGCTGTGGCACAGCGTTTCAGGAAGTCGAGGCAGAGCTTCTTGAATTTCTGGATGTGAGAACTGACAACGAGCATTAGTCTTTTGCAATATGACACAACAAAGCCATCATTCAGTTGTAGGTCACAGAGTTCAGGGGAAGGTGGTGGAGTAACTGGCATTTGCATGGGCCTCCCCATGAGGATCTCATGGGGGAGAGGCTATGCACTCTATTAACATAGTTTCTTAGGACCATGAGGTCAAGAAAGAGGGCATCAGGCCATTTTAGGCCTTTTTCTTTGCAGACCTTGGCAAGGCGGTGCTTCACGTTGAAATTTCGGTGTTCCACTGCCCCTGCTGAATGTGGGTGAAAACTACAATGAAGGTCCTGGAAGATCCCGAAGGATTATAACTAGTGAAGGTTGGCTCCCAAACAAGCATCCTCACAATAGACCAAAATAATGATAACACCCCCCCCGTCAGGGAATGAGACCAAGAGATAAGTTTCAAGGATAACAAACTTTATATAGGCTAAAGTATGCAAGCAAAGAACTGCCTGAGAGCGCTCTGCCAAAAAATAGACAGCAGCACATTATAAGTTACAATCGCGTCATACGTGACATCATTCTGTAAGGTACAAAATCAGAGTGGGGATTGGCAGACCCACATAGCACAGACTGCTCTATAGGGGTTGCCAGGCTGTAATTGGCTGCTGCTTCCCAGACGGTTTAGTGGCATGTGGGTCAGCTGGGCTCATCTCCAGGGTGAAGGTCAGGGCAAATGTAACACAATCCTAACTGTCTAAGCTAAAACAACAGGAACTGATAATATGGGAATAATGACAAACATAAAATCCTTGCTTCACGGGGATATTTCGAAAAGGTGGGCTAATATATTGGCATTCCGACCTCTGCAGTCAAGGCTTTATTGATACCGGGGTCCCGCTCCGAGGAGTCTCCCCCTAGGGGTTTGATCTACTATTTATGTTGCATAACACTTCATGAGACGGACAGACATGTGTTGGGATTTGGACGAATATACTGCTGCAAGGGATTAAATCTATGATGGGTGTTCTGGAATGGGCAACGCAAGGGGGTCAGATGGGTATCATCATGAAAGAGAGTAAAGGGTCGAGGACTGGTGGACCCTGGCCTGGCGGGTGGCAGTTGAGAAAGGATGGGCAGTTTAGTGGAGATGAATGGGCACTTGTGCTGGGGCCTGCTCTGGTCTCACGCTCAGCAGAGAGCACATTCTGTAAAAGTGATACTAAACAATTGCAACACTAAATGGCTGGACTTCCGTGAGAGAAGGCTTGCGCGGAGCTGGCAGAGAGTGGGGTGGCGGTGTCTTGGGCTCTCAGTGCGAGGTGTCAGGGAAGGGAGAGCTGAGTTTACCGAGGGACGATTTTTGGCCCTAGTAAAAAGATGCCATCAGGTCTAATGCAAAATGGCGTTTGTTGTCAGAGCTGTGGGACACATTCTTTGTGTAAATCTCTATGTTATATCATAATACAACATGCCGTGGGGGGTTGGTTGCCTCTCCCCCTTGGCCTACAAATGATCTATTTACCACAGGAATGGCGAGGGTGGTGGGATAGGACCACCTCCTCCCCAACACTAGGACATACTCAAAGGAGGCGCACTTGGGTAAGGTAATGAAATCTATTTGGATATTCACAAAGGGGTCATAAGGGACTTCATGGGCCCTTGGAGTGGTTTTCACAGGTTTTCCAGGGATAAACATGAGACAGGTTGGACACAGAGCACAGTATTTCTGAGCAATGGAGGGAAGCTTGGGGGAAAACCAATATCTCTGGACCTCTGAGGTCATCATTCCTTTGCTTGAATGGGACACAGAGTGAGCAACATTTTTCAGGTGAGCTAGTGGGGCCAGCAACCAAGCTGTGTTATCACACCATAGCCGAACAGAGCAACAAACACATTCATGCTTTTTCCAGCCCTGTTTTGTGGCCTGGGGGGGCACTGTGAGGTCCGCCAGGACAGAACGAGAAACTAGGAGGTCCTCCAATGATAGGATAAACAGCGGCACATAATCAGGAGCCTGAGCGTCATGAAGGGTTGCATTTTTCGCATGGTCATCAGCCAGCGCATTACCTGCGAGGTGCTGTCAAGAAATCTAAGTATGGGCTTTGCACTTCACAATAGACCACTCGGTAGGTAGCAGAATTGCATTCAGCAGGGTTTCAACATAAGGTGCATTAATAATGGGAGTACATTGTGCTATGAGGTAACCTCTCTGTTTCCAGAGAGTCCCGTAGTCATATGAGATACCAAAAGCATAATGTAAATCAGTGTATATAGTGGCTGTGTTTTGTGTTGCGATCGTGCGAGCCCATGTTAGGGCAATGAGTCCAGCAACTTGTGCTGATCTTACTCATGGGAGCTGAAAAGCTTCTATTACTTCAAATGACGTGCAAACGGTAAAACCTGCCTGTGTACTCCCTTTAGGATCTCTAAGACAAGACCCGAACAAAGTGAATGATGTCTGCATTGGGGAGGGGGATAACCTTGAGGATAGTTCTTGGTGATCATACCACGTCAACTGCTGCATGGAGGTCGTGCGGATGACCATCATCAGGTGTAGGCAAAGGGAGGCAGGGTTGAGTGGTGTGCATCTGATAAGAATGATGTTGGTGGCAGAAAGGAGCAGTTTTTCATATTTGGTGTTATGTGCATCAGATAGGTGTTGTGTTTTACCCCTCAGAAGGAGTGCTAATACAGAGTGCGGTACTCCTACACTTATGTGATGTGCTAGGGCGATGTCAGCTTTTGTAAGGAGAAGGGCAGCAGCAGCTACCGCTCTGAGATATGCGGGAAAGGCAGAGGCTACTGGGTCTAACTGTGAGTTTAAATAGGTTACAGGGAGTTGTAGGTCCTTGTGCTACTCTGTCAGTACTCCTAGGGCATACCCCTGTTTCTCATCACAGAACAGGGTGAATAATTTATAGTAGTAAGGAATGGTGAGGGCCGGAGCAATGGAGAGGGCTGTCTTGATGTTGGCAAAGGCTGTGGAAGTGTCTGGGGACCACATGAGCTTGTCAGGCTGGGCGTCATGTGACATCTTCTACATAGGTGCAACCGTGCCGGCATAATCAAGGATCCAATGGCAACAAGAATTGTTAATTCCCAAAAAGGAGCGCAGCTGCCTTTTAGTGGCGGGCCTGGGACATTGTAAGACGCAGGAAACTCAAGAGGGGGAAATGTCATGTCTTAGGTAGCAGACTGTAGGTAGGCAGAGCGGTAATTTCTCTTTTTGCTGCCACGGCCGTGAGGAGCACTTTGGAGTCGGTGAGGGAGGTTCTGAAAGGAAGGTGATGCTAACAGTAGGTCATCATGTATTGGGTCAAAGTGGAGCCCACCAGGAAGGTGACGTCCTGGAGGACCACCTGCAAAATCTGGGAGAAGAGAGATGAGGAGTCAATAAAACCCATTGGAAGGGACCTGTAGGTGAGATGGTGCCCTTTGTAAGTGAATGCAAAGTGGTACTCAGAGTCCTGGTGGATGGGGACAGAGAAGAGGGCAGAGGCAAGATCATTGCAAGTGAACAATTGAGCGTGGGGCTGTATACAGGAGAGAATGGTTAGGGTGTCTGGGTCCATCAGTTGTGAAGGTATTACCGCCTTGTTAAGTGCTTGTAGATCATGAGCAAAACAGAACTTGCCAGTGCCCTTTTTCTCAATTGGGGGCACTGGAGTATTGCAAGAACTCTTGGTGTAGTATAGGATGCCCTGTTCCATGAGGGAAGAGATGACAGGCGTAATACCCTTCTCTGCACGAGGGGAGATTCTGTACTGGGGCACTCATGGGAGAGGCACCTCTGGATTGAGAGTGATGCAAATGGGTTTAGCAGAAAGAATGTGTCCTACCTCATTGGCATGTGCCACCCTGAGGGCCACTTGCACTGAGTCAATAAGGTATTGTACCTGTGTAGCTTGTGCAAGGGTGAATAGTGCAGGAGGCTTTGTAGGAGGCTCTGCCTGAGTGGGCTGTTGGAAGACAAACAAACATTTAGCTTGCCTGGATTATGGAACTTCTAGGTAAATACCATCAAGAGAACAATACATGGTACAATGCATCTTACTTAGCAGGGCAATAAATAACAGATTAGCAGGTGAGCAAGGGCTTAACAGAAAGGTATGGTGTTCAGTAATGGGACCAAGAGATACAGACAATTTCTTTGATACCGATTATGGGATAGTGGTGATGAGCGCCTATCATCAGTGTCAATCAAACAGTTCACTCTCTTCCCCTGAATGTCACATTTAAGGATAGGGTCCACACTGGTCCAGTGGTAGAAAAGTAGCAGACAACATGGCAGGGGCCCTCTGGCAATGGCCTGGTGGCCCTGTTATGAGGAGGAGGAGATGGAAGGGCAGGTGGTGTGGGTGTATGGTAGTAAATGGCACTGTTTGGGGGAATTAAATCATTGCGAGGAGTAGTGGGACCATATTGCCATTGTCTATAAGGTTTGGCAAGACATTGCTTGATGAGATGGACCATCTGCTTACAATATCTGCAGAAAGGTTGTCCTGGCAGGGGTTGCTGGGCAGGCAAAAATGGGTGTGCAAAAATCTGTTGTGGTTGGTGTTCCTGGTGAAAAGGTGGCAGAGGATTCTGTTGGGCATAGGTTGATGTGAGGTACCCAGGCATACCCAGCCCCCAGAGGCACTCATTTGTTGAGCATACTGTATTTGAAAAGCAATAAGGTGGGTGGCCCCATCTTGCTCCTGGTGTTTGAGTTTGTCATAGAAATGTTGCGCTGCTTGTAGTGCTTTCTCAATGGATTCAGCCTGCCACCCAATTTGTACATTCTGTATATTATTTGAAATTTCAGGAAGGAGACCAATCACAAAAGGAGAAATGAATGCAGGTTTACCTTCTTCCCCAGTGTTTGCAATACTGGAGTATTTAGTGAAAACGTCAGTTAGTCTAGACAGGTAGTCAGAGGGAGATTCCAACTGGTTTGGCTTGCATGTGGCAATCTTAGAATAGTCAGCTTGGACAGGGTATTTCTCTTTGATGAGGGCAGTAAGTGCAATGATATTTTCAGTAATAGCCTCCCCCTTCTACAGTGTGTCAGGCCATTGCAGTTTATCCGTAATTTATTTGTATGGACTATCTTTGAGCAAAGGCCAGAGGAGTTATTTAAGATCCCCTATTGTGGCATCATAACATGCAATCACTGTGTTCAAATGTTCCAGGAAAGCAGTGGAGTTGTCAGGCAATGTGGGGAACTGCTGTGCCATATGGTATAAGTCAGTGGAGCTCCAGGGAGTGTGAATTCTCATCGGTTCTGCATCAGTGTTTGCCTGAGGGAAGGTTTGCATAGGCATAAGGGTGGTGACCGCAGCAGAGGATGTGGAGGCATCCATAGTGTGTAGTGAGGGTATCTCATACATGGATGAATGTGACAATTGAATATTTTGCCTGGTTAGTTGTCCTGGCTTGGATTTAAAAGCGCTAGTAGTCATACAGTAATTGCAGGTCATCCATGTAGTTCTGGCAAATTGAGTCAGACATGCACCTGTAGGACTGTAGGACTGGGGGATAGGCAGTGGAGTGGATGTAGATTGAGGTGAGAACCTACTTGGCTGAGAGCGGGTCCAGGGTGGCATGTAAGTAGGGGCTGCTGGCGGCGGAAGTGGAGACGGGGCAGGGGTAGGAGAAGTTGTTAAGTGTTCTGGCAGAGTGGGTGGAGCGATTGAGGAAGCAGGTGGGGTGGTGAGAGGGAGGGGAGGGTGGTGTGGGAATGTGACAGTTGGTGGTGGCGTAGCTGGTGGCAGTGAGGGTGGAAAAGGAGGTGTGCGGGTTCTCATGTGAGGTGATCTAAAAGGTCTACAGGTGGTGCTGTAGGTGCTTCTGAATCAGAAGCTCTACTGCTGTCTGCAGAAACACTTGGGTAGAGGCCTTGTTTTGCAAGTGTGTTTACTGTTTTGCCCGCCAGCCTTTGAGAGATTCCTGTACTGCTCTAATTCTTTCTCTAACCTAGCCTGAGAGTTCTTAAGCGATCTATTCTGACTGTCACGCAATCTGTCCATAGACACTTTGTACCATGCAAAATAAGTTGACCAATCACCATCATACACCTTATACTTTCTTTGTTCCAATGCCTCGTGCAAGACAACACAGTGGTCTGACTGAAACAACCCCTCCAGTGTCCACTGAAACCCCTTTTGTCCCTGAATCAAAAAACTCTACTCTATCAAATATTTACGGGTGAATGCCCCATTCATTACCAATATGAAGAAGCCTTTTGACTCTATTGCAGGACTAAGTTGTGGAAACCTCAGAGCCCATTGCTAAGTCTAGAAATCCAAAAGAGTGGGGGAGACACAAAGGGAGGTAGGCTCACAGGCACTGCAGATCAATAGGGATGGTGCAAACAACCACCCGACAATTGGTATTTACTGGTGGTGACAGCAGAAAGACAAACTGGAGGGGTGGTATACAAAGGGAGACAGGAGGAAGCAAGGATTAATAGAGTTTGCTGAATATAAAGATAAAGTCATATACAATAAGGATCATAGGAACCGCGTCTGGCTTATCTCAGCAATCATATTCGGTACTTACTTGCTGAATGGCCAAAAGGCCCTCCACGTCGCCTCTTTAGTTGAAATAAGAACATAGATATAGACCGCAGGGCTCTCACTGCAGACACCCACCCTCAATTGAAACACTGCCCCAAAAAGCATGAGAGGCGTGTAAATGAGACAACGTGTATTTACTATGAGTATTGTAATAGGTAAAGCAATGAAGGTGGGAGGCCAATCACCAACATTTAGTTAAGCAGGAACTTTTTTCTTGTCAAACAAGGCTTCTCCGTGCCTGGAAACTATCGCATGTACGTATTTCTGTAGCCTAAATTGACTGTGGCTTGGACAGGGCATCACTGAAAAATAGCAAAAGAAATCTTGACAGTGCCCATAATAAATCAAGAGAATAAACTCAATGTCAATTCATCAACCCTAAAAATCACAATGTTATGAAACCCCACGGGAATAAGGCAATTGCCTAAACATGGCAGGCCTGCGGGCAGCAATTTGAAAAACTTCTGGCATAGGCCAAGGATTTATGGTAATGGCCAAACACAGTGATCATCTGATTGCCTGGCAAGGCAAACCACGGCTTAATGACATGGCGGTGGGGAAAAAACACAAGCTTCAATCATGGAAACGGCAGCCCATAGGAATGCACAACAATCAGTCCGAGAAAGCACCCTTAATAGACACCCAGTGGCAAACACCTCGGAACCAGTGTCCAAACCTGGGGTTCAGGCGACAACAGACATGGACCCACTAGTCACAATCGTGTATATGTAACAGCACACATAAACCACGGGTACAGTAACCCTTAGCCCCACTCAAACAGGAAACAGCAGCATGTCTCAATAGCTTGAAAATCAGAAATCGACCGTAACATCACACAGCTGCTTTCTGCCTAAATCACGAGAAAAATTCAATGAGGTTCTAAACTTCTTCTTTAGCCAGTGCAAGAAGCAAACTCAAACTTTCAAACCGAACTTGACCAATTTATAATCCAAACATCTAATGCAACAAGTAATAGCAAATTTACCAATAGAAGAAACAAAAGCACTTTATTTATTCTCATAAAGAACATGACAAATAGAAAGAAATGACATTACACAATAGATTTAGCCCGAAAGTCCCTTTAAAAAAGAACTACACGTCTCCTACATTCTGTAGTTCAGAACTTGACTTATCATTGTTTTATGTTTGTTGAGAACATTTGCGAAAACATTAAACATTTGAAATTTAAACATTCGCCTTCGATGTTGATCTGTGCCAGCGCTTTCCACATTCGGATCGTGCTGCACTGATACAGGGAAAAGGGGTCAGGGACTAATGCAGGGGCACTGCTATGCTATACTATGGGACATTACGGCCACAAACTGTACACTAACTTGTAATACTATTTATCTCTCAGTATACGGCAAAAAAGGAAAATCGTTACGCGCAAGATAGCTCGCTGCGCTCATTCTTTTTGGCTATTCAATTTTAGCTCTGCACCAAAGCCAGCAACTAGCACCTGGAAGCCGAGCTGAAATTCTCTGAGGTGCAGCTATCACGTACAAATACCAGACACAAAACACCAGGGCATGTAAGGAGGGAGAGAGAGCATACACGACATTGCAAATCAACATTATTCAAAATAACATACTGTGTCGAGAAAAAGACAGTGCCATTATTAGAGGTTGATATGTACCCCTCAGCCTGATGAACAATCAAGCAGGTTCATGGCTGCGCACTGCAACAGAGATTTCTCAGAGGGTCACGCCTCAATCACACCACTGATTTTTACAACTTTGCAACATTGGGCCTCATTCCGAGTACGGCGCTAACCAATGGCGCTATTAACGCCTTGGTTGACGCCGTACCCGGAACGGCAGCGCCTTGGTGGATGGCGGAATCACCGCCCCATTCCAAGGTTGGCGGGGCGGTAATTCCCCATTCACCAAGGCTCTTCCCCATTCCCAAATGAGCCCCCATAGGGCTCAATGGGAAGGGGGAAGATGCAAATAACGGTGACCGTTCATTACGGTCTCCGTTATTGGCTTGGAGGCCCCTTTGCGCCCTCGACTTTAACACCTGCTCAAAGCAGGCGTTAAGGGCGAGGGCGCAGAGGGAACTCGGAGTATGGCGGTAAGGGAATACCGCCACCGGTCTCGTTACCGGTGGCCGCTATCCCTTACCGCCATACTCGGAATGAGGCCCATTATGTGTTACTACTAACTTCTGCAATTGTATTCGCTCTCCACTCTTGCTTCTCCACTCTTTTTGACTGCTTACTCTCTTTTCTCTCCTCCTTTCCCTTCTCCCTTTTCCTATCTCCTCCCCTTACTTTCTTCTATGCACTTACTCTATCAGAATTGTCCCTGGACCTAATATGATAGCAACCTCATCTGTTTCCTTCACCCTCCCATTACAGTTTTTTTCCTCCCCACCACCCCTCCAACACTATCTGAAATGTCGTCAGACCTTGTATGATAGTCGCTTGTTTTGTTCCTCTCCTCCCTTTCTGCACCCCTCTCCCTCACCTTTTGTTTTTCTCCGGCTCTACCAGAAATGTTGTCAGGCCTAGTACGGTAGTCGCCTGTCTGTTTCCATTTCCTTCCCACTCTCCCCCTCCCTTCCTTATCTATGTCTTAGCTCTTGCACTATCTGAAATGTCGTCAGGCCGAGTACGATAGGATTGGAAATGTTATCATCGCTCATTTCTTCTTTTGGAAAGTTCTCCTCTAACCAATGAAGTGTGCTTGCCATTTCTGTGAGAAAAAAGTACACATGTTTATGTAATGAAAGCTAATAATATAGAAACATCATGGCATCCTTAGAAATACTGGATTGGCAGAATTGGAAGTTTTGTGGCATGCAGTTTGTGGTTTAAACTGGGCAAGCTTATTTTCATTCTGTGAGAGTATGGCTCACTTCAAATGCCCAGACATTGTGATTGTGCATTGTAGAGGGAACAGTTTGGGGTTTGTGAATCCAGTGGTGTCTTTGCTGAAGGATTTTTTAAAAAGCCTAATGGAACCGTTTCATGCTACCATAATAATTTATTCTGAAATAAATCAGAGGCAAACATGGAGATGTCCAACAAACCTTTTCAGTCGACAACTTGAAAAATCAAGGTAGCTTGTCAATAAAGCTGTATCTGCTTTTTTATATGCTGCAGCATTGTCATCTTTTGAGAATGACAATATAAGTTCTGATGGTGTGAATTGTTTTTGGCAAGATGGAGTTCATTTCACAGATATCGTAAATGCAATTTTCCTTTACAATTTTAGGAATGCATTGAAGAACTTCCTGGGAGAAAATGCTAAAGGAAGATGTAAAGTGTACAGTACTACTGTACTTAAAAGCAAAAATAGAGAAAAAAGGTGTTTCTACTTTCAGAGCCACGACTTAAGATTAAATAACAAAATGTTTTTAATTCCCCCCACCCATCTGTGCACACTGTGTAGTCCACGGATAGTACGTGCCACATCCGGGTCTTTTAAGGATGCCTGGCATGGCAAGGGGACAGCTGAGACCACAGACAGTCGAGTCGTGGGTGTGCATGGATATTGGGGAATCAGCCAATCAGGTTTCCTGGGTGTGGTGTGCAGGAAGATATGGTAGCAGGAGTTTTGTTAGTAGGAGTTGTAAGAGGATTTAAAATGGCAATGGCAATGTCTTTCAGCAGGCAGAGTGTGTGGATTTTGGGGGACTCTTGGGTTCATTGGTTGAGGTGTATGCTGAGCATTGTAGAATAGCCAAAAATCTTAGATTCCCTGAATTGGATGTGTTCAGGTATGGATTGTGAGACATGATGTGGGTGGAATTTCATTTCAGTTTGCAATGAAAGTATCACACTGGGCTGGCGGACTAACCAATTTATCAGATTGTTCGGTAAAGTCTCCCTCATCAGTAGGACACAAATCGTACTCCCGTTCCCTTTCCTCCTCACCTGAGCTTGAATTTAAGAGCGGGAAGTCTCTTCTTCTGTAGAAGGTAAGGTCGGCCTCGAAAGGAAGCCACCGCGGCTCCGAACACAGGAGGCACGGTGACCCCCCTCCGCGACGGACTAACAACGGAATGAGGGGAAAAGCCAGAATGGCATAAAAACCCCTCCGGAGTACTTGAGCAGGCAGGAACCAGATAACAGGAATACTCGGGAAAGCACAATCCGACGGATAAGCAAGGTGAGTGAGAGTGTACAAGAGGGACGAGCTGATGATGAGAAAGGAGCCGAGAAAGAGACAGCCAGGGAAAGGAACGAAACCGGTGAAAACAACCGGGAAGAGAAACACTGGGAAGGCTGGAAGGAGAAAGAGCGCAAGGGAAAGAGAGAGCAAGGGCCAGGGAGCCCCAAAACAGCACGGGCGGAGCACCGCCAAGGAGAAAACAATAGGGGAGTGAGAGCAACAGAGGGAATCCGAAGTTGCAACGCGCCGAACTGCCTAGCGTGTGGAAGTAAATACGCGTAGGCAGCGGCCATGTTGAAAAAAGACTAGACCGTTAATGCTGTCAGGGAGAAAACGTGGCGGCACAAATCAATGGCAGCCCCGCTTCCACCTCTCCCACAGCCGCCAGCGCCCAGCGGTCGTGACAGTATGCCCCCCTCTAGGGCGATACCCCCCGGGCTTGCCGGGATGTAGGTTGTGGAACCGGTGTAGCAAACGGGGTGCGTTAATATAAGATCGGGGTTCCCAGGAATCCTCGGACGAAGGGAAGCCCTTCCAATGTATAAGATATTCCAGGCGTCCCTTATGGTAACGGGAATCCCTGATGTGGGAGACTTCGTATACTTCAGAGTTAGGGTCGGGCAGAACGTGAGGTCTGGGAACTCTCTGCCTTCTCTCATCAGCCACATAAGAGCGGAGCTGTGAAGAATGAAAAGTCGGATGAACACGGCTGAGTGACTTAGGTAACTTGAGGCGGTAAGCCACTGGGTTGATCTTGGTCAGGATGTCGAAAGGTCCAATATACCGGGGGGACAACTTGGAAGGTCTGACCCATCGGGGTAGAAACTTGGTAGACAGCATAACCTTTGTACCTTTCTCCCACATCGGTACCTGTCTCCGGTGGCGATCTGCTTGGTCTTTGTATTGAATGCTTGCCTCTTTAAGACTCTGTTTGGCAAATAAGTGAGCTTCTCTCAGCTGTGCCAAACCGGATTCAATCGACGGGATAGGAGTTTCCTTCCAGAAAGAGGGTCTAATAGATCTGGGATGGTAACCATATGTACAATAAAAAGGACTCATACCTAAAGAAGCATGAATCGCATTGTTGTACGAGAACTCGGCAGTTGGGAGAAGAGAAACCCAATTTTCTTGAGACTGGTTTACGAAACACCTCAGATATTGTTCAAGGGTTCCGTTTAGCCTCTCAGTTTGGCCATTTGTCTGAGGATGGAATCCAGAAGAAAGAGCCCTCTCAATACCCAACAATTTGCATAAAGCTGACCAAAACTTAGAGGTGTACTGGCTGCCACGATTGGATACAATCTTTTGAGGGAGTCCATGCAATCTGAATATGTCTTTAAGAAAGACTTCAGCAGTGAGTGAAGCAGAAGGTATGCCAGACAGTGGGGAGAAATGTGCCAATTTGGAATAGGTATCGACGGTTACCATGATGCACGTACAACCTTGGGATTTAGGTAAGTCGACGATGAAGTCCGTAGAAATGTTAATCCAAGGACCTGGAGGGATCGGGCTGGATTGAAGTAACCCCAACGATTTCTGGGTGGAATACTTGTTACATAAACAAGTCAAACATGTTTGAATATAAGCCTGAGTGTCTGCCCGCATCTTGGGCCAAAAGAAGGTTCTTTGGAGCAGTTCAAGAGTACCGCGCAGGCCACGATGACCCGCAACCTTTGAGTCGTGACACCACTTAAGACCTCGTACTTGAAGGTCATGTGTGGGTAGGATTAGTCTTCCTTGGTTGAAATACAGTCCATCCTTTTCCTCGACAGGTAAATTTCTTAGAGTGGGAGCGGGACCTTCTAAAGGAGTATAAGCCCCCCTAACCTCTTCCAGGAAACACGATACAACCAGGACGATCCTAGTACGGGGAAACATGAGTTCTTTCTGATATGACTTGTGTACTTCGTTTCTTCGAGACAACGCATCAGTGACTTGGTTTTGAGAGCCTGGAATATACGTGATGGTGAAATGAAACTGAGCAAAGAAGTGTGCCCATCTGGCTTGTCGGGTGTTGTAGCATTCCTGTTGCCTCAAAATCTGCAAATTTTTGTGATCAGTACGTATCTGAAATGGGTGCATACTTCCTTGAAGTAAGTGTCTCCATTCCAGACAAGCCAATTTCATAGCCAGTAGCTCTTTCTCGATGACCGAGTAATTTTGTTGACTGGTTGTCAAGGTCTTGGAAAAATAGGCTATAGGATGTTCCATGCCGTGATTGATTTGTAGAAGAACGGCACCTACTGCAGCAGCAGAAGCGTCGGTCTCCATAATGAAAGGTTTCAATTGGTCTGGTTGCCGAAGAATAGGGGCTGTGCAGAATCTTCCTTTGAGACTGGTAAAGCTGTCTTCAGCTACTTTATTCCAAAGAAAAGGTTTAGAGGATTTCTTAAGTAGAGAAGTGATGGGCAAGGTAAGTCTTGAAAACCCCGGGATAAATTTCCGATAAAAGTTTGCCAGACCTAAAAACCTCTGGATGTCCTTTACAGAGGAAGGAGATGGCCATGAGAGAATGGCTTCAACTTTCTCGGGATCCATGGTTATCCCTTCTTCAGAGAGAATAAACCCCAAATAGGGTATGGATGATTTAGCGAAAGCACATTTCTCTGGTTTGACCAATAGATGATGTATTCGGAGTCGGTGTAACACCTCCAATACCTGGGAAGAATGCTCTTCCTTCTTCCGGGAAAATATCAAGATATCATCAAGATATACTACTGTGTTGATCCCCAATAGATCGGAAAATATGCGATCCATAAACCTCTGGAAAATAGAGGGAGCATTTACCAGTCCAAATGGCATCACTCGGTACTCGAAAAGCCCGTAGGGAGTGCGGAAAGCAGTCTTCCATTCATCACCGGATTTCACCCGAAGCAAGTGGTATGCGTTCCGAAGATCGAGCTTAGTAAACAATACCGATCCCTGAACGGCTTCAAGTATCTCCGAGATTATAGGCATCGGATATCTGTCCTTGATCGTGACTTGATTTAGACCCCTGTAATCGATACTAGGTCTCAACTCCTTTGTGTCTCTCTTAGGTATAAAAAATAAAGAAGCACCTGCTGGGGATCTTGATGGTCGGATCAATCCGTTCGCAAGATTGTCATCCAGGTAGCGCCGGAGAACTGCCTTTTCAGCCAAAGATAGGGGGTACATTCTTCCAAAAGGAACCAAGGCCTGAGGTATGAGGTCTATATTACAATCTTCCGGCTGATGAGGGGGGAGTACCGAAGGTTGTTGTTCCTTAAAAATATCAGCAAATTCCTCGAATATCCTGGGTATATTGTGGATGGAGCTACTCTCAGTAGCACATATAGTCTTTACCTTCTCAAACATCGGTTCCGGCAGACACCTTTCTTTACAAAAAGAAGAGTGAAAGCTCAGCAGGTTGTCTGTCCAATTTATTGTTGGGTTGTGTTTGCGGAGCCAACCAATTCCCAATATCACAGGGAAATGGGCGGCCCTAATAATATCGAACTTCAGGGACTCAGAATGTTGTTGGATAGATACCTGAACTTCCTCGGTGGTGTGAGTTATTGGCCCGGAGCATAAAGGAGTTCCATCTACCCCTTCTACCTTCTGGTCTTCCTTCTTAGGTACTCGGAGAAGGCCCACCTTGTCAGCCCACAAGGTGTCTAGGAAATTTCCAGCAGCTCCACAGTCAAGCAGGGCTTGTGTCTCTATCTGTTGTCCTCTGAACTGGAGCTGGACGGCAACTACCATCAATCGATGGTTTTCGGAGGTTTTGGCAGAGGTCAAAGAAAGTGTAGCATAGGAACCAACTGACGCCCCTTGATAGTCTGTTCCACCGACTACCGAGGGCGCTCGTTTCCCGGCCTCCTCGGGGGTACGTCAGGACAGTCCCTCAAAAGGTGTCTTGCCGAACCACAATAGAGACACAGATTGCCTTCTCGCCTTCTCTTCTTTTCTTCCGCTGTCAAAGGAGCTCGGGTGGTACCAATCTGCACTGGTTCGTCTCTGGAAGGTGGACGAGTAACAGGTGAGGAGGTCGACGTGTGGGCTTCAAGGGAAGATCCGGGAGGACGAGTCTTCTTCTTCTCGTTCTTTCTTTCGGTCATGCGATAATCGATCCTAATTATCGCCTTGCTGAGATCGGAGAAAGAGTCTGGGCGGGGAATTCTGGCTAGTTCGTCCTTTAAGTCCTCCCGCAAACCCCTCCGGAATATGGTATACTGTGCTTCTTCTTGCCAACCAGCCTCCGCTGCTATTCTTTTGAAAGCGGACAGATAGGAAAGCAGGTCTGAATTTCCTTGACGCACGTCAAGGAGGTCTTCGCTGGCTACAAAAGCTGTTTCCGTATGGAGGAAAGTCTGTTTGAGAAGGTCCTTGAAAGCTGAATAATCTTGTAACACTGGGTCAGATCGAGATACCAAAGGAGTGGCCCATGCTAAGGCATTTCCCGTCATATGGGTTATCATGAACCCTACCTTAGTATGGTCTGTGGAAAAGGTGCCTCTTCGGAAAGCAAAGTGAATATCACAAGCATCAAGGAATTCCTTTACTTTCCTCTCGGTGCCATCAAATTTGCCTGATACCAAGGGTAGGGGGGGAAGATCGGCAGTAAGCTGTTCTCGAGCAGCAACCCTTTGTTGAAGGGCGGCATTGTATGCCTTTAAAGTCTAAACCTCCTGACTCAAACCTTGTACTGCTGCGACGAGTTCCTGGAGTTGTTGTGGGGTTGTCATCTCAATACTTTGGCATTGCAAGCTATCACACTGGGCTGGCGGACTAACCAATTTATCAGATTGTTCGGTAAAGTCTTCCTCATCAGTAGGACACAAATCATACTCCCGTTCCCTTTCCTCCTCACCTGAGCTTGAATTTAACTTCTTTCTTCTGGCGTGGAGAGCGGGAAGTCTCTTCTTCTGTAGAAGGTAAGGTCGGCCTCGAAAGGAAGCCACCGCGGCTCCGAACACAGGAGGCACAGTGACCCCCCTCCGCGACGGACTAACAACGGAGTGAGGGGAAAAGCCAGAATGGCATAAAAACCCCTCCGGAGTACTTGAGCAGGCAGGAACCAGATAACAGGAATACTCGGGAAAGCACAATCCGACGGATAAGCAAGGTGAGTGAGAGTGTACAAGAGGGACGAGCTGATGATGAGAAAGGAGCCGAGAAAGAGACAGCCAGGGAAAGGAACGAAACCGGTGAAAACAACCGGGAAGAGAAACACTGGGAAGGCTGGAAGGAGAAAGAGCGCAAGGGAAAGAGAGCAAGGGCCAGGGAGCCCCAAAACAGCACGGGCGGAGCACCGCCAAGGAGAAAACAATAGGGGAGCGAGAGCAACAGAGGGAATCCGAAGTTGCAACGCGCCGAACTGCCTAGCATGTGGAAGTAAATACGCGTAGGCAGCGGCCATGTTGAAAAAAGACTAGACCGTTAATGCTGTCAGGGAGAAAACGTGGCGGCACAAATCAATGGCGGCCCCGCTTCCACCTCTCCCACAGCCGCCAGCGCCCAGCGGTCGTGACAGAAAGAGACATTGGGAAAGTTGAAGGAAATGTTCCCTATTTGAAAAATTATTTTTCATGCAATGCCCAAAGACAGATATGGATAGCTCGAGTTCACTTGGTCCACAAATGGAAAATGTAAGGCGCAACGTCAATAAAGCTGTGAGTGCTTTTGAGCGATATGTTGGCATGACATTGGCTGGTAATGAGAACATCAAATTTGATAGTGGCAACATTTTCTGAAAAGATGGAGTCCATCTAACTGAATTGGGTAATCAGACTTGTGTGCAAAGCATTCAAAATGCTTTGAAGTAATTTTTGTGAAAGTGAGAAGAAATAATTAAATTCAGTAAAATGTTTTCTTAGTTCAGTATGTAAAACCAAAAATAAAAAAATATAAAAAAGCCAAAAATACAAAAAGGTTCTTTTAAGAGCCACCTTTTTTAACGCAAAAGAATTAAACTGATTTTGTATTGTCCAACCCCATGCCTCAAATCTTTTAGATGTCCGCAGACTGCTGCACTGTGGGCAGACTATGTAGGCTGAACAGGAGCCTGTGACACTTTTTTTCACTTCTATTTTTTTATTGTGCAAGGTGGCTCCTAAAGGAACCTTTTTGTATGTGTTTTTGATTTTGTATTTTTTGGGACTTTTTGCAAGAGAGGCAAGGTAGGGGAGGGAAGAAAGGGAAGGGGCACCAACCAAAGGGACGAAGGGGCAGGTGGGGAGTGGAAGATGTTGGGCAGGCCTGAATCAGGTAGGTGGCAGTGTTTCCCATGCTCCCTGACCACAGCCTCAAAAGCACTCCATAACTGCTTCCCCCTACAGATTGCTGCTTCACAGTACATACATAGCACTGTGACCCTTGAAAGATAAGGGTCAACAGCATTCTGTATGGCCTATGAAGCTGCCGCTGGAATCGTCTGCACCGAAGGAGTATCCTTTGTGGTGACAGGAGCAGATGAAGATGATGGGGCGGAGAAAGTCAAACTGCTCTTACCTGCTCTTATCTTTTCCCAACAGCCACAACAAAATGCCTACTAAAAAGCAACTCTGTAGAAAAGAAAGAAAAAATAGAGCAGATAAGAATAAAACTACACCATATAGTCGTCCACTTCTAAAACTATTATTAAAAACATTAAAACAAAAGAGCTAGTAATCTCACTCAACAAAACTAAACCATCCATGACTAAACAAGGTAAGGTCCCTCTTGCAAAAATTAAAAGTAAAAAAATATGTACAAAGAACACCTACCAACAAGCCTAACCCTCCATCTACCAGTGTTAACGTAGTCATGGTAAAGCAACACAAAAATTTATATTACATAAAATGTTCCACCATAGAGTCCTTCACAATCTTATATAAACATCTGAAATGTCACAATCTACCGTTAAATACTTCCGCAGGAAACTCATCTTACAAGCTCTAATTGACAGCGCTTTTCTATTAAAGAGAGCATTTTTATAATGATTTAAACAGAATGAAACCACTAACTAAATGAATCAATACATTACAAAAGCGACTTTTAAACATGCTTAGTGTCAATATACAAACCTTTTCAAACTTCAGTAATGGTGAATGGATTCACATAAGTAGCACAGAGCCGTATTTCAAAGAAGAAGCAGCTTATAAATATAATTGTGTTAGATAATAATGGTCAAGGGTATGAAATGATGGAAGAAACCATTATGGCAAAAGAAAGTCCCCAACACAATTTGAACCAAATGCTCCTTTCACCCAAACAAACCGTCCTGTGTACAAATGGACATTCAGCTCAATGTGTAATGTATGCCAACAATCCTTGACATTTTTATGACAATTCCTCAATCACAATGTGAAACTAAAAGACAAAAGTAGAATGAAAACATTACAAACCATAGACTCCCGTCCAGTACACATCCAAGCTGGTCTGCAAGGACATTCATTAGCTTGCAGTTTAGGAACTGCTCTCAAAATTACTTTCCATCACATCAAAATGTGAGCAACACACCATTCTACTATCCGGAATCTTGTGCATCGACTATACTATGCAATAAATCCTGCTCTAGAACTGTAAAATGTAAATAACATTTAAGTAACATTCTCCTACATGGAAAAGCCAATGAACTGCTTCAAGAAATAGAGCACATCCAACATAAATACTTTGGAACTGAAGTTGCCTTAGAAAATTCTGTACCTTCAGAAAACATTACCAAAAACCTCACAAACACCAACGTCCTAATAAAGACATACAAAAAAGAAATAGCTATGTTTCAATACACATGGGCTGAAATACCAGACCAAATATGTGTCTATTTTCGCTGAGCTTTTTATAATAAGAGCACAAATTTAGTAGATTTAGCATACAAAATATAAGACAATAACGAATCCCAATGGTTCCGATTAGCTTTATATCTAACAGCAGAAACCAAATACAAAATAACTGACACCTCAAAAGTTTGCACGTAAAGCAACACAAAGCTTGACAATAACTAAATGCCATCATGTGCTATCACTAATAACTTAGAAATATTCCCACTTCCGAAAGCTCTCCAACAACTTAACTTGTACGAGAGCATTACAATACAAACAGTGCACCCATTACAAGCTATAATACAACTTCAACTGAAATCAGCCAAATTACCTCCATCCGAGTTACTAAAGGGCATCCGTGGTACCAAAGTATATATGTCATTAGATCTAAAAGAAAATGTACAAACTCTAGGAGTACAACAACCAATAGATCAAGCTTTGTCTATACTAGTTAACGGTGTGCCGAACAAGAGAAAAAAATAATTGACAACAACTAGTGACTTACTAGTCGACTTAAACAAAGTTAGACAAGCCCTACAATATCTAAAAGAAAACAATGAATACTACAAAGATATAAACGTAAATGAAAACTTAGGAGAAACCACACACATTATTCAAGACTCAACAACAACTGGCCAATTCAAATGTGTTACTGCGGCCAACATTTAGACTATTATACAATTCACCCACTACACTCCAAAGACACCATTGACGATGCATTAGAAACATATCAAATGCATCAGGTGAAAGGATCCCCAATGATCGTATGGGAAAAAAGTGTAGAAGGACGTTCTGTTCCTCTACTCGTTCCTACATGAAAAGGAGGAAGATATGATGAAAGGTCCACGCAAATTAGTGCATCAGAATATTGCTCTTTAAGAATGTATTGTGTAGACCCCAAATTCAGACAAAATGTCGAATACATTTTCCACCTCCTATTCGAAAGTGAACTAGCAACTCTATGTTATGGAGCTCCACACACATTAAAAAACAGGCTCTAACTTTTTAAACATCCGCTACCCAACTGCTTAAAAAATAAAAGACAAAGATGATGTTTTGCAGTCAAGTATCACAGATCTCGTGGCAAACATGTGTGGTACAAAAGAATACTGGTTCCAACATCACACTGATGTATGTTATATGCTAAGGAACCTAGGCCCACCAACATGGTTTGTTACTTTAAGTTCTGCAGAGTATGCATGGGATGACTTGTACCACTTCTATCGCACGGCTAACCAAAATAAAGATGGATTAGATACAAAAACACCAGGAGAATTCTATTCTCTTGAACCTGTTAATATATCAAGGTACTTTCACCATCACTTCATTGCCATGCTGTACTTTATTTGCAATAAAACTACCCCTCCGCTCAGAGAAGTGCAACACTTATTTTGAAGAAAAGAATATCAAAAATGCTCCTAAGTTTGGCCATGATAGTGACACCACTGTTTTACAGTTTATTGAAAAATACATTACCTGCAACATCCCTTCAGAAACCACAGACAGTGAGCTACATACACACGTCTTACACTTCCACAACCATAAGTGTGGCAAATATTGCAGATGTAGAATAAAAAAAAGGCAAATACTATACCAAATGTTGCTTTGGATTCCCTAGACCAGTTTGCAAAAAAGAACAAGTGAATAGCTTTATGTGTTCTGTTAGACACAGCATACAAGGCAAATCCCCTAAAAATACATACAACATTTAAAGGGATGAAGCATCCAAGTACATCAATGATTACAATGCAATCATTGCCCTCTTGTGAAATGCAAACATAGACACACAATACATTGCAGACAATTCCACTCTGGTTGCAATATATAGCACCGTCTAAAAACGAAGAAAACAGAGCTAAAAGACCCCTCGGCTGACATATCATCTGACAAAACATTATCACAAAAATTGTACAGCTTCGGTATAAAAATTATCTCCCACAGAAAATGCGGGTGCTAGGAAGCTGCAGACCGTTTAACAGGTACATCCTTATATGGCAAATCTGAACACATTGGGCCTCATTACACGGATGGCTGTAAGGGTTTACCGGTACGGGGACCCTACATTAACGGCTGGTTATACCAGCCGTTAACGATGGGAGCCGCAAAGGGACCATGGAGGTAATTACGGTACCGCAATTTGCGGAACCATAATTACCACCTTCCCCATTCCCATTGAGCCCTATGGGGGCTAAAATGGGAATGGGGTAGGGCCATGGTGAATGGGGAATTACCGCCCCCACATACCTTGGAGTAGGGCGGTAATTCACCATGGCGGACTTGGTAAAATACCAGCGGCCCCATGGCGCTAATAGCGCCATGGTTACCGCCGTCCGTGTAATGAGGCTAATTGTCTGGCTAAACCTTGGACCAGCTTCATCTTGAAAAAGAGTACTAAAATCCTACCAAGAGATGATAATAAAAAATGACAATTTCAAACAATACAAGCAAATGTTGGACAATGAACGCAAACAAGAGTAGGGAATTGAAGCTCAACTAGACAAAGATACTCCTAAGGACAGTCAACATTTCCTTACAAGAAGCCAAGAGCCATTCTAAATGAAGCAGAAATAGCCATGACTGAGGTAGAAAATACCATGTATCAATATAAACAATCTGAGGAAGACTTGTTAGTGCTTGAATCACAGCTAAATGATGAACAACTCACCATTCATTTAGCAATCACTCAAGAAATTCAACATGGTTTTAAACATGAAACTAAAACCTGTAGCTGTGGAAATTATAAATCTCTGCTCCTGTATGTAAGTGGTGAAGCTGGTTCTGGTAAAACATTGTTAATTAAAATAATCAGCACATTTCTACAAAACTTAACAAACAACAACCTTTCAGCTGTAGTAACAGCCCCCACATGTTAAGCTGTCTACAAAATAGGAGGTGGTACTTTACACTGTCGGCTGCTCCTCCCCGTAGAACACCAAAACAAATTAGAATACTACAAATTATCAGCAGAAGCTGCTACTGAAGTATGCAGAATTCTAAAACAAATGAAAGTGCTCCTGATAGATGAAGTAAGCATGGTTTCCAACCTCGTGTTGGCTTTAATTCATCTCAGAAAGCAAGAGATCCTAAACGCCAACTACAAAGAACTGTTTGGAGGAAAATATGTTATTGTTTTCACAGACCTCCTACAGTAAACATTGGTGAAAGGTCAACCTTTTCAAAATATTAGGACACAAACAATGTTGCAATACCCTCAGCAGGATTGGAAATGTAAATCTCTGGCAATATTTTCACTGCAGAGAACTAACTCAAAAACATGCATCAGTCTGCATACCTCAGCTATGCTAACATTTTAAAAAGCATTAGAACTGGTCTGCTTACTAAAGATGAAAACTCCATCTTAAATAGTAGACTAATCCAGGAACTATATGGACGAAACACATCTGCTCCTGATGTCATGGAACAATGAACTCAACAAAATCTAATATGCATGTCCCTAATGCCAACTCTTGCAAGCTGTAGTCAATTCAACGAGACAATGTTGAAAAAAGAAATGCAACCCATACTGCAAATCAGCTCCACAGACAAACGTGAAGTTCATGGCATGACACTTCCTATGTGTCAACAAGAAACAGCACAATTGCATAGTTTTGAAAAATGTATCTCTGTGGGATGCATTGACCCACTCCACTGTACTATGCAGCATCACCCTGCCAGTTATGGGGATAGAAACAGCAACAATGGTGACAAAACCCTTGTGCGTGCCAAAAACCTACAAAAACCCATAAAAGCTGTGTGCCTCAGCACACAAAAAGAGGGATGCACAACCTGTCACCCATGGTGCATGTGCAGTGGAATACAGCTTATCCTGCAGAAATGTGCGAGGGGGTCCCATGACCAGCAAACAGAGTGCACAGAGAAAAGCAGCACTTTGCAAATGAAACCCAAAAATGTGCCTACAAATGACATTTGTTTTGTTCCCAAAAACTCCAAAATGCCTATAACACAACACTTTTCAACATTCACAAGCTTGCCTGGTGCCAAAAGTCATCTATCTAATGAAGCATTGTAAACAGACAAAGTCCTGATATGAAGAGCAAAACATTCATCAGAAAACAGGATTGTCAGAAGACTGACAGCCATGCCAAAATCTGGGTCACGTACCCTGGGCCGCCTGAATGACAGCTGTCAGAGGAGAACTAAGGCAGCTTTAAAATGACCTAAAACACAAAAGTTTGTTGGTTTTTCATAAACGGGATTGTTGCCCAAAAGGGAGACTGATTTTAGTTGTGTTTTTGATTCCACAAATTTTAAGGCCAAGGAAGAAATGTATTTGTATGTGGTGCAACAAATGTGGGTTTTGTTAAGTTTAAGAAGTAATTAGCTTGGCTGAAGTTGAAAAAAACTGGGAAAGCAGGTTTTTTGCCAGAAGGAGGGCCTTCCCCCAGCAAAACTCACGGGGAGGTGTCAATGGCAGGATTGGGACAGAATTTGGTCTACAGAGAGCAAAGGAACAATGACAAGATGCAGCTCAGGAAACTGGAGGTGTGAAGGCGATTGTAAATGGCTCTTGGCAGGAACATTCCCCAAGGAGGGGGTGTTCCTGGACTCCAGGGAGAGACCTAGGGGTGGAGCCAAGCGACCATCTGTTGCTAGACATGAACAAAGAACACTTTTTAAAAGACTTATAACTTGCTATTCAAAATGGTGAAAAATATACCAAAGACATATTTGTGAATATAAATGTTGGCTGCACTTTTAAGAGGCGGCAAAACCATGTGATATGTTCTGGAAAGGAATGGCAAGATATGTAATTTTACACAAATGTATTTCCGCTACAACTGTGAAACTTTATACACTCATTCCCATGTTAAACACGCACATTTGTGGAAACTTGCATAAAAGTGTTCGCAGTGAAAAGGGCAAAATTCTGTAGAAAGGGGAAACATGATCCCACAGCTACAGAGATTTGAGGAATAGCTGCTATGTAATATGCATATGTAATATGTAGTAATATGCAATCTGTATATGTGATTTGTATAGAGGTTGCACATGTTTAAATATGTATTTTGCCAAATTTAGACTTTGTGTTCCAGTGGCTAGTGGTGGATTCTCAGCATCATAAAATTACACCATTCTCTGCTCCTATCAAGGCAGAGAGTAGACTCTGACCCAGCCACCTTGCACAGGGGCAAGCCTAGCTAAACCGGCCCATACACCCCCTTTGTGATGTCATTTTTAGGCATAAATAGAGACAGCTGACAGCACACAAGTACTCACTGATCCAGCCACCTTCCTGATTCTGGCGAAGCACTCTGATCCAGCTTCCTACATCCAGCTTTAAATATTCTTCCAGATCCAGATGCCAAATCTCTTGCCAGCAATAGAGACTATTGATTCCCAGCAAGGCCCCAATCCTCAAATGTATTCTCCCCACTCATTAAAGCGCTGTGTGGTGTGAGAAGGCCTTTTGAAGCAGTATCCAGAAATTCTCTGGCTTGCCACCACTAGGCTTGCCTGAGAAACTCGCCATCCAGCTGATCCAAATACCCACAGGCTAGGAGAGCAGATCCTGTGCCAATCCGGCGACCAGCCTAGATGATCCAGTCCTGTGCCTGAAGTGCTGTCTTTCTTAGACCAGACCCACTCCATGACCAGAGCTGACGGTCCCATTTAAAAACTTATCCAGTGAGTATAAATAGGAAGAACTGTGTCCCATGGTATATTTGCATAGTCTTGTCCCTATTTCCAACCCATCCTATCTTTCAGTCAGAACCAGTATTGTTAGGAGTATCTTTGCCTTGTCTTATCCCTAGCTCCAACCCATCCTATCTTCCCTTCAGAACCAGTATTGTTAGACCCATTTTCTTACCTGAAGAAGTCGGGTTTCCTTATCAGGTGGTCACCCTGATCCAGTGACTGTAATCCCTGTATGGTATTCGCTTCTTCATAGTCATCCCCTAGTGTAAGCAAACTCATTTGTCATTTTTAAAAGTGCATTTCTGTTTTTCATTCTCATGCCTATTTTACAAAAACAACCTTTACTAAAAGCCTCAATAACTCCCTCAGTTCCTATGAAATGCGATTCTCCCATTATCGTGAATATCGCGCACGGAAATGTTTGCAGTAAATTTCCATTTTGAGACATTTTTACACGTGTCAAATAGCTTTTAAACTGCTTCTGACCTGGACCTTAAGATTTCAATTGTTTTCTGCTGACCGAATCATTGCTTGTGCTTGTGTGCAACTATCCAAAGCGGCTCCCATAAGAATGTATAACATTTTCAGCAATTCTGACCATATTTGGTGTTTTTGCCCAGTCCATTCTAAAGTCAATCCTGAAAGATAGTCTGACAGCTGAAAAATTAATTCTATTTTTCTCTTGTGTTTGCTGGGGGAAAGTGGGACTGATATTCTGTTTGATTTGTACCATTCCTGAATACCTACTTTGTCCTCCTATTTCTTTATATTGCCTATTGGGGGTTGAGGGGTGTTGCAGGGGGAACTGCTAACCACAGTGCTATCTGATCTGAACAAACACAAAAGTATTCTTTTCTGTGCTGCATTTGTTTTGCTTATTACTTATTCCTAGTGTATTATTAGTGTATTAGTGTATGCTGGTCAAGTGGCACAGCGAGTAGAGCGCTTGCTTTGACATCAGTGCAGAGCCTGCGAACGCAGGTTCGAATCCCGGCAGCGCCAAACTCAGCGTTTCATCCTTCCAAGGTCGATAAATGAGCACCACACACCGTGGGTAATAATAAGCAGCACTCAGATACCTAAGGGTTCGTAGCGCTATATAAATGCCAAATTATTATTATTAAAGATATAATTCAGTGTTCTGTCACCCCAGTGATGATTGTTGTGTACCTATTTAAACATATTGGCCCTCATTACGACCCTGGCGGAAAGTGACTGACCGGACCGCCACAGCGTAAATAGCGTTTCCGCCATTGCACGAAGGAGCAAAGTGCGGCCCATTCCGACCCATCGGGCACGAGCACCACGGCATGGCGGAAGTGCAAAGTCCGCGATGGCGGAAATGACCCCAAAACGGCCCACACCGCCGCCGTACGGCGCCCTAGGTGCAATACCGCCACCCATCACAGCGGACACCGCAGTGTGCGCCTACCGGAAAGTACGGTGACCGTAAATATACGGAAACGGAAGTAAAAACATGGGCCCGGAACGGGAAACATCCCGCCGTACACCTATAAAACCACAAAAACCACACAACCACTAAAAACACTACCCCGAGACACACCCCAACCCGTCATCCACCCTAGCGAAACCAAGAAAAATGGGAAAAGTAGCGAAGAAAGCGTGCGACCGCAAGCGGCAGGTCCACTTCTCCCGTGAGGAACTCACCGTGCTAACAGAGACCCTCCAGGAGAATGCTGCCGTCGTCTTCTCCACGCAAATGACCAGGACGGCACTTGCGAACAAGAAGGCCATATGGGCTCTGGTGGCACAGCGGGTAAGTGCGGTGGGGACCGCACCCCGCAACCCACAGCAATGCAGAAAGCGATGGGACGACCTGCGGATACGTGTCCGCAGCATACTCTCTGCCAACCGCAACATTGCCACAGCCACCGGGGGAGGTCCTGAATCACCCATCAAGTTGACCCCCTGGGAAGAAATCTGTGCCTCCACCATCGGAATGGAGAGCATAGAGGGAGTCGGAGGGATGGAGAAAGGAGTGCAGACATCCGAAGATTCAGGGAGGTGGGCCAGATAAAACAATGCTAAATCCACAATGTCCAATCATGTGAAGTACCATGTGTCCACATAGTGCAACAGAAACACATGTCCAGGAGAACGTCCACACACATCGGCCTGATAGCGCACTTTAAAACTCACAATAAATACATAAATAATTAAAAACCCCTAAAACACCCACTACACGTGCAGCAGGCACACCCTAACTGCAGGCTGCCAAACAACTGCACCCTCACTCCACACACAAATGAAAGCACCTCCAAGGCCCCGACCCAAATCACCCTCAGGTACCACCCCAATGCATGTGATACAATGCCATTCCAATACCCACAGACCCATTAATAACCCTCGCCCTCCTTTACTCCACCACAGGGTCCGATCCAAACGACGAGCATCAGGACACCCCTACCAGCACACCTGCAAAGAGGGCCAAGACCAACGGCCAAAGACCCTCCACCTCAGCTGCACGCATCAAGACACGGCAGCAGCACAAATCAGGTGGCAGCACAGAGGAGGGAACATCAACAGGCACCCCAGCAGCCAGCATGCCCACAACACCACCACCACAGGTCCCCCCAACGGATGCCACAGAAGGCACTGCCTCTGGTGGCAGCAGCACCATAGGTGACACCCCATTGATGGCAGCACGCTCCGACACAGAAGACGGGGATGTCGAAGTCAGATCCATCCATGACCTGTCCCAATCCCCCTGTCTGTCCCATCCCGTACAACATGAGGATACCACGCAGGGGCACCCACAAGACGACGACTGGCCATCCCCCACAAGCCCTGTGGCAAGGCAACATGAGGTCAACAGCCCCTCTGTGACACCCCCGCAAATGGCCATGGCCCAGCAGAGGCAACAGTCCCTCGACCAGTTAATCGTGCAACAGCAGCAACTGGCCACGCTCCTCAAGGACCATGCCGATGAATGTGGGCGCACTAAGGCAGACATAGAAACATCAACTGAGACACTTAGGGCAGAAATGGAGAGAAGTACAGAGACACTAAGGGCACAAATGGAGAGTAGCACCGAGAGCTTGAGAGTCCAAATGGAGAGAAGCACCGAGAGCCTGAGGGGGGAACTGCATGCGACGTCCAAAGACGTATGTGCCGAACTTGCCGCAGTGCGCCGTGTGCTCACTGAGCTCTCACAAACCCTTAGGGACATGCATGGACGTGAGCAGGCAGAGACATCATCCGTTGCAAGTTCCGTCCAGGGCAGCCCCCAACGTAGATCTGGGAGGAACCTGCGCTCCACAGGCAGGGGTGCCCCTGATACCCGCAGAGGGGGCTTGCAATAGCGACAGCCCACTGACAATGAGCATCTTTGGACACTTGTGTTCGGGGGGGAGGTAGGAGGGTGGAGGGGGTGTGTTGGGCTCACTTGGGTGGCGGGTCGATAGGGTGTTCAACATGATATCACATATGCCATAAACAGTGCACGATCAACCAATGAGATGTGTGGACAATGATCTTTATGTACTAGGCCATCATAGGCGTACAGTCCATATTGTGCATGTACCAGACACACACAGTGCCACGAGTCCCGTGTCCATGTATCAGCCACCAGGCGTGAGTGCTAGAAGCATGCATCAATGAGATGCTGACGAATGTCACGGCCCTCCGGTGCCTCGCAGACTCCTTGAGGTGCTGCCACATCCCCACCCTCATCATGACCATCATCAGGTGCTTGCAGTTCTGCGTCAGGGGGCATGGGCACATTTCTACATACGCACATGTTGTGGAGCATGACACATGCCATGACCATCTTTGCAACCTTCTCATGGCGGTACAGGAGTGCCCCGCCAGACCTGCTGAGGCAGCGGAAACGAGTCTTCAGTAGGCCGAATGCCTGTTCAATGACTACACGGGTACGTGAGTGGGCATGGTTGTAGTCCTCCTCATGCTGGTCCCGTGGGTTCCGGACTGGTGTGAGGAGCCATCTCTTCAGTGGATACCCAGCATCACCTGTATGTGGACGATAAACGTATGATGTGGAATGCCATTGCTACGTACGCACACCCCCCCCCTTCCTGCCAGGTCATTGCCGCATCACATACCCCACATCATCATGCATGAAATGAGACTCACCGAGTAGCCAGGATCTGTTCCCTGCGTGTCGCTCCATGTAGCGTGGTATAGTAGAGTTCCTCAAGACCATAGAATCATGGGTTGATCCAGGGAATCTGGCACAACAATGTGTAATGATCCTGTTGGAGTCACACACCATTTGTACATTCAGGGAATGAAATTGTTTTCGGTTGCGGTACTGGGCCTCCATGGCATGTGGGACGACCAATTCCACATGGGTGCAGTCGATGGCACCAATGCAACCCGGTATGCCGGCAAGTGCATGGAATCCCACTTTTGTGTTGGTAATTTCCTGCTCCGAGCGTGGTAGAGAGATGTAGTCGTCTGCGTGCTGCAGGAGGGCATCGAGCACTTGCAATAGTGTCCGTGAGAACAGTGGCTGAGAAATGCCATGCAACTGTCCGACTGTGTGCTGGTAGGTGCCTGTGGCCAGGAAGTGGAGTACAGACACCACCTTCAGTAGGGGTGGGATGGCGGTTGGGCTATCTATCATGCTGACAAGGTCAGCCTGTGTCATGTCCACAATGGCGGCTATGGTGTCCCGGTCCAAACGGTAGAGGGTGTGGATCTGCTCATCAGTGAGGTTGAACGGATGTGCTCGGAGGCGTGGGATTGCGGGCTGCCTGCGTGGTGGTAGTGGCTGTGCTGGCGGCCCTTGCTGGCCCTGCCTTGGCCTCCTCCTCCTCCTGCGTCTCCTCCGTGCGGCCGGTTGTAGTTGGTGTTCGTCTTCTTCTTGGAGTTGGAGTACTTGCAGTGCTATCAGGTCCCCCAGGGCCAACATCGCGAGTCCTGCCGGTAGCATTTCGGACTGGGTGTGGTTGTGGGAGGAGACTGGGTGTGCAATTTATGTGTTTTCAGGCTGTATGGCCTCCACCTGTGGTGATTCATTCCACCTGTGCAAGCTGCTCTCCCCTTTGGCCGAGCACGTCCCGCACACAACGCTGCAATTCGAGGAATGGCATCTTGCTATTGCAATCATGTATTTGTACCCGATGGCCGTGTAACATTTGTTGATATGTACATTCGGCTATGGTCCCATTGTTTCACATACAATCTTTGCAGTCGCGAACAGACTTGTGATGGGTCAGTGGAACGTAGTACTCGAGTAACGGTGGGCCCTCATGCATCACTGTACCGAGTTGCAACGACGGGCGGGGCGTCCCATTAGTGGGTGAAGGCAGTTGCCATTTTCACACACAGCCGCACTAGATGGATTAATTTGTGATTTCAAACGGCCACAGATGCCTTTTCGACGTGATGTTGCAAATGAGGAATTCGAAGGGCGGCGCTTTCGGTTTTCAGCTAGCGGCGAGGAGATGCCCACAGGTCTGACTGCAAATATAACGTTCTATTGTTCAATGTCCTTGAGACAGGGGCCATGGCGAGGATGCAATGATTGATATGAATAGTTTGGGATGCGCAATAGCGACGTGGGCGATGAGGCCGGACGTTCCCAAATACATGTTACTTCACAACACTGGAATTACGGGCTGGGGCACTGTGGATTTTGCAGGCTGCATAACGCACAGACTCAATGGAAATTTCTAATGTTATGTGAGTAAATATTCAGGCGTTTTTATACCGGGATGAGGGAATGATGAATGGATGCATGGGCAGGTGATTTGATACAGAGTTTGCCATGTACAGGGCTTCTTGGAATCTATCCGCCTCCCCTGCGCTATGTGATGCAGGGCTGCCATAGTGGGACCATCGTCTATCTGGCCTTGTTGAGCCCTCCCTGTCTCGACGCGCCTTCAGACACTTGTGTCCATGCACGTTAACATTCCCATCTGATGGATTCTGTTTTGACAGACGCATGCACAGGTACACTCGTTTGTGATGGTGTTTACACCTCGATATAGATGGTTATGAGTCGTAAGTGGTTTTGGGGTGGTGATGATCCTTTGGAGTGGGCTAGCATGCATATGGCTGTGGATTTAGTGTGATCATTGAAGTGAGTTGTTCGAATGTAGTTCTGATGGCCATTCTGTTCTTTTTCTTTTCTTTTGGTTGACAGGTATCTCCTCCCCTTTTGCCACTGCCATCTGTATGCCACTCCTGCAGATGGCTTTTACTCCCGACACCTGCTGCTTCGTGTTAATCAGTGGAGCAGCATTACGATCTTATGGGACGATCGCCAATGGGCCACATGCCCTTACGCAGTACTAGTGGCTCGGAGCAACATTTCGGCCTTTCAGCTGGACTAGTGCCTCCCCATTGGGACGGCCCTGCGGTTCTGTGCGCTTCCATGTTGCCTTTTCGTACGTGAATGTGGCTCTGTGTACCATGATGGAACAGGGCGTCACACAAGTAGTAGCTGGTCATTCCTTGCGGATGCAGCCCACAATGGTGATATGTGTTTTGGAGTTCATGGACTAATGGCTGTATGGGCTTGGTGATTTTGTTGTGCATTAAATTTCTATTCTGATATGGGCCGTGTAGCGTTCTTCTTTGCGAGTGATGTGGCATATTCCTATTTGGGGAGCGATGTATTGTGAGGAGATCTGCATTGGGTTCCAGCTTCGGAGTTTAGTTGCGTGGTACTGTGCTGGGCGCGTTTGCCTACGAAGCCCAGTGAGGTCAGGGATGGGGGCTACCAATATGACTGTTTGAATGTTGTCATGCTCAGGGGCGGGGGATTGGGTTTTGTGTAACAGATGCCGGTCAGCCAGGTGGACTGGTGGAATGATGTGATTTTCGGAATTTTGCTGGTCACAGGTGCCTGTGTTTGCGTGCGTTTCTGGGGGGAGGGACTGTGGTCATGTCCATTGGAATGGCTTCTGTATTCGTGCCATCTGTGCCCTGCAGCTCCCATTGGCCCCTCTTGTGATTCTTTTGTTCGTTGGCATGCATGGGTGACTTGTACATTTCACTGGTTGCATTGTGACTTCATTGCACCTACGGGGAGTTGTACTTTGTGGCCAGGGAGCGGTGTACAGGCACTCAGTGGGGCCGTTTACGGTTGATTCGCGATGCCGTACTTCTCACCATGGAGGAATGGTACTTTCCGCCATGCTTGATGGCGTTAGGTACATGTCCACTAGGGTCGGAATTCGCGTACCCTTGCGCCATGGTGGTATTTACGGTTTGGCATGGCGCGCGCGCGTACTTGGTGCAGTTAGCGTTGGCGTTTACTACGGTGTCGCTAATGGCTTCGTACTTTGCGGTGACGGGTCATAGTCGCACCGAGCGCTATTCGATGGCGGTATTGCATTTCCGCCATCGTTTTCCGATTTCCGCCAGGGTCGTAATGAGGCCCATTGTGATAACATTTGAATTACATAAATAAATATCTACCTTTGCAAACTAGCCTGATTCCTGTTTCAGTGTGACCAGAGGGGTTCCAGGAGAAGGGCGTGATATGAGTTGTATATCGTCCAGAATATTGAACCTTTAGACAAAAATAAGTAAGGATTTCAGTTGTGCTCTACATGCTGAGCTTTGCCTTGGGTGTGTGCCGGATTGAAATCACTTACAGCTCCAACACAGCTGGATTGGTGAAAATATTAACTTTTTGTCTAAACTGCAGAGTAATTCTAAAATGTAACCTTGACATAGAACAAGGTTTAGTCAACGGAGCAATTGGTACAGTTGCTGGCTTCCAAACATATCCGCATGACAACAACACTCAGTTTTTCAACATCCACTTTGAGAAACTTGCTGAAGTTAAAAAAAGTGGCTAGACAATAGAACGGTTCCTTATTTTAAAAGACATGTACATATGCAGAGAGCAATTTTCTCTATCTCTTGCATATGTTGTCACTATTCACATAAAAATCGCCCAACACATGTATACTTAACTATATCCCTTATGTAAATTGATGCAATAATAATTTGAGAAATAAACAGTATACAATTTAATTGTTTCAGACCAGCAAAATGGAATAACACATGACCCTTTGCGAAATTTATAAGTGCTCCTGCACAGTTTTTGAACCACCAACTCCTTAATAACAAGCCAATAAACATGTAAGCATCAATCAGGTGTGCTAAATATAGTGGACCCTGCTCATTAAGTGGATCAGAGAGTGCAAGACTACATGCTCCACAAAAACAATTTCTTTTTTTCTTCCTCTCAGACAACCTTTTGCTCACTAATAAAACTCTCCTTATGAAGAACCACCGCGAACACGTGGTGGGGAAACACGTGTCGAGGATCAAATTGGCTTCCAAGTCATGGCCTCAATAGGACTCTTCCCAATAAAGATAACCATTGTACCCATGTATTGTCCTCAAAAGGACTTACCTCAACCACAGAGCCAATTGCTCTTGAGATCTATTTCTGGAACTCTATGCTGTTCTCAAAAGGACTTCTTTCTTCACAACTAAGGACATTAAGACCAAGTGAAAGCAACTCAGTTTACAACCACTTTGTACTGTGTGAAACTTCGATCTAAGAAAATCACGTCCATTTTGACCTTATATAGACAATTTAGGACACCAAGACTAAGTGAAAGCAAACTTAGCATCAACCAATTTATGTTATTCAAAAACCTGATCTAAGAATATTACTTTTATTTGGATTGTATCTTGACAACTGACATCAAGCTTGTTACATTTTCTTGACCTTATGGGTGTGATAAACCTGTTTTTTTTATTTACATGTGCTTGTATCTGTCAAAAGGAATTACATTTTTCATTTATTACCCAAATTCAAATCGACCAACTTTTTTTTGAGAAGCGCGACAGGAGGGTCTTTCTTTTGCACACTATTCACATATCACAAGGTCTAACCCTAGATCAAGCATTGTTTGACATTGTCATCAAAGTCTTTAAAGAAGGTATGGGTTATGTAGCACTTTCAAGTCTATGTGCACACAATGGTCTATTCCTAATTAACTTTGATACAAACAAAGTCATCACTGACATTCATTGCATCCTGGAAAACAACAGGCTATGGGCACTATACATCCCACATCCAAATATGTACCCTGTACCTCAACAAAAAACTGTCTAGTAGAACGTCAACTGCACGTCCATCTCAAAAGAAAAACACAAATGCCTCTTCTCAAGAAGGATCTTCAGGCCCATCAAACAATCGACAAACAAAACTCTCTGGTCCATTTAAATTCAGCAAATCAACTGGAGTACATTGTTATGCTAATGTCACAATGTATCTTCTCTTTCGATTGCCAGCAATTGTTCACAAAGGGTACTTAAACGGCTCAGACCAATTGTGCTTGCCAATGCTTGTCCTTCATAGAAATACCACAATTAACCCTGACAATACTGACAGTGTCTCGGGTATTAGGTAATAATTGGACTACTGTGGTTATATTTACCATAAAAACGCAGGAAGATCCACCAGAATTTCTAATGTACTTATTGCAAGTACTGGAAACCAAAAACATCCATATGAATCAAATCTTCCAGATTTCATACACGTGGAAACATACATGCACTCTCTTCAACCATGTTTCACAAGACCACATCCCTAATGAAAATCTATTTGTATATGTATCCATACCAAATTCTGAATCCATTCCATTTCACCAGCTTCTGCAGAATGCAAATCATGGCATAGAATGCCCTTTTTGCAATGTGGACAATTGTTCCAGCATACAAATAAAATCACATCGCCAATATGTCATACTAATGCTTCTAAGGTATAATGTAGATGGTACCGAAAATAACTGTAAGGCTTCATACACGGCCAAGTATCTCTTGGAAAGAAAACCTTCACAACAGCAGGTATAGTATACCACACTGGCACCACAACCACTTCAGGGCACTACACTTCACATGTCAAAAGAAGAAGTGGTTGGTTTGAATATAACGATACATCCGTTACTCCAAAGCATAGGTTGCTTGCAAATTTAACAAAAGCCTACTTATGTATACCTTCAACCCAAATTTGGTCACTAAACTGTATCAACATTAATCCCTATGAGCGGGTAAAACCACAGAATTCTAAAGTAAAAAAGACCCCAATATATCTACAATTGGAGTCTACTATGATTAAAGAATGAAGACAGCATCATATGTCGATAAGCAAGCCATCAAAATATATTTAACCATCATTAACAAGAAAGTGAGCAAAGACAAATTTCATAAAGAGCTCTTGAAGGCTTAAGGTAACACACATTTGATTTAAATCCCTCATGATGAACTGTCTCATGACAAAAGATGGGGAAACACGTGTTGATGGTATGAACATCTGATAAAGAAAGACAAACTTTATTTAAACTTATAGTGCACTGATTTAATTGATGTTCAAAGAACAACCAAGAAAGTGTATTGAATTCAAATTAGAAGGAACCCGACAATAAGGACATTAAAACAGAGGGTACGAAAGTAATACATGTATCCAACTTGAATAAATTGAGCAAGTACAAATAAAGACATTTGGCACAAGAATGTACTAAATAAAGACAATTTGCGCAAGAAAATTGGATCCAACTCTTCAATCTTTTGCAGTTTACCAGGCACTGGACAGCCTCAGTGCCAAAGGATCCAACACTGCAGCCTTTGTGCATAGTTATCTTAGAATGGTAAAGCAATAAGAACACAATTGGGAATCGCCAACAGCTGCTATAAGGCTGTATCCTCACACAGTCAACATTAACAGTTAGAATATGCCAACAGTTATCTAACCACATCCATAATACTACAATAGTACTTTTCAAAGCCAATCTAGCTATAATACGCCAACAGTTATCTAACTACTTGAAAAATACCCTTCATTACAAAACACTTCAAATATGCCATCTCAATTCTTATACGACAAAATATCTTCTAACCTCTAATGTAGTTAGAATATGCCAACAGGTATCTAACTAGTTCAAGCATTCACTTAATCACAACATACTTCAAACAAACATACTATCACCCTTACACTCACATATCTGTGACCATTTTTTTTTATCCAGTATGGATTTATTTTCCAAATTACCCAATGTTTTTTAATATCAAGACAACAGCAGTGTGTCATACACTAATGTTGTACCAACCATAGTACTTAGAATGTACTGTTTGTGAGTGTCAAGTATATGTAAAATGGTATACAACTACAGCTTTTAAACTATCCTGCTTAAGTAATTGTACTATTTTCTTCCACAGGAAATAAACTAGAGATTCCAGCTTCATAAGGCTATAAAACTAAGTAACCATAGCAATTATGATGAAACACATATTCTATGAGTACTATCCTCAATTGTACTGCAATCATAGGTACCATATACAGTTCAATTACATATATTCCTCCATATTACAAACACTTTGTACTCCCACTACATTACCTATAATTACTATACGCATGTTACCACTATGATGAATCTGGCCATACTCCTACTACATTACCTATAATTACTATATACTATATACATATTACTACTGTGGTGGTTGTGGCCAGTGGACATATACTTGGGACAATACCCTGTGGCCATGCCCCCCAGAATCTTGCCACTGGCCTCACCCACCACAATACAATTAACTACATAACAAGTATGTTCCATACACAGTGAACTAAAAAAACTCACCGTGACCCCCCTGCAATCAAAATGATGCCTTCAAACACCAAAATTGACTGCGGACATGGCTACATCTGCAAATCCCTTTTTTCCACCTACAGAAAAAGATCTATATCTTTTTTCCTCTCCCCTAACCTTTCCAAACCCTCTTTCACCCACCAAATAACAGTAAATGTGTTTGGCAAGCTGTCAGTTCAGGGCTCTGTCAGCAAACTACTGCAGTGTCCGTTAACCGCTACAACACCTGCCCAACCTTTTTCCACCTAAATAAATAGCCAAGCATCATGTTTTTCCACTTCCCCACCATTCCCAGCTCTTCTTTCCACCATGGAATAACCCAAAATGTATTTTCCATACTTTTTCCCCAGCGTGCTGTTCGCGGACACCGCCCACTGTCTGCGGATACAACATGGCGGGCGTTTCCAAAAATCTGACACACCTCATGTTTATCGCCATCCAATCAGCGGGTGCGTCCAATGTCTGTGGACCTCACGCCTCCCTCTGGGTCAATCAGAGGCCTGTCAGCAGACCGAACAGGGAAGTGAGTTCGCAGTCCGAACTCATATATCGCAATTTCGTTTGACCTACTTTTTGGACATTTAAAACAAAAATACTGCACGGATTTACACCAAATACACCAAATAGTCAAAAGTACACCTTTGGGACCACACTGCTGCCACAAATTTGGGGAAAATATATACAGTGGTTTGGGCTGTAGGGGTGAGCAAAATAATTTTTCCATTGCATCGATGGGAAAAACCACAAATTGTGGGACCCCCTATAACTCTGACCCCCTTAACAAAACCTTGCCAACCAACACAGAATCAATCTGATGGGGACATATACTTTGTTTGCAAAGTTTTGTGAGGATTCAACCGGGGGGGGGCAAAGTTATAAACTGCGCAAAAAGTGTTTTTTATATAGGTAGAGCAACTTAAATGATGGAACTATAGTGTACCACATTAATGCATTCCATGAAGAGTTCAATAACGTACAGATAACCTGAATACAATTTCAAATGACATACCTAAAATGCAGATAATATACAGTAGTAAGTAATTAGGTAAAGCCAGTAGATTTCATATTAGATATGGACATTTAATACATAGCATAAAACAATATAACATCTTCTCTTCTGCCTGTAATTTTACTTTGTTACATTTTTCTTCTAAGTATTTCCATTTTAAGTGGCAACCTCCTTTTTTAATTGTGTTTTATTTTACAGGTTTCTCCTTTTCTTCTCCACAGTCTCACATTTCAGTAAGTAAGTCTGGAAACACACTTCCAAAATAGATAAGACTTCCAAATACCTACCGTTTCACACACCATGTCCTTAGGCCATGGCCAGTCATTTTTCACCCGTATTGTCACTATACCTATAAAGATATATTTAAAAAAGAAATAAAACACAAACACCCCAAAATCTATAGCCGCGGACACAGAACTACACATATCCGTGGCTATCTGTAGTCCCGTACCCGCGGTTATGAGGAAAAATGATTGTGCAAACAAAATCCCTCCCTGACTCCCCAAACCCAAACCAAGTGTGCCCCCACTCACTGCCAGCTCCCCACACCACTTACATGGTCTTCTTACCTCCCCTACCCTCTCCAATTACCCCCTTGACACATGCTGTTTCCATGACGCAGTTTCATTTGAAATGTCAGATATTTGCGGCTATGGCCAAGGCTACTGAAAGCTTGCTTTGGCAAACTCAGTCCCTCGACATCCTCTA
The DNA here is from genome assembly GCF_040938575.1 of Ambystoma mexicanum. NCBI lineage: Eukaryota > Metazoa > Chordata > Amphibia > Caudata > Ambystomatidae > Ambystoma > Ambystoma mexicanum. The sequence continues at coordinate 433,545,660 of NC_090933.1, forward strand.
AATCCCAAATTTCACTTGGTGTCCTCCAGCCACCTCCCAACCTCTACAATCATGTCATTTGCAATTATGTTCACCTGCAAATATCTTTATTACTGCTTTTCATTTCCTGTTGTCCTCGGCCATAGTGGTGGCTTTCTCTCACATTGAGGGAAAAAAAAGATGGCAGCCGTTTCAGTGCTAAAAACCCTTGGTTGTGGTAATTTACCAGAGAAATAGCTATGTATTTTTGAGAAGGGGCACCCGTTTCTCCATCAAATATTTAAAACCTACTGCACAGAATAACCCAAAACCACAAAAAGGTCTCTTTTAAATGCTTTGTGTCCAAGTTGTTTCAGACAAAGTCCAAATCCATCCAGCGGTTTGGGCTAAGCGTTTTGGCAAAAATTTTACTTGTTTGTGCATGGGAAAATGAATGGGAAGTAGGCCGCAACTTTGGAAAAATAATGTTTCTCTTCTTAATAACGTTTCTATTTTTTAACAAATCATTTTGAAACTTTGCAGTCTGGGTGGGCGCGCAAGTCCTTAATCACTTTCGAAATTTCAGCCAAAACCATTACTCACCTTAACTATAGGGTTATTTATAGTTATGGCAGCCAACCTATTCAGTGAAAAAAAAACATTGTTAAAGGGATGTTAATGTTAAGTTGCGCTAATAAATGCCTATGAAATTCAGTGAAAAAACTTTGTTATAGGGAAATTATGGTTACAAGTAAAACCGAAGAGCCCCAGAAATTCACCAGTTATGGTAAACTAAGCAACCATAACTCGAACCACCACTGTGCACTGCTAAGACTGACAACCAGGACATGAATGATGACACGAGTTATGGTTGCTTAGCTTACCATGACTGGTGAATTTCTAGGTGTTTTCAGTTTTACTTGGAACCATAACGTCCAATTAACACAGTGTTTTCACTGAATTTCATGTTTTTTTACCTGTGCACCCTAATTTGCTAATACTTCCTAATATCATACTTACCCTCAATATAGCAGCATTTCCGGCTGATATTGAAAGTTTGAACTTAAAACGGTGCAATTCCCCACCTCATAGCAACATTTGTAACACTTCTATACACTTTTTGTAACTTTTTCCACTGTTTTTGGGTTCGCCGGCGTTCAAAAACCTCTGACGTCAATGCGGACAGTGTCACGTTGACCGCACTTCACAAACACTTCAGAACTGCATTTTCAGCTGATCTTTACTCATTATCCATTAACAATCTATGACACAGCACATGCTTAGAAGAATATTAGTAAAACTGCTATTTAACTTAAGAAATGGCATCAGCTATTGCCATCCCTCCTCCGCAGGAGCCACCATCAGCTGGAGGACCTAGACAACAGAAGAAGTGCAATAATTCAGAAAACAAAGAAAAGGACCAGGCAGATGAGGCAAAGGAATTGACTACCTCTATCACCCAGAGAGAACCAAAGGTGTGGCAGTTATTTACCACTGTTGGGAATGTACCAGGGGCTATGGTTACCAAAGTGAAATGTTGTATTTAGTCATGGTCAACCTGGGTAGTACTCCTATGGGATCACCTCCATGCACCGCAACACCAAATCCAACCACCTCTAAGAAGGGCTGTTTTTTCTCAGTAAGTAGTAGGCTGTCTTCCTCTACCTCATCTTCCTCAACCAATACTGCGACCACACAGGCTACTCCTGTCACGCACAACCCACCAGCTACCTTGCAAGCCATAAAAGAGGTTGTTGCCCCATATCTTTCGAAGACAACAGCACTCTATATATACTCCAGCGAACCATTGTGCAGGGTGGAGCAGTTTCAAAGTGCTTTCAAGGCTGTAATCAAGGAGCATGAGAAACACTGCCCCCTACATTATATGTAATGCACACCCAACTTCTTCCTGGGCTCACCTGCCCCTCCATAGCTGAGTTTGCTGCCCCTTCCCTTACTTCCCTCCCCACATACTTCCTGTCCTCAACTGTGCACAAATAAATAAAATAAAAAAACTCCTTCCTTCAGGACCACCTTTCACAATACAAAAATAGAAGTAAAGAAATAAGTTTATAGCCTCCACCTACTTTCCATTTTTCAGTAAAGTAGTTAGACTCAATAAGATTCTCCAACATTCCCATTAATATGTTCTACTATGCTAATGGGAATAATAGACAATTGTATACTACAGAAAACATATATATTTTTGTCCCAAATACTTTTATCTAGCATATAATAAAGACCCTAATCCATGGCCCTTCATGAGTATCCGCAGTCTCTGCAGTTCCTTCTCTAGGCCATGCATTATTAAAAAACCTGGATTGCACATGCACCCATCACAGAAGATGGCCCTTCTACCCTTTTTATTGTTATGTTTGTAGCACTCCCTCATTGCCTGCCTTAAAACAATCACGCATATATCTACCAATCAGTTGAACACACTCTACATATAACCCTATCAACATATTCAACTTCCACACAACAACTGCCTCTTAAAAATATTTTACAAATCTTTTGCATATGCATTTCACTTGCTTATTCCAACTTACACACTGCTGCTGTAAATGCACATATGAACTGTGCAGTAAAAGAAGTGCATGAATGGAAAGAGGAGGAGGGAATACCAAGTGCTCATACAAGCCCACAAGGAAAGTGCCAAGACATTCTAAATTGGGAGGCCACTAGCTGCCTGCTGGGGCAGAGGAGTTCCAAGGGTGTGGTACACATCTGCCATATGGTAGACCCACAAGGGCAGTGCTGAAGAGGCCGGAGGTGTACTGTTGTCGATTAGATATAGGGCCCGGAACCTGTGAGGTTCAGGGGGGACCAGGCCACCATTCTCAGTGGCAGTGGTAATGAGTTAGCAGGGAAGGGATTAAGTAAAAGAGGAACACAAAAGCAGAGTTTGTAGAAATTGCAGAACTTGAAGAAGTCCAGCTCAAGTATAAGAGGAGCAGGAAGCCTGTTCCAAAGGCAAGCACCGGCCGAAGACAGAGACATGCCTGCTGATCTCTGTTTCAAAAAGCATTTGACAAGCAGAGTATTGGAGTTACAACAGCAGACGGCTCTAGCAGGGCAGTATTTAGGGGAACAGAGTTGGACATATTGTAGTCCTTGCAATTAGCAGGATCCAATGTACACATTTTAGGGCTGCACCAATACGATCCCTGAGGTTAAGGCCAAGGATATGTCATGCAGCCCTATACTAGATTATCCAAAGGGGGCATAGACAACAAAGGGGGAGGTTAAGGAAGAGGCTGTTGCAGTAGTCCAGCCTACACAGGACCAGGGCTCTACAGACGTTGAGCTTCTGGGTGAAGGTGAGGAATGGTACAATGCCTGTAAGGAGGTCAAGCTGAAAGCATGGGCTTTCTTTACAAGCTCCAAAATGTAAGGAATAAAGGAGAGTGATCACTTAAAGATAACCTCAATGTTTTTGGCCTCACAGGATGATGAGAGTAGAGGGTCCAAAGACAGTTGCCAGAGGGTAGAAGGAAAACAGGGCACAGGTGTCACAGTAAATAATATCTCCATCTTATTGGCATTAAGACACAGATTGGTAGCCGCGCGCAATGCCTTGATGGCTGTCAGATAATTAGAGATAAACAACTAGGACAACAAATTAGTTTAGGGAAGTTTGAGGCCAAGGATAAGTCTTGCAGCCCTATTCTAGATAAGCCAAAGGGGGAATAGACAACATGTAAAGAGCAAAGGAGAGAGGTGTCACAGTAACAAATATATCCATCTTACTGGCATTGAGACACAGATTGTTAGCTGCACACAATGCCTCGATGGCAGCCAGACAATTAGAGATAAAAAACAAGGACAACAAATTAGTTCAGGGAAGTCTAAGGAAAGCTGTCTGTCATTAACATAACATTGTAAATAAGAAAAGAAGGACATCGGGTGAGCCAGAGGGATATAATAGATATGGAAGATCCATAATTCTAGGATAGAACCGTAGGGTACTCTGCAGGTACACAATGAGGTGGTGGACTACAAACAGTACAGTTGCAGCTGGTAAGGGCGCTTAGTGAGGAAAACAAATCAGCCAGTACAGCACCTGATCCATGATACCAATGGTATCTTTTAACCATTTAATGAGGACACCGTTGCTGACCATGTGAAAGGTGGAGGACACATCAAGAAGCACTGTCCACAATTGTACTTTAATCAGTTGTCGAAGTGAGTGGGAGCGGTAGAGAGCAGTGCTCCTCTACTTTTTAAATTCACTTTTACTGTTCCCATACTTTGATTTTTAAAAGTAACCGTTATGGAATGGTTTTGTTTTCAAATTAAAGTGTAGGAAGAAGTTGAAACTTACACTAAACTTTCCCTTAAAGAGCAGGTGCATGTGTTTGGGGGTTTGTATTGTGTGTGGGAGGGGCATCATAATAGGATTTGTGGAGCGTGGTTACGAGCCAGCAGGAAACATAGTTCCACTACTTCTTTTGTACACTTCAACCACTGACTGCAATCATAAATACCATATACACTTTAATGATATCATTCTAACATATTACAAATACTGTATATTCCCACTACATTACCTATAATTACTATACACATATTACTATTGTGGTCGGTGTGGCCGGTGGGCAGATTCTTGGGACCATGGCCTATGGTGGCCATGGCCCCAAGAATCTGGCCACTGGCCACAACCCCCACAACAAAATTAAACCATATAACAAGTGCGTACAACACCTTCAAATAACTAAACACGCCCTGAACACCCTGCAATTGATATGATGTCCGTTAATACCAAAATTGGCAGCGGGCTCGGTAGCATCTGCAAACCCTTTTGTCACCTATAAAAACAGCTCCATATCATCTTTATTCCACTCCCCTACCCTTTCTATGCACTCTTTCAGCCATCAAGTAACCTCAAATGTGTTTTCTAAACTGTTCGTCCAGAGCGCTGTCTGTAGACTACTGCAGTATCCGAGAACTGGGATGCACCCGCACACGCTTTTTTTGCTTATGAAAACAGCTCTGTGTCATCTTTATTACACCACCCCACACTTTCCAGTCTGTCATTTGACCACCAAATAACTGCAAATGTGTTTTCCAGACTTTTCACCACTGGGCTATCCGCAGACACACACGGATGTCCACGGATGCAACATGGCGACTGTTCCAGAAAATATGACGCACCTCATGCTTTTCTCCACCCAATCAGCGGACACGTATGATGTTCACAGACATCACGCCATCTCCTGATAGGTCTAAGGGGATGTCCACAGTCCGAAAAGGGAAGTGAGTCCATGGACAGGACCCAGATATCACACTTTTTTTTACCTACTTTTGGACCGTTTTTAAAATAAAGACTGGATGGATTTACACCACTATTATTTCCATTGCGTCTATGATGATTTCCACACATTTTGGGACCCCCCCTATAACTTTGCCCCCAGTGTATGAAACTGCACGAATACCGAGGGGGGTGTATACTTATTTTGCAAAGTTTGGTAAGGATTCATCCATGCAGGGCGAGGTTATAAGCCACCCAAAAAGTGCTCTCTCTATGAGTTGAGCAATGCAACCATAACTAAACGTCCGCTACTGCAGGTCATGTAATATAAATATATAAATATACATTAAATAATAAGAAAGTTATTAATAAGACAAAAATAAAAAATCAAATTTGCATCCTTCTTCCATTCCTTTCCTCATAGACAAAGAAGATCAATTTTTTCCAAAGCGCACAGCCAAAACCGATGGACGGATTTGGACCAGGTCGAACCAACTTGTGCACAAAGTGTTAACTCGTGATCCATGCTTTGTTTGGGGTTATTCCATGAAGTATTTATTTAAATATTGGACGGAGAAGGGGGTGCCCCATCTCAAAAATAGATCGCTTTATCTGGGAGATTTATCCAAAACTGGGTGTTTTTAGAAATGAAAAACCGGCATCGTGTTTTTCTCCCAATGTGAGAGATATTCAAGGTTATAGCTGAGAATATGTGAAAATGAAACACAGGAAAAATAACCTATGCAGGTCAAAAAACATGCAAATGCCATCAGGCTAGATGTGGGGGATGGCTTGAGGGCACCAAGTGAAATTTGGGAGTTGGAAGGGGTCTAGGGTCTGAGTTTGCATCACCAATCTTTTTGTAGCCTTGGCTATAGCCGCCATCTCAAAGCAAACTGTGTCACAGAAACAGCGTGTGTTGTGCGGGGAAAGGGAGAGGGCATGGGAGGTGAGGAAGCTTCTGAGGAGTGCGGGGAGCTGGAACAGATGAGGGTGGCACTTGGTGAGTGCCTGAAGGGCAGGAAGCAGTTCATTTTTGTGGCCTTTTTTCCAATATTTGCAGCTATATTCGAGGCTATAAAGGACTACGGATAGCCGAGGGTACTTTTTTTAAAAAGACATTTGTACAGCTATAGTGACATTTGGGGTGGAAAAAAACACTGGACAGGGCCGAAGACCCTGGACACTGACATGATTGCCTTCCAGGTCTCCCATCTATGCAGTAACCAGGACAGACCCTGCTTAACTTCAAAATGAGGAAGGGGCCAGCCTCCTCAGGCCATCTTGCCCAGTAAAATAGCCAAAGTTACAAGACCACTTAGAGAAAGGGGCCGGCCCTTTCCTTGCTAAGCAAGGTCAGTCTCACTTTGAAGCTCAGCAGGTCAGTCCCAGTTACTGCATGGATGGGCGACTGAATGGGCATCCAAATTATTCTTTTTTTAAACCATGCTGCTATCAGTCCATGAAGGTTTTGCACTCAAAGACCATTTTTTGCCTTTTTCTGAATTGCATTCTGGTATTTGTAGTCTCCCAGTCAATAATTTAAAACATATATTTTTACAGCAACAGTGGGTTTCCCATTGCTACAGCAACTGGGACGAACCCTGCTTAGCTTCAAAGCGAGGAAGGGGGCAGCCCCCAAAGGCCAGCTCACGAGAAATTTGGTTTCCTTAACAACAATTTAGGCCATGGACTTGGCCATGACAAAAGCTGGGGTCACTGGCCAACACCAATGGCCATAGCTAGTGGTCGATTAGTTTTCAAGAATACCAATGTGCATGGTTAAAAGCCATGCCTAAAAGCCCATTACTGTTTTAAAATATACAGCGGGCAACGTTGAAAGCTGTAGTCAATGGCCATTGCTAAAGGCCATAGCTAGTGCCCATTAATATGTTAGAATATACACTCAGCACAGCCAAAGGCTGTGGCCACTGGCTTGTATTGTGTTGAAGACCATGGCTAGTGGCTGCTTAGTGTATAGAATATACAGTAAGCACGGCCGAACGCCATAGCTAGTGGCTTGTTAGTGTTGTATAATATACAGTGGGCACAGCCGAAGTCCATCGATTATTGCATTTTATTATTTTAAAATATACAGTGGACATGGCCAAAAGATGTACCAAGTGCTTAATATCAAAGGCTGTGGCTAGTGGTCCATGTATATGTTAGAAAAGGGCACAGCCAAAGATTGTGGCCACTCTCCAGTATTGTACTAAATTCTTTGGCTAGTGCTGGATCAGTGTATATAATATAAAGTGGACACTGTTGAAAGCTGTATCCACTGGTAAAGCCCAAAATCTATGGTTGGTAGCCTCATAGTGTTTTAAAATATTCAGTGCATATGGGTAAAGATTGTGACACTGTCCATAACTGAAGGCCATGACTAGTACCCATTCATGTGTTAAAATATATTTGGCCGAGCACACTGACCATGACTGAAGGTCATGCTTAATACCAGTTACTGCTGTAATTAATTAGTGATGTCATCATTGATGTGATCTGTGATGTCATCATTGTGGTCATAGGCCGTGCAACAGGGGGTATGAAGGTAAGGTGGCTTTAGCTGAATTTCTCCCTGAATTTTAAGGAGCTGTTAAGATCTCATCTTAACGTCTCTGCAACTAATATTCTTTCTTTGAATATATATGTTAGATGAGATTGATTTTTCATTGCATCACCAAAACATTGCAATCCCTGGCACCATTACTCAATGCAATGCTAAATCAATAAGCGGGCAGATCATCAAAGCAGCTCCAAAGTCATAGCAATAGAGTCAAAGCAGTTGGGGTCAAATTAAAGGACCATATTGCTGCTAATTATTAAACTAGGTAGCCACCCTTACCATATCTTATTACCACCTATTATATTTCTTCCATTATAAATTGTATTGTTATTATTATTCTTTATAATTTGTGTCTTCCTTGCTATGTGCTCCTTGAAAGAGAAATGTCTCTCCATGAAGACCCCAAAGGACTTGGCACAGGTGGTCAGCTGGGCTGTGAAGCCCTCGAGGGTCATAGTCGAGAGGCAGGTCTGGATATCATGGCTTTTGTGCTGTTGGTCAGCAGTAGGAATTCAGTCATGGAGGGGTTGACCTACTTGCTTGCCATGATTCCTTAACTGTTAATGATGCACTCATCCGCGAGAGAAGGCTTTGGCGTGTTTTCTGCAGCATCTGGCATAATACATCATTATGATTATGAGGAGTCCAGCAAGTCCAATGTGTATTCTGCAGCCAGGGGAGCAGCTGATAAGCAACCCCTGTCCCACCTGGTGATCATTCTATGGTTGCATGGTCGTGCTGTCTTGAGGTGCACCGCCGTGTCCCTGAGTGCTCGAGAAACAGTATAAGCGCTGCAGGAGGAGGAGTGGCAAATTGAAGGATTTGCACAACCTGCCTGATGTCCCTCACCTGAAGTGTGTGTTTCTTTTGCCTTGGGAGTCAGGAGCATTCATCCGGGGTTGTGGTCTGGCACAGCAAGTGGGGCCATTATGAGAGTTCTTGCACGTTCGGCATCTCTGCAAGGAATGGTGGCCACAAGGAGTGTTAACCACATATGCATCCCATGTCCCCTTCCCAGTGTACACCCGAATACTGGAGTGGCAGCCAGAAATGCTGCAGCACAATTGATCTGATGGGTCCTCAAGGGAAGAGGTGAGAACGGGTGTTGCCGTTCTTTATAGAGAAGTGGTAAGTACGCCACTGGAATACTGCATGATGGAGAATTAAGAGAGAGGGTTTGCTGTAAAATAGTGCATGGCAGTCTAGCTAAGTAAGAAGACGTTCACATTGAGAACAACACTCTGGACAGACAACTCTTTATTATAAGGCCAGCATGCAAAGTCTGTCCAGCACCTGAAGCACAGGCTTCGCAAACTTAGTGTGCTGCTGAGTTGTAGTCAAGTGATGCCTAAGGTAGCAGGGGAGAATCGACACACACACACAGTTGAAATTGCCTCATAGGCAACACACCGTCAGGTACCATGGGCAGAAAGCCTGGAAGGAGCTGTGGGCACTCTCACATTGTTTTGGCTTTTGGGAGCAAAACTTGGCACTTTGCAGCCTGGAAGTTCTTGAGGCCTACAAGCAGATGTGTGGGGGATGGCAGTAGTGGCGTGGGAGGTTAGATTCCTCTTGGCTGGGTGGGCGGAGTATCTCCCTATCCTGGCGCTGCAGTTACCTTGTCCCTTTATTAGAGAGCAGTAGGGTCATTCATCTGCGGTTCAAGAAGGGTTGTAGAATCTGCTTTTGAAGGTCTGCATTGGGGGATGTAGTCTTTTACCTGAACTGAGCACAGCTACAGTGTTATTTAATCATTTCATGTATGTGGAATGAAACATGTCACCTTTCCGCCGTTTTACATCCCTTGAACAAAGGGACAAGACATTGCAGATACGACATAAGAAAACATGACAGAATCTTGCATGACATAACAAATCCACCCTTATTTCCAAAAGGGAATATGTTTTCAAGTATCTCTAATGACAGTGCATGTTTTTCACATGTTCAAATGCCTTTATGTCAGTAATCTTGACAAGTACAGAAGGAGTAATTGCGCAGACATTATTTCCCGCGAATGTACTTCGTCTAGAGTAGAGAGCTACTGGGCCCGGGCCCGCTAGTGGTGAGTATCAGGTCCACGCAGACTGCATACATCAACGGGCTTCACTTGCTTTCAGGAGCACCCTACTTCTCTGCAAATGCAAGTCCCCCCAAAGAGACAGCACCTACAAACAAAAAACAGCATTACAGGAGAAAGTACGGCTTTGAAATGTTTCCACGGTGCTCAATTCGATTTAGACAAGCAGGCTGCGAGCGGTCATTTATTTACGGGTGTTGTTACCATCATTTATTATTCATATTTGTTTTTTTGAACGCACCCCACCTCTAGAAAGACCTTTTAAAGAGAGGAGGTTTACGTTATGGCTGCATGCATGCATGTCGTATTTGTTACTGCTCGCACGATTGCTGCGGAATGCAACGAGGAATGGCAGCGATATTGACAGGCAGAATAGAGCAGACAGCGGAGAGCAAACGATTGGTCCATTGCATGGCGTCGGGGTCAGTGGGAACCCTGGAAACGCGGGGAGGCGTGTATGTAAGCAACGCAGAGAGAAGGCGACGCGCTCATTGGGAAACAGCTCTATATTATTAAGCGATAACGGACCCGTGGATATATGTAACTCTCGGGTGAACGCATGCTTTGCTTGCTTGTTAATGGACGTAGGTTTATTCAATTATAAATGCAAGATATTTGGTACCTGTTTGGCTATCATGTTGGCAAGTCATATGCAGCGCTTTGCAGCTTCTCACTAAATATGAACATAGAATACAAGTAGGACATTTGGGAATTTGAACGCAAACAATCCCACTTTGTAGCCAGTCTGAAAATATCTATTTGGTTAATCCCCATTAACATTTAATTGAATACGCCAGCAGAGGGCGCTGTAGCCCATACAATGTACTTTTCTTCTTAACTGCACACTGCCAGGTGAAGCCTTTAGTCTGAACCAAGCTGCTTTTATGAACTTGCATTACACAGTACAGAAAATGATTTCCCATTCCACGGACACCTTTGCTTACTAGATCTACAGACTATAGCAAGTGCCCGCCCTATTGCTGTGACACCATAGCGAGGCAAACATTGCCACGATAAGCTCAGCTGCTCGCATCACGTGGCACATAATGTATTTGTTTAAACACTATAAAACGGTGGCATATATTGTAGCAATTTCTTTAAGTGATACGGAATTTCAAAGGATCTCGATTAATGGGTTTAATCAGGCACTTCATTTTTATAATAAGTGTATACATTTTGTGAGAGTTAAAGAGGAGGGGCGTGAAAATTGTTGGAAATCCCGGTTAAAGGTTTTCATTTAATTATTTTTTGAAGAAACATAGCTTGTATAATCATGTATTATTGGAAAAAAATAAATAATAATACGTTCCCGGTCTTTAATTCTTCACACAGAATGGTCATGCAACTTATATTTTTAAGTCACGGAAATGCTTCATTTAGAGAATCCCTTTGCCATCAAGCAAGTTCAAAACATCGCATTATGAATTTCCTGAACTGATCTTTCCTTTCTGTCTCGCGGGGACACGAGCAAAATGGCAACATCACCCAACACAAACCTAATGTCAAAATAGCTCCTCCTTGCCTTCATGAACTCACTGCAGAACTGTATTTGGCGCTCAGAAAAGACAACTACTGTGCACAACACATCTTCGAACTCTTCCTTTCACAGCAATGTCCATGCTTTGGAAACATTGCTGCGCCATAGTGCCTGCCACTTCCCTTAAGTGCTAAGAGTGGACATGTGTGTCCTGAGCGAGAGTGGACATGTGTGTCCTGAGCGAGAGAAGCATTCATGGCAAGCGATAGTCACCCCCCTCCCCCCCCCACTGAAGTGGTTATAAAATACTGAAAACACAAGCCAGGCTTTCCCAAAAACCAAATAATTACTAACCAATCCAAGACATCCAACACGTGTGCGCGTTTTAATTTCCTTAACTATAGCACTCCGACAACCTACATAGAAAACCGAGGCTAATTAAAAGTCCACATTTTCGCGTGGGTTTCTGTGACATTGTGTGCGCTGGAAGAATAAAGGTATTTAATGGTAAGATTAGACATAACGAGGTTTGCCTGATCAAAACTGATGAAGCAACTTTGCACAGGCAGCAGTAGTGCAAAGTGAGGACACAGCAAATGAGTCCCACTTCTTCAGTCCTCAGTATAACAACGTTAGTTAAACAACAAAAAACACCAATAAATAGTCCTCCCCTAAAAGAAGTCAATATTAAATACAATTTTTTTAAAAAAAATAAAAGAAATCAGCTGCCACGCTTTGCAAAAAGAATGGCACTGGGGCCAACAAGTATACAAGAGTAATGTGTAAACTCACAAAGAAATCAGCATTTTGGAAAGGGGAACATGGCAACTGCTTGCCATAACATAGTCTTCTTAAACATAGCATTGCACTCTAAACACCCTCAAACACCACCGAAGAGTGCTAATGTACATACAGCACGCTATATCAAGGTGATGCTAAAGTGACACCTAAAGTGAGTAGCAGAGCAAATGGGGGTCGGGGGGGCGCACTATAGCATCGGCGCCGATATCACAGACGCTTTTCCGTGCCTTGCGACTTTGCACGCTTTTTACATCAGGGTTAACATTGCATACATCTTGAGAAATGCTTTTTACACTGGGACGAATTGTTCCCTGGTGTCAATGTGGTGCAAAATTGCACTTGAATTGGTGAAAAGAGTTTTGCACCATGCACCCCGAACAACTCAACTCGCACCAAATTAGGACTCCACCACCCGAAAACCAATTAAAGAAAATTAAAGTCCAGGAACGTTTTTTCGTAGCTCTCTATAATTATACTAGCAATTATTACCTTTTATTTGATTGATAACTCAAAATGGAAAATTCAAGTGTAAAACAAGTGTGCAATATATTGATAACAGTTCACTGTGATGTAAAATGCACTTTCCCCCGCGTGTCTGGATTTAGAAAGCATTATTCTCACAGTGGCTTCGTTAAAATCCCTACAAGTCAGTTTCAAAACAAATTAAGATATGCAAACAAATCCAATGTTTAGTTGCTGATAAAATCCTTTATCAACACAGCATACAAGAATGTAAAATTCAAGGAATTTCGGGATGAAATACAATATATTTGGCAGGTGTAAAAAGTCACCACCCATTAGGCCTGTTCCTAATGAAGTGTGCAAAGACCATATTTCATACGGTCAGTTTGGCCCCTCGCCCAGTGGCACATCTGCCCGTCCAATGCTCTCCTCCTGGCAGGCTCAGCGCCAGGCGTGTGCTGCGCGACAGAGGGCATACACAAAGAACTCCTCATATTTCCAAATGCCGACATTTTCTAAGAAAACTAAAGATGGCTCCCAAAAATGGAAGGGCCTACTTCACAGAAGCGTCTAATAACGGCAAAACACCATTGGAAAACGCGCTGTGAATTAGGCCCCAAACCTTATCCCCTGGATTCAGTATCCTTTTTAAGAGATCAAAACAATGGATTTGTTCCAGAAATTTGAAGGCAGCAGAATACAGCCAGAGGTCTCCAAGTAGAATTACCATCTTTAATATATATATATATATATATATATATATATATATATATATATATATATATATATATATATATATATATATATATATGTTATATATATATAATAAAGCTGCGATCATGACTCTATAGTTACACTTACCTGACACTAAAGAATGGAGTATGAATGTGTAACTTTTTCTCTTGTCCATGGAAGTTAACCAGACTTGGGGCCTCATACGAGGCTTGCGCTGATGGAATGAGGGGGGCCGGTACGGGACCGGCCCCCTTCATTCCGTCAGGGCTGATTACAGGCTTCCCATCGCAGGACCCGGATCGAACGCCTGGTAAAACCAGGCATGCTTTCCGGGTCCCACGAGGGGAAGAAGGAGGTAACAACGGGACACTCATAATGTGCCCGGTGTTACCGCCATCCCCATTCCCGCTGAGCCCCATGTGGGCTCAAATGGGAATGGGGAATGGTTCCTGCAAGGATGACTTACCGGGTCCTCCTATGTTGGAATGACCCGGTAAGTCCCCATTGCAGGAACCAGGTAAAGGAGCCCGGTTTGGAGGCAGTCATGGAGCTAATAGCTCCATGGTTACCGCCAAACTCGTAATGAGGCCCTTGGTGTGCAAGGGAAAGGGTCAAATCTGAAAACTCAATGGGCCTCATTACAACCCTTGCGCTCCCGGAATGAAGGGGGCCGGTACGGGACCGGCCCCCTTCATTCCGGGAGCGAGTATTACGAGGTTCCCTTTGCAGGACCCGGATCAGACGTCTGGTTTTACCAGACGTCTTTTCCGGGTCCCGCAAGGGGAAGAGGGAGGTAACAACGGGCCACTTATAATGTGCCCGTTGTTACCTCCATCGCCATCCCCATTGAGCCCTATGGGGGCTCAAATGGGAATGGGGAATGGTTCCTGCAAGGAGGACTTACCGGGTCCTCCTATGTCGGAATGACCTGGTAAATCCCCATTGCAGGAACCCGGTAAAGGAGCCCGGTTTGGAGGCAGCCATGAAGCTAATAGCTCCATGGCTACCGCCAAACTCGTAATGAGGCCCAATGAAAAATGATACTGCAAAATGCACAAGAGAGTAACAACTTCAACACAATAGACACAACATCCTACAGGTTCTTATAGAGTTCCAATGGTGGGTTAAATGAACACCATCTCGCCTCATTACGACCCAGGCGGTAAGTTACCGCCTGGGCCGTGACTTTACCACCATGGCGTAAACTAAGTTTACGCCATGGTGGTTGGCGGACTTACCGCCCCATTCCGAGGTTGGCGGGGCGTTAAGTCCCCAATCCCCATTTACCCTTCCCCATTCCCATTTTTGCCCCATAGGGCATAATGGGAGTGGGGAAGGCGTTAATTACGCCACCGTAAATTACGGTGGCGTAATGAACTCCATGGTCCCTTAGCGCCATGGATTTTAACAAAAAGCAGGTGTTAAACCCTCCATGGCACTAAGGGACCTCGGAATCAGGCGGTAAGGGTCGGCGCTGTTTACGCCGCCGTAAACCCCTTACCGCCTGGGTCCTAATGAGGCCCTGGATGATGTGAGAAATCCCATGATCATGGCTGAAGCCAAATGTGCATTCTCCCACCAAGCTTTGTCAGTCTTACACTGAACATCTCTGCAGCTCACACAAGACTAAAGGGAGGGCAAACACCATAAAACAAAACGGCATGATCAAAACTAATAAAGAAAAGACTACATGTCAACCCTCATTTTACACAGAAGTAAAGTACCCTTGGTATAACCAAGATCACGTGAGCCGATATGTAGAACGAGCGCATTAAACACACAACCATTGGCCATTACATCACACAATTTCGATGTACAGTGTCCATGCCAGTGAATGTCACACGAAAGTGTTCCCCAATCCCATTTATATGCTCAACACAAAATACAGTGGCCAGTGCATTAAGGACTCCTCAACTACCCACAGGTCGTGGGGCATATCGAGAAGCTGTACGAATGGACCAGTATGACCAGTATGAATAACATGAAGAAACCCTATACAAACACACAGGAGGACAAACAAGCCATGCTTACGACGGTGTGCATCGCAGTGTGTTGGTGAAACTGCTGTACCTGCTCGTTACTCTACTGGTGCTGGGAGTCTGGCTTCGATTTCCATTGCGGCAAAGATGAGTTTACACTACTAAACCACCACAATGGTGCGGAGTGCATTGCAGTGTGTTGGTGAAACTGCTGTACCTGCTTGTTACTGTACTGGTGCTGGGAGTCTGGCTTTGGTTCTCATTGTGGCAATTAGGACTTTACACTGCTAAACCTCCACACCGGTGTGGAGCGTGCTGGGAGCCTGGCTTCGGTTTCCATTGCGACAAGGAGGAGTTTACACTACTAAACCACCACAACAGTGCGGAGTGCATTGCAGTGTGTTGGTGAAACTGCTGTACCTGCTTGTTTCTGTACTGGTGCTGGGAGCCTGCTTTTGTTCCCATTGTGGCAATTAGAAGTTTACATTGCTAAACCTCCACACCGGCGTGGAGTGTGCGCGGTGTGTGTCACAGTGTGTTGGAGAGACTGTTGTGCTGCTCGTTACTCTACTGGTGCTCGTAGTCTGGCTTTGGTTTCCACTGAGGCAAGGAGGAGTTTACACTCAAAAACTTCCACACCAGTACGGAGCGCACATGGTGTGCATCGCAGTGTGTTGGACTTTGGAGCTGGGACTGGAGCTGGGGGACGAATTACAATGGGAAATCTTTTACTGCGAAAGGAACTAGCAATTGAGACATGCATTGAAGCCGCTGTCGCTGTGATGAGTGAAAAGTTTCATTTGGTCATTGTGTTGACTTATGATGTATGACCTTTTTATTAATATCTTTTTAAACATTTATAAAGCGCACAAAGCGGCCCAGGGGCATCGTGGCCCTGTTACAACGAGGCTTACTTAATTACATGCCAACAATCAAGAACGCCTGTCTGTGGTTCTTGGTTACAGTGAACCTGATACAAGACAGTAAATGGTTGAATAAACATTGACAATGTGGAAAAAGAAGACACAATCTCAACGGTTCCATGGTTACAGAGCAGCCAGAGATAACTCAAGAGCTTCCTGGGGTCGATGTAACTGATGGCCTAATGTGATGGAGTGAACTAATTGAAGAGTTTAGTTTTGAGTGATGTGTTGAAGGATAGGTGTGAAGTCTCATTCCTTAGGGTAAGAGGGAGGGCATTCCAATGTTTTGGAGCTATAAATAGGAAACTGTAGCCTCCCGCCTTTGCCCTTTTGAAGGTGGGCACAATAAGCTGATTGCGGTGATGTGATCGCTTGCGTCTGGAGGAGGTGGGTCGGACACATTTTTCTGCATCTAGGTATTATGGTCAAGCGCTACTGAGTGTGCCCTAAATTTACTGTGTAGATCTCCGCCTCTAGACAGTGTGACCAAGCAACATTGAGCGTCCTCTAAAAGTCTCTTTGTGTTAAATTCTGCATCTAGATATTATGGTCAAGCGCAACTGAGTGTGCCCTAAAGTTTACTGTGTAGATCTCCGCCTCTAGACAATGTGACCAAGCAACATTGAGCATCCTCTAAAAGTCTCTCTGTGTTGAATTCTGCATCTAGATATTATGGTCAAGCACTACTGAGTGTGCCCTAAAGTTTACTGTGTAGATCTCCGCCTCTAGACAGTGTGACCAAGCAACATTCAGCGTCCTCTAAAAGTCTGTGTTGAATTCTGCATCTAGATATTATGGTCAAGCACTACTGAGTGTTCCCTAAAGTTTACTGTGTAGATCTCCGCTTCTAGACAGTGTGACCAAGCAACATTGAGCGTCCTCTAAAAGTCTCTCTGTGTTGAATTCTGCATCTAGATATTATGATCAAGCGATATTGAGTGTGCCCTAAAAGTTTCACTGTGTTGAATTCTGCATCTAGGTATTATGGTCAAGTGCTACTGAGTGTGCCCTAAAAGTTTCACTGTGTTGAATTCTGCATCTAGGTATTATGATCAAGCGATATTGAGTGTGCCCTAAAAATTCACTGTGTTGAATTCTGCATCTAGGTATTATGATCAAGCGATATTGAGTGTGCCCAAAAAGTTTCACTGTGTTGAATTCTGCATCTAGGTATTATGATCAAGCGCTACTGAGTGTGCCCTAAAGTTTACTGTGTAGATCTACGCCTCTAGTCAGTGTGCCCAAACAACATTGAGTGTGCCCTAAAATTTTCACTGTGTTGAATTCTGCACATAGGTATTATGATCAAGCGCTAGTGAGTGTGCCCTAAAGTTTACTGTGTAGATCTCCGTCTAAAGACAATGTGACCAAACAACATTGAGCATCCTCTAAAAGTCTCTCTGTGTTGAATTCTGCATCTAGATATTATGATCAAGCGATATTGAGTGTGCCCTAAAAGTTTCACTGTGTTGAATTCTGCATCTAGGTATTATGGTCAAGTGCTACTGAGTGTGCCCTAAAAGTTTCACTGTGTTGAATTCTGCATCTAGGTATTATGATCAAGCGATATTGAGTGTGCCCTAAAAATTCACTGTGTTGAATTCTGCATCTAGGTATTATGATCAAGCGATATTGAGTGTGCCCAAAAAGTTTCACTGTGTTGAATTCTGCATCTAGGTATTATGATCAAGCGCTACTGAGTGTGCCCTAAAGTTTACTGTGTAGATCTACGCCTCTAGTCAGTGTGCCCAAACAACATTGAGTGTGCCCTAAAATTTTCACTGTGTTGAATTCTGCACATAGGTATTATGATCAAGCGCTAGTGAGTGTGCCCTAAAGTTTACTGTGTAGATCTCCGTCTAAAGACAATGTGACCAAACAACATTGAGCATCCTCTAAAAGTCTCTCTGTGTTGAATTCTGCATCTAGATATTATGATCAAGCGCTACTGAGTGTGCCCTAAAGTTTACTGTGTAGATCTCCGCCTCTAGACAGTGTGACCTAGCAACATTGAGCGTCCTCTAAAAGTCTCTTTGTGTTGAATTCTGCATCTAGATATTATGGTCAAGCGCTACTGAGTGTGCCCTAAAGTTTACTGTGTAGATCTCCGCCTCTAGACAATGTGACCAAGCAACATTGAGCATCCTCTAAAAGTCTCTCTGTGTTGAATTCTGCGGTCAAGCCCTACTGAGTGTGCCCTAAAGTTTACTGTGTAGATCTCCGCCTTTAGACAGTGTGACAAAGCTACATTCAGCGTCCTCTAAAAGTCTCTCTGTGTTGAATTCTGCATCTAGATATTATGATCAAGCGCTACTGAGTGTGCCCTAAAGTTTACTGTGTAGATCTCCGCCTCTAGACAGTGTGACCAAGCAACATTGAGCATCCTCTAAAAGTCTCTCTGTGTTGAATTCTGCCTCTAGATATTATTATCAAGCGCTACTGAGTGTGCCCTAAAGTTTACTGTATAGATCTCCACAACTAGTCAGTGTGCCCAAACAACATTGAGTGTGCCCTAAAAGTTTCACTGTGTTGAATTCTGCATCTAGGTATTATGATCAAGCGATATTGAGTGTGCCCTAAAAGTTTCACTGTGTTGAATTCTGCATCTAGGTATTATGATCAAGCGCTACTGAGTGTGCCCTAAAGTTTACTGTATAGATCTCCACAACTAGTCAGTGTGCCCAAACAACATTGAGTGTGCCCTAAAATTTTCACTGTGTTGAATTATGCATCTAGGTATTATGATCAAGCGATATTGAGGGTGGCCTAAAATTTTCACTGTGTTGAATTATGCATCTAGATATTATGATCAAGCGCTACTGAGTGTGCCCTAAAGTTTACTGTGTAGATCTCCGCCTCTAGACAGTGTGACCAAGCAACATTGAGCGTCCTCTAAAATTCTCTTTGTGCTGAATTCTGCATCTAGATATTATGGTCAAACGCTACTGAGTGTGCCCTAAAGTTTACTGTGTAGATCTCCGCCTCTAGACAGTGTGACCAAGCAACATTGAGCGTCCTCTAAAATTCACTTTGTGCTGAATTCTGCATCTAGATATTATGGTCAAGCGCTACTGAGTGTGCCCTAAAGTTTACTGTGTAGATCTCCGCCTCTAGACAATGTGACCAACAACATTGAGCATCCTCTAAAAGTCTCTCTGTGTTGAATTCTGCGGTCAAGCACTACTGAGTGTGCCCTAAAGTTTACTGTGTAGATCTCCGCCTTTAGACAGTGTGACCAAGCTACATTCAGCGTCCTCTAAAAGTCTCTCTGTGTTGAATTCTGCATCTAGATATTATGGTCAAGCACTACTGAGTGTGCCCTAAAGTTTACTGTGTAGATCTCCGCCTCTAGACAATGTGACCAAGCAACATTCAGCATCTTCTAAAAGTCTCTCTGTGTTGAATTCTGCATCTAGATATTATGGTCAAGCACTACTGAGTGTGCCCTAAAGTTTACTGTGTAGATCTCCGCCTCTAGACAATGTGACCAAGCAAAATTCAGCATCTTCTAAAAGTCTCTCTGTGTTGAATTCTGCATCTAGATATTATGATCAAGCGCTACTGAGTGTGCCCTAAAGTTTACTGTGTAGATCTCCGCCTCTAGACAGTGTGACCAAGCAACATTGAGCATCCTCTAAAAGTCTCTCTGTGTTGAATTCTGCCTCTAGATATTATGATCAAGCGCTACTGAGTGTGCCCTAAAGTTAACTGTATAGATCTCCACAACTAGTCAGTGTGCCCAAACAACATTGAGTGTGCCCTAAAAGTTTCACTGTGTTGAATTCTGCATCTAGGTATTATGATCAAGCGATATTGAGTGTGCCCTAAAAGTTTCACTGTGTTGAATTCTGCATCTAGGTATTATGATCAAGCGCTACTGAGTGTGCCCTAATGTTTACTGTATAGATCTCCACAACTAGTCAGTGTGCCCAAACAACATTGAGTGTGCCCTAAAATTTTCACTGTGTAGAATTATGCATCTAGGTATTATGATCAAGCGATATTGAGGGTGGCCTAAAATTTTCACTGTGTTGAATTATGCATCTAGATATTATGATCAAGCGCTACTGAGTGTGCCCTAAAGTTTACTGTGTAGATCTCCGCCTCTAGACAGTGTGACCAAGCAACATTGAGCGTCCTCTAAAATTCACTTTGTGCTGAATTCTGCATCTAGATATTATGGTCAAGCGCTACTGAGTGTGCCCTAAAGTTTACTGTGTAGATCTCCGCCTCTAGACAATGTGACCAAGCAACATTGAGCATCCTCTAAAAGTCTCTCTGTGTTGAATTCTGCGGTCAAGCACTACTGAGTGTGCCCTAAAGTTTACTGTGTAGATCTCCGCCTTTAGACAGTGTGACCAAGCTACATTCAGCGTCCTCTAAAAGTCTCTCTGTGTTGAATTCTGCATCTAGATATTATGGTCAAGCACTATTGAGTGTGCCCTAAAGTTTACTGTGTAGATCTCCGCCTCTAGACAATGTGACCAAGCAACATTCAGCATCTTCTAAAAGTCTCTCTGTGTTGAATTCTGCATCTAGATATTATGATCAAGCGCTACTGAGTGTGCCCTAAAGTTTACTGTGTAGATCTTTGTCTCTAGACAGTGTGACCAAGCAACATTGAGCATCCTCTAAAAGTCTCTATGTGTTGAATTCTGCCTCTAGATATTATGATCAAGCGCTACTGAGTGTGCCCTAAAGTTTACTGGATAGATCTCCACCTCTAGACAGTGTTCCCAAAAAACATTGAGTGTGCCCTAAAAGTTTCACTGTGTTGAATTCTGCATCTAGGTATTACGATCAAGTGTTATTGAATGTGCCCTAAAATTTTCACTGTGTTGAATTCTGCATCTAGGTATTATGATCAAGCGCTACTGAGTGTACCCTAACGTTTACTGTGTAGATCTCCACCTCTAGACAGTGTGACCAAACAACATTGCATGTCCTCTAAAAGTCTCTATGTGTTGAATTCTGCATCTAGATATTATGATCAAGCACTACTGAGTGTGCCTTAAAGTTTACTGTGTAGATCTCCGCCTCTAGACAGTGCGACCAAGCAACATTGAGCGTCCTCTAAAAGTCTCTCTGTGTTGAATTCTGCATCTAGATATTATGATCAAGCACTACTGAGTGTGCCTTAAAGTTTACAGTGTAGATCTGCGCCTCTAGACAGTGTGACAGTGTGACGAAGCAACATTGAGCGTCCTCTAAAGTCTCACTGTGTTGAATTCTGCATCTAGATATAATAGTCAAGCACTATTGAGTTTACACTAAAAGTCTCACTGTGTTGAATTCTGCATCTAGATATTATGGTCAAGCACTACTGAGTGTGCCCTAAAGTTTACTGTGTAGATCTCCGCCTCTAGACAGTGTGACCAAGCAACATTCAGCGTCCTCTAAAAGTCTCTCTGTGTTGAATTCTGCATCTAGATATTATGGTCAAGCACTACTGAGTGTTCCCTAAAGTTTACTGTGTAGATCTCCGCTTCTAGACAGTGTGACCAAGCAACATTGAGCGTCCTCTAAAAGTCTCTCTGTGTTGAATTCTGCATCTAGATATTATGATCAAGCGATATTGAGTGTGCCCTAAAAGTTTCACTGTGTTGAATTCTGCATCTAGGTATTATGATCAAGCGATATTGAGTGTGCCCTAAAAGTTTCACTGTGTTGAATTCTGCATCTAGGTATTATGGTCAAGTGCTACTGAGTGTGCCTTAAAGTTTACTGTGTAGATCTCCACAACTAGTCAGTGTGCCCAAACAACATTGAGTGTGCCCTAAAAGTTTCACTGTGTTGAATTCTGCATCTAGGTATTATGATCAAACGATATTGAGTGTGCCCTAAAAGTTTCACTGTGTTGAATTCTGCATCTAGGTATTATGATCAAGGGATATTGAGTGTGCCCTAAAAGTTTCACTGTGTTGAATTCTGCATCTAGGTATTATGATCAAGCGATATTGAGTGTGCCCTAAAAGTTTCACTGTGTTGAATTCTGCATCTAGGTATTATGATCAAGCGCTACTGAGTGTGCCCTAAAGTTTACTGTGTAGATCTCCGCCTCTAGACAATGTGACCAAACAACATTGAGAATCCTCTAAAAGTCTCTCTGTGTTGAATTCTGCATCTAGATATTATGATCAAACGCTACTGAGTGTGCCCTAAAGTTTACTGTGTAGATCTCCGCCTCTAGACAGTGTGACCAAGCAACATTGAGCGTCCTCTAAAAGTCTCTTTGTGTTGAATTCTGCATCTGGATATTATGGTCAAGCGCTACTGAGTGTGCCCTAAAGTTTACTGTGTAGATCTCCACCTTTAGACAGTGTGACCAAGCTACATTCAGCGTCCTCTAAAAGTCTCTCTGTGTTGAATTCTGCATCTAGATATTATGGTCAAGCACTACTGAGTGTGCCCTAAAGTTTACTGTGTAGATCTCCTCCTCTAGACAATGTGACCAAGCAACATTCAGCATCTTCTAAAAGTCTCGCTGTGTTGAATTCTGCATCTAGATATTATGATCAAGCGCTACTGAGTGTGCCCTAAAGTTTACTGTGTAGATCTCCGCCTCTAGACAGTGTGACCAAGCAACATTGAGCATCCTCTAAAAGTCTCTCTGTGTTGAATTCTGCATCTAGATATTATAGTCAAGCGATACTGAGTGTGCCCTAAAGTTTACTGTGTAGATCTCCGCCTCTAGACAGTGTGACCAAGCTATATTCAGCGTCCTCTAAAAGTCTCTCTGTGTTGAATTCTGCATCTAGATATTATGGTCAAGCACTATTGAGTGTGCCCTAAAGTTTACTGTGTAGATCTCCACCTCTAGACAGTGTTCCCAAACAACATTGAGTGTGCCCTAAAAGTTTCA
Source organism: Ambystoma mexicanum (assembly GCF_040938575.1). Classification (NCBI taxonomy): domain Eukaryota; kingdom Metazoa; phylum Chordata; class Amphibia; order Caudata; family Ambystomatidae; genus Ambystoma; species Ambystoma mexicanum. The sequence continues at coordinate 433,568,748 of NC_090933.1, forward strand.
CTGTGTTGAATTCTGCATCTAGGTATTACGATCAAGTGTTATTGAGTGTGCCCTAAAATTTTCACTGTGTTGAATTCTGCATCTAGGTATTATGATCAAGCGCTACTGAGTGTGCCCTAAAGTTTACTGTGTAGATCTCCACCTCTAGACAGTGTGACCAAACAACATTGCATGTCCTCTAAAAGTCTCTCTGTGTTGAACTCTGTATCTAGATATTATGATCAAGCACTACTGAGTGTGCCTTAAAGTTTACTGTGTAGATCTCCGCCTCTAGACAGTGTGACCAAGCAACATTGAGCGTCCTCTAAAAGTCTCTCTGTGTTGAATTCTGCCTCTAGATATTATGATCAAGCACTACTGAGTGTGCCTTAAAGTTTACTGTGTAGCTCTGCGCCTCTAGACAGCGTGACAGAGTGACGAAGCAACATTGAGCGTCCTCTAAAGTCTCACTGTGTTGAATTCTGCATCTAGATATAATAGTCAAGCACTATTGAGTGTACACTAAAAGTCTCACTGTGTTGAATTCTGCATCTAGATATAATAGTCAAGCACTATTGAGTGTACACTAAAAGTCTCACTGTGTTGAATTCTGCATCTAGATATTATGGTCAAGCACTACTGAGTGTTCCCTAAAGTTTACTGTGTAGATCTCCGCCTCTAGACAGTGTGACCAAGCAACATTCAGCGTCCTCTAAAAGTCTCTCTGTGTTGAATTCTGCTTCTAGATATTATGATCAAGCGATATTGAGTGTGCCCTAAAAGTTTCACTGTGTTGAATTCTGCATCTAGGTATTATGATCAAGCGATATTGAGTGTGCCCTAAAAGTTTCAATGTGTTGAATTCTGCACATAGGTATTATGATCAAGCGCTACTGAGTGTGCCCTAAGGTTTACTGTGTAGATCTCCGTCTCTAGACAATGTGACCAAACAACATTGAGCATCCTCTAAAAGTCTCTCTGTGTTGAATTCTGCATCTAGATATTATAATCAAGCGCTACTGAGTGTGCCCTAAAGTTTACTGTGTAGATCTCCGCCTCTAGACAGTGTGACCTAGCAACATTGAGCGTCCTCTAAAAGTCTCTTTATGTTGAATTCTGCATCTAGATATTATGGTCAAGCGCCACTGAGTGTGCCCTAAAGTTTACTGTGTAGATCTCCGCCTCTAGACAATGTGACCAAGCAACACTGAGCATCCTCTAAAAGTCTCTCTGTGTTGAATTCTGCGGTCAAGCCCTACTGAGTGTGCCCTAAAGTTTACTGTGTAGATCTCCGCCTTTAGACAGTGTGACCAAGCAACATTGAGCATCCTCTAAAAGTCTCTCTGTGTTGAATTCTGCATCTAGATATTATGATCAAGCGCTACTGAGTTTGCCCTAAAGTTTACTGTGTAGATCTCCGCCTCTAGACAGTGTGACCAAGCAACATTGAGCATCCTCTAAAAGTCTCTCTGTGTTGAATTCTGCCTCTAGATATTATTATCAAGCGCTACTGAGTGTGCCCTAAAGTATACTGTATAGATCTCCACAACTAGTCAGTGTGCCCAAACAACATAGAGTGTGCCCTAAAATTTTCACTGTGTTGAATTATGCATCTAGGTATTATGATCAAGCGATATTGAGGGTGGCCTAAAATTTTCACTGTGTTGAATTATGCATCTAGATATTATGATCAAGCGCTACTGAGTGTGCCCTAAAGTTTACTGTGTAGATCTCCGCCTCTAGACAGTGTGACCAAGCAACATTGAGCGTCCTCTAAAATTCTCTTTGTGCTGAATTCTGCATTTAGATATTATGGTCAAGCGCTACTGAGTGTGCCCTAAAGTTTACTGTGTAGATCTCCGCCTCTAGACAGTGTGACCAAGCAACATTGAGCGTCCTCTAAAATTCTCTTTGTGCTGAATTCTGCATCTAGATATTATGGTCAAGCGCTACTGAGTGTGCCCTAAAGTTTACTGTGTAGATCTCCGCCTCTAGACAATGTGACCAAGCAACATTGAGCATCCTCTAAAAGTCTCTCTGTGTTGAATTCTGCGGTCAAGCACTACTGAGTGTGCCCTAAAGTTTACTGTGTAGATCTCCGCCTTTAGACAGTGTGACCAAGCTACATTCAGCGTCCTCTAAAAGTCTCTCTGTGTTGAATTCTGCATCTAGATATTATGGTCAAGCACTACTGAGTGTGCCCTAAAGTTTACTGTGTAGATCTCCGCCTCTAGACAATGTGACCAAGCAAAATTCAGCATCTTCTAAAAGTCTCTCTGTGTTGAATTCTGCATCTAGATATTATGATCAAGCGCTACTGAGTGTGCCCTAATGTTTACTGTGTAGATCTCCGTCTCTAGACAATGTGACCAAACAACATTGAGCATCCTCTAAAAGTCTCTCTGTGTTGAATTCTGCATCTAGATATTATAATCAAGCGCTACTGAGTGTGCCCTAAAGTTTACTGTGTAGATCTCCGCCTCTAGACAGTGTGACCTAGCAACATTGAGCGTCCTCTAAAAGTCTCTTTATGTTGAATTCTGCATCTAGATATTATGGTCAAGCGCCACTGAGTGTGCCCTAAAGTTTACTGTGTAGATCTCCGCCTCTAGACAATGTGACCAAGCAACACTGAGCATCCTCTAAAAGTCTCTCTGTGTTGAATTCTGCGGTCAAGCCCTACTGAGTGTGCCCTAAAGTTTACTGTGTAGATCTCCGCCTTTAGACAGTGTGACCAAGCAACATTGAGCATCCTCTAAAAGTCTCTCTGTGTTGAATTCTGCATCTAGATATTATGATCAAGCGCTACTGAGTTTGCCCTAAAGTTTACTGTGTAGATCTCCGCCTCTAGACAGTGTGACCAAGCAACATTGAGCATCCTCTAAAAGTCTCTCTGTGTTGAATTCTGCCTCTAGATATTATTATCAAGCGCTACTGAGTGTGCCCTAAAGTATACTGTATAGATCTCCACAACTAGTCAGTGTGCCCAAACAACATAGAGTGTGCCCTAAAATTTTCACTGTGTTGAATTATGCATCTAGGTATTATGATCAAGCGATATTGAGGGTGGCCTAAAATTTTCACTGTGTTGAATTATGCATCTAGATATTATGATCAAGCGCTACTGAGTGTGCCCTAAAGTTTACTGTGTAGATCTCCGCCTCTAGACAGTGTGACCAAGCAACATTGAGCGTCCTCTAAAATTCTCTTTGTGCTGAATTCTGCATTTAGATATTATGGTCAAGCGCTACTGAGTGTGCCCTAAAGTTTACTGTGTAGATCTCCGCCTCTAGACAGTGTGACCAAGCAACATTGAGCGTCCTCTAAAATTCTCTTTGTGCTGAATTCTGCATCTAGATATTATGGTCAAGCGCTACTGAGTGTGCCCTAAAGTTTACTGTGTAGATCTCCGCCTCTAGACAATGTGACCAAGCAACATTGAGCATCCTCTAAAAGTCTCTCTGTGTTGAATTCTGCGGTCAAGCACTACTGAGTGTGCCCTAAAGTTTACTGTGTAGATCTCCGCCTTTAGACAGTGTGACCAAGCTACATTCAGCGTCCTCTAAAAGTCTCTCTGTGTTGAATTCTGCATCTAGATATTATGGTCAAGCACTACTGAGTTTGCCCTAAAGTTTACTGTGTAGATCTCCGCCTCTAGACAATGTGACCAAGCAAAATTCAGCATCTTCTAAAAGTCTCTCTGTGTTGAATTCTGCATCTAGATATTATGATCAAGCGCTACTGAGTGTGCCCTAATGTTTACTGTGTAGATCTCCGCCTCTAGACAGTGTGACCAAGCAACATTGAGCATCCTCTAAAAGTCTCTCTGTGTTGAATTCTGCCTCTAGATATTATGATCAAGCGCTACTGAGTGTGCCTTAAAGTTTACTGTATAGATCTCCACAACTAGTCAGTGTGCCCAAACAACATTGAGTGTGCCCTAAAAGTTTCACTGTGTTGAATTCTGCATCTAGGTATTATGATCAAGCGATATTGAGTGTGCCCTAAAAGTTTCACTGTGTTGAATTCTGCATCTAGGTATTATGATCAAGCGCTACTGAGTGTGCCCTAAAGTTTATTGTATAGATCTCCACAACTGGTCAGTGTGCCCAAACAACATTGAATGTGCCCTAAAATTTTCACTGTGTTGAATTATGCATCTAGGTATTATGATCAAGCGATATTGAGGGTGGCCTAAAATGTTCACTGTGTTGAATTATGCATCTAGATATTATGATCAAGCGCTACTGAGTGTGCGCTAAAGTTTACTGTGTAGATCTCCGCCTCTAGACAGTGTGACCAAGCAACATTGAGCGTCCTCTAAAATTCTCTGTGTGCTGAATTCTGCATCTAGATATTATTGTCAAGCGCTACTGAGTCTGCCTTAAAGTTTACTGTGTAGATCTGCGCCTCTAGACAGTGTGACAGTGTGACGAAGCAACATTGAGCGTCCTCTAAAGTCTTACTGTGTTGAATTCTGCATCTAGATATAATAGTCAAGCACTATTGAGTTTACACTAAAAGTCTCAATGTGTTGAATTCTGCATCTAGATATTATGGTCAAGCACTACTGAGTGTGCCCTCAAGTTTACTGTGTAGATCTCCACCTCTAGACAGTGTGACCAAGCAACATTCAGCGTCCTCTAAAAGTCTCTCTGTGTTGAATTCTGCATCTAGATATTATGTCAAGCACTACTGAGTGTTCCCTAAAGTTTACTGTGTAGATCTCCGCTTCTAGACAGTGTGACCAAGCAACATTGAGCGTCCTCTAAAAGTGTCTCTGTGTTGAATTCTGCATCTAGATATTATGATCAAGCGATATTGAGTGTGCCCTAAAAGTTTCACTGTGTTGAATTCTGCATCTAGGTATTATGATCAAGCGATATTGAGTGTGCCCTAAAAGTTTCACTGTGTTGAATTCTGCATCTAGGTATTATGGTCAAGTGCTACTGAGTGTGCCTTAAAGTTTACTGTGTAGATCTCCACAACTAGTCAGTGTGCCCAAATAACATTGAGTGTGCCCTAAAAGTTTCACTGTGTTGAATTCTGCATCTAGGTATTATGATCAAACGATATTGAGTGTGCCCTAAAAGTTTCACTGTGTTGAATTCTGCATCTAGGTATTATGATCAAGCGATATTGAGTGTGCCCTAAAAGTTTCACTGTGTTGAATTCTGCATCTAGGTATTATGATCAAGCGATATTGAGTGTGCCCTAAAAGTTTCACTGTGTTGAATTCTGCATCTAGATATTATGATCAAGCGCTACTGAGTGTGCCCTAAAGTTTACTGTGTAGATCTCCGCCTCCAGACAGTGTGACCAAGCAACATTGAGCGTCCTCTAAAAGTCTCTTTGTGTTGAATTCTGCATCTGGATATTATGGTCAAGCGCTACTGAGTGTGCCCTAAAGTTTACTGTGTAGATCTCCACCTTTAGACAGTGTGACCAAGCTACATTCAGCATCCTCTAAAAGTCTCTATGTGTTGAATTCTGCATCTAGATATTATGGTCAAGCACTACTGAGTGTGCCCTAAAGTTTACTGTGTAGATCTCCTCCTCTAGACAATGTGACCAAGCAACATTGAGCATCCTATAAAAGTCTCTCTGTGTTGAATTCTGCATCTAGATATTATGGTCAAGCGATACTGAGTGTGCCCTAAAGTTTACTGTGTAGATCTCCGCCTCTAGACAGTGTGACCAAGCTACATTCAGCGTCCTCTAAAAGTCTCTCTGTGTTGAATTCTGCATCTAGATATTATGGTCAAGCACTATTGAGTGTGCCCTAAAGTTTACTGTGTAGATCTCCACCTCTAGACAGTGTTCCCAAACAACATTGAGTGTGCCCTAAAAGTTTCACTGTGTTGAATTCTGCATCTAGGTATTACGATCAAGTGTTATTGAGTGTGCCCTAAAATTTTCACTGTGTTGAATTCTGCATCTAGGTATTATGATCAAGCGCTACTGAGTGTGCCCTAAAGTTTACTGTGTAGATCTCCACCTCTAGACAGTGTGACCAAACAACATTGCATGTCCTCTAAAAGTCTCTCTGTGTTGAACTCTGTATCTAGATATTATGATCAAGCACTACTGAGTGTGCCTTAAAGTTTACTGTGTAGATCTCCGCCTCTAGACAGTGTGACCAAGCAACATTGAGCGTCCTCTAAAAGTCTCTCTGTGTTGAATTCTGCATCTAGATATTATGATCAAGCACTACTGAGTGTGCCTTAAAGTTTACTGTGTAGCTCTGCGCCTCTAGACAGCGTGACAGTGTGACGAAGCAACATTGAGCGTCCTCTAAAGTCTCACTGTGTTGAATTCTGCATCTAGATATAATAGTCAAGCACTATTGAGTGTACACTAAAAGTCTCACTGTGTTGAATTCTGCATCTAGATATTATGGTCAAGCACTACTGAGTGTTCCCTAAAGTTTACTGTGTAGATCTCCGCATCTAGACAGTGTGACCAAGCAACATTCAGCGTCCTCTAAAAGTCTCTCTGTGTTGAATTCTGCATCTAGATATTATGATCAAGCACTACTGAGTGTTCCCTAAAGTTTACTGTGTAGATCTCCGCTTCTAGACAGTGTGACCAAGCAACATTGAGCGTCCTCTAAAAGTCTCTCTGTGTTGAATTCTGCTTCTAGATATTATGATCAAGCGATATTGGGTGTGCCCTAAAAGTTTCACTGTGTTGAATTCTGCATCTAGGTATTATGATCAAGCAATATTGAGTGTGCCCTAAAAGTTTCACTGTGTTGAATTCTGCATCTAGGTATTATGGTCAAGTGCTACTGAGTGTGCCTTAAAGTTTACTGTGTAGATCTCCACAACTAGTCAGTGTGCCCAAACAACATTGAGTGTGCCCTAAAAGTTTCACTGTGTTAAATTCTGCTTCTAGGTATTATGATCAAGCGATATTGAGTGTGCCCTAAAAGTTTCACTGTGTTGAATTCTGCATCTAGGTATTATGATCAAGCGATATTGAGTGTGCCCTAAAAGTTTCACTGTGTTGAATTCTGCATCTAGGTATTATGATCAAGCGATATTGAGTGTGCCCTAAAAGTTTCACTGTGTTGAATTCTGCATCTAGGTATTATGATCAAGCGCTACTGAGTGTGCCCTAAAGTTTACTGTGTAGATCTCCGCCTCTAGACAATGTGACCAAACAACATTGAGAATCCTCTAAAAGTCTCTCTGTGTTGAATTCTGCATCTAGATATTATGATCAAGCGCTACTGAGTGTGCCCTAAAGTTTACTGTGTAGATCTCCGCCTCTAGACAGTGTGACCAAGCAACATTGAGCGTCCTCTAAAAGTCTCTTTGTGTTGAATTCTGCATCTAGATATTATGGTCAAGTGCTACTGAGTGTGCCCTAAAGTTTACTGTGTAGATCTCCGCCTCTAGACAATGTGACCAAGCAACATTGAGCATCCTCTAAAAGTCTCTCTGTGTTGAATTCTGCGGTCAAGCACTACTGAGTGTGCCCTAAAGTTTACTGTGTAGATCTCCACCTTTAGACAGTGTGACCAAGCAACATTCAGCATCTTCTAAAAGTCTCTCTGTGTTGAATTCTGCATCTAGATATTATGATCAAGCGCTAATGAGTGTGCCCTAAAGTTTACTGTGTAGATCTTCGCCTCTAGACAGTGTGACCAAGCAACATTGAGCATCCTCTAAAAGTCTCTCTGTGTTGAATTCTGTGGTCAAGCACTACTGAGTGTGCCCTAAAGTTTACTGTGTAGATCTCCGCCTCTAGACAATGTGACCAAGCAACATTCAGCATCTTCTAAAAGTCTCTCTGTGTTAAATTCTGCATCTAGATATTATGATCAAGCGCTACTGAGTGTGCCCTAAAGTTTACTATGTAGATCTTCGCCTCTAGACAGTGTGACCAAGCAACATTGAGCATCCTCTAAAAGTCTCTATGTGTTGAATTCTGCCTCTAGATATTATGATCAAGCGCTACTGAGTGTGCCCTAAAGTTTACTGGATAGATCTCCACCTCTAGACAGTGTTCCCAAACAACATTGAGTGTGCCCTAAAAGTTTCACTGTGTTGAATTCTGCATCTAGGTATTACGATCAAGTGTTATTGAGTGTGCCCTAAAATTTTCACTGTGTGGAATTCTGCATCTAGGTATTATGATCAAGCGCTACTGAGTGTGCCCTAAAGTTTACTGTGTAGATCTCCACCTCTAGACAGTCTGACCAAAAACATTGCATGTCCTCTAAAAGTCTCTCTGTGTTGAACTCTGTATCTAGATATTATGATCAAGCACTACTGAGTGTGCCTTAAAGTTTACTGTGTAGATCTCCGCCTCTAGACAGTGTGACCAAGCAACATTGAGCGTCCTCTAAAAGTCTCTCTGTGTTGAATTCTGCATCTAGATATTATGATCAAGCACTACTGAGTGTGCCTTAAAGTTTACTGTGTAGCTCTGCGCCTCTAGACAGTGTGACAGTGTGACGAAGCAACATTGAGCGTCCTCTAAAGTCTCACTGTGTTGAATTCTGCATCTAGATATAATAGTCAAGCACCATTGAGTGTACACTAAAAGTCTCACTGTGTTGAATTCTGCATCTAGATATTATGGTCAAGCACTACTGAGTGTGCCCTAAGGTTTACTGTGTAGATCTCCGCCTCTAGACAGTGTGACCAAGCAACATTCAGCGTCCTCTAAAAGTCTCTCTGTGTTGAATTCTGCATCTAGATATTATGGTCAAGCACTACTGAGTGTTCCCTAAAGTTTACTGTGTAGATCTCCGCTTCTAGACAGTGTGACCAAGCAACATTGAGCGTCCTCTAAAAGTCTCTCTGTGTTGAATTCTGCTTCTAGATATTATGATAAAGCGATATTGAGTGTGCCCTAAAAGTTTCACTGTGTTGAATTCTGCATCTAGGTATTATGATCAAGCGATATTGAGTGTGCCCTAAAAGTTTCGTTGTGTTGAATTCTGCATCTAGGTATTATGGTCAAGTGCTACTGAGTGTGCCTTAAAGTTTACTGTGTAGATCTCCACAACTAGTCAGTGTGCCCAAACAACATTGAGTGTGCCCTAAAAGTTTCACTGTGTTGAATTCTGCATCTAGGTATTATGATCAAGCGATATTGAGTGTGCCCTAAAAGTTTCACTGTGTTGAATTCTGCATCTAGGTATTATGATCAAGCGATATTGAGTGTGCCCTAAAAGTTTCACTGTGTTGAATTCTGCATCTAGGTATTATGATCAAGCGATATTGAGTGTGCCCTAAAAGTTTCACTGTGTTGAATTCTGCATCTAGGTATTATGATCAAGCGCTACTGAGTGTGCCCTAAAGTTTACTGTGTAGATCTCCGCCTCTAGACAATGTGACCAAACAACATTGAGAATCCTCTAAAAGTCTCTCTGTGTTGAATTCTGCATCTAGATATTATGATCAAGCGCTACTGAGTGTGCCCTAAAGTTTACTGTGTAGATCTCCGCCTCTAGACAGTGTGACCAAGCAACATTGAGCGTCCTCTAAAAGTCTCTTTGTGTTGAATTCTGCATCTAGATATTATGGTCAAGCGCTACTGAGTGTGCCCTAAAGTTTACTGTGTAGATCTCCGCCTCTAGACAATGTGACCAAGCAACATTGAGCATCCTCTAAAAGTCTCTCTGTGTTGAATTCTGCGGTCAAGCACTACTGAGTGTGCCCTAAAGTTTACTGTGTAGATCTCCACCTTTAGACAGTGTGACCAAGCTACATTCAGCGTCCTCTAAAAGTCTCTCTGTGTTGAATTCTGCATCTAGATATTATGGTCAAGCACTACTGAGTGTGCCCTAAAGTTTACTGTGTAGATCTCCTCCTCTAGACAATGTGACCAAGCAACATTCAGCATCTTCTAAAAGTCTCGCTGTGTTGAATTTTGCATCTAGATATTATGATCAAGCGCTACTGAGTGTGCCCTAAAGTTTACTGTGTAGATCTCCGCCTCTAGACAGTGTGACCAAGCAACATTGAGCGTCCTCTAAAAGTCTCTTTGTGTTGAATTCTGCATCTAGATATCATGGTCAAGCGCTACTGAGTGTGCCCTAAAGTTTACTGTGTAGATCTCCGCCTCTAGACAATGTGACCAAGCAACATTGAGCATCCTCTAAAAGTCTCTCTGTGTTGAATTCTGCGGTCAAGCGCTACTGAGTGTGCCCTAAAGTTTACTGGATAGATCTCCACCTCTAGACAGTGTTCCCAAACAACATTGAGTGTGCCCTAAAAGTTTCACTGTGTTGAATTCTGCATCTAGGTATTACGATCAGGTGTTATTGAGTGTGCCCTAAAATTTTCACTGTGTGGAATTCTGCATCTAGGTATTATGATCAAGCGCTACTGAGTGTGCCCTAAAGTTTACTGTGTAGATCTCCACCTCTAGACAGTCTGACCAAAAACATTGCATGTCCTCTAAAAGTCTCTCTGTGTTGAACTCTGTATCTAGATATTATGATCAAGCACTACTGAGTGTGCCTTAAAGTTTACTGTGTAGATCTCCGCCTCTAGACAGTGTGACCAAGCAACATTGAGCGTCCTCTAAAAGTCTCTCTGTGTTGAATTCTGCATCTAGATATTATGATCAAGCACTACTGAGTGTGCCTTAAAGTTTACTGTGTAGCTCTGCGCCTCTAGACAGTGTGACAGTGTGACGAAGCAACATTGAGTGTCCTCTAAAGTCTCACTGTGTTGAATTCTGCATCTAGATATAATAGTCAAGCACCATTGAGTGTACACTAAAAGTCTCACTGTGTTGAATTCTGCATCTAGATATTATGGTCAAGCACTACTGAGTGTGCCCTAAGGTTTACTGTGTAGATCTCCGCCTCTAGACAGTGTGACCAAGCAACATTCAGCGTCCTCTAAAAGTCTCTCTGTGTTGAATTCTGCATCTAGATATTATGGTCAAGCACTACTGAGTGTTCCCTAAAGTTTACTGTGTAGATCTCCGCTTCTAGACCGTGTGACCAAGCAACATTGAGCGTCCTCTAAAAGTCTCTCTGTGTTGAATTCTGCTTCTAGATATTATGATCAAGCGATATTGAGTGTGCCCTAAAAGTTTCACTGTGTTGAATTCTGCATCTAGGTATTATGATCAAGCGATATTGAGTGTGCCCTAAAAGTTTCACTGTGTTGAATTCTGCATCTAGGTATTATGATCAAGCGATATTGAGTGTGCCCTAAAAGTTTCACTGTGTTGAATTCTGCATCTAGGTATTATGATCAAGCGATATTGAGTGTGCCCTAAAAGTTTCACTGTGTTGAATTCTGCATCTAGGTATTATGATCAAGCGCTACTGAGTGTGCCCTAAAGTTTACTGTGTAGATCTCCGCCTCTAGACAATGTGACCAAACAACATTGAGAATCCTCTAAAAGTCTCTCTGTGTTGAATTCTGCATCTAGATATTATGATCAAGCGCTACTGAGTGTGCCCTAAAGTTTACTGTGTAGATCTCCGCCTCTAGACAGTGTGACCAAGCAACATTGAGCGTCCTCTAAAAGTCTCTTTGTGTTGAATTCTGCATCTAGATATTATGGTCAAGCGCTACTGAGTGTGCCCTAAAGTTTACTGTGTAGATCTCCGCCTCTAGACAATGTGACCAAGCAACATTGAGCATCCTCTAAAAGTCTCTCTGTGTTGAATTCTGCGGTCAAGCACTACTGAGTGTGCCCTAAAGTTTACTGTGTAGATCTCCACCTTTAGACAGTGTGACCAAGCTACATTCAGCGTCCTCTAAAAGTCTCTCTGTGTTGAATTCTGCATCTAGATATTATGGTCAAGCACTACTGAGTGTGCCCTAAAGTTTACTGTGTAGATCTCCTCCTCTAGACAATGTGACCAAGCAACATTCAGCATCTTCTAAAAGTCTCGCTGTGTTGAATTTTGCATCTAGATATTATGATCAAGCGCTACTGAGTGTGCCCTAAAGTTTACTGTGTAGATCTCCGCCTCTAGACAGTGTGACCAAGCAACATTGAGCGTCCTCTAAAAGTCTCTTTGTGTTGAATTCTGCATCTAGATATCATGGTCAAGCGCTACTGAGTGTGCCCTAAAGTTTACTGTGTAGATCTCCGCCTCTAGACAATGTGACCAAGCAACATTGAGCATCCTCTAAAAGTCTCTCTGTGTTGAATTCTGCGGTCAAGCACTACTGAGTGTGCCCTAAAGTTTACTGTGTAGATCTCCACCTTTAGACACTGTGACCAAGCTACATTCAGCGTCCTCTAAAAGTCTCTCTGTGTTGAATTCTGCATCTAGATATTATGGTCAAGCACTACTGAGTGTGCCCTAAAGTTTACTGTGTAGATCTCCGCCTCTAGACAATGTGACCAAGCAACATTGAGCATCCTCTAAAAGTCTCTCTGTGTTGAATTCTGCGGTCAAGCCCTACTGAGTGTGCCCTTAAGTTTACTGTGTAGATCTCTGCCTTTAGACAGTGTGACAAAGCTACATTCAGCGTCCTCTAAAAGTCTCTCTGTGTTGAATTCTGTATCTAGATATTATGATCAAGCGCTACTCAGTGTGCCCTAAAGTTTACTGTGTAGATCTCCGCCTCTAGACAGTATGACCAAGCAACATTGAGCATCCTCTAAAAGTCTCTCTGTGTTGAATTCTGCCTCTAGATATTATGATCAAGCACTACTGAGTGTGCCCTAAAGTTTACTGTATAGATCTTCACAACTAGTCAGTGTGCCCAAACAACATTGAGTGTGCCCTAAAAGTTTCACTCTGTTGAATTCTGCATCTAGGTATTATGATCAAGCGATATTGAGTGTGCCCTAAAAGTTTCACTGTGTTGAATTCTGCATCTAGGTATTATGATCAAGCGCTACTGAGTGTGCCCTAAAGTTTACTGTATAGATCTCCACAACTAGTCAGTGTGCCCAAACAACATTGAGTGTGCCCTAAAATTTTCACTGTGTTGAATTATGCATCTAGGTATTATGATCAAGCGATATTGAGGGTGGCCTAAAATTTTCACTGTGTTGAATTATGCATCTAGATATTATGATCAAGCGCTACTGAGTGTGCCCTAAAGTTTGCTGTGTAGATCTCCGCCTCTAGACAGTGTGACCAAGCAACTTTGAGCGTCCTCTAAAATTCTCTTTGTGCTGAATTCTGCATCTAGATATTATGGTCAAGCGCTACTGTGTGTGCCCTAAAATTTACTGTGTAGATCTCCGCCTCTAGACAGTGTGACCAAGCAACATTGAGCGTCCTCTAAAATTCTCTTTGTGCTGAATTCTGCATCTAGATATTATGGTCAAGCGCTACTGAGTGTGCCCTAAAGTTTACTGTGTAGATCTCCGCCTCTAGACAATGTGACCAAGCAACATTGAGCATCCTCTAAAAGTCTCTCTGTGTTGAATTCTGCGGTCAAGCACTACTGAGTGTGCCCTAAAGTTTACTCTGTAGATCTCCGCCTTTAGACAGTGTGACCAAGCTACATTCAGCGTCCTCTAAAAGTCTCTCTGTGTTGAATTTTGCATCTAGATATTATGATCAAGCGCTACTGAGTGTGCCCTAAAGTTTACTGTGTAGATCTCCGCCTCTAGACAGTGTGACCAAGCAACATTGAGCGTCCTCTAAAAGTCTCTTTGTGTTGAATTCTGCATCTAGATATTATGGTCAAGCGCTACTGAGTGTGCCCTAAAGTTTACTGTGTAGATCTCCGCCTCTAGACAATGTGACCAAGCAACATTGAGCATCCTCTAAAAGTCTCTCTGTGTTGAATTCTGCGGTCAAGCACTACTGAGTGTGCCCTAAAGTTTACTGTGTAGATCTCCATCTTTAGACACTGTGACCAAGCTACATTCAGCGTCCTCTAAAAGTCTCTCTGTGTTGAATTCTGCATCTAGATATTATGGTCAAGCACTACTGAGTGTGCCCTAAAGTTTACTGTGTAGATCTCCTCCTCTAGACAATGTGACCAAGCAACATTCAGCATCTTCTAAAAGTCTCGCTGTGTTGAATTTTGCATCTAGATATTATGATCAAGCGCTACTGAGTGTGCCCTAAAGTTTACTGTGTAGATCTCCGCCTCTAGACAGTGTGACCAAGCAACATTGAGCGTCCTCTAAAAGTCTCTTTGTGTTGAATTCTGCATCTAGATATCATGGTCAAGCGCTACTGAGTGTGCCCTAAAGTTTACTGTGTAGATCTCCGCCTCTAGACAATGTGACCAAGCAACATTGAGCATCCTCTAAAAGTCTCTCTGTGTTGAATTCTGCGGTCAAGCGCTACTGAGTGTGGCCTAAAGTTTACTGGATAGATCTCCACCTCTAGACAGTGTTCCCAAACAACATTGAGTGTGCCCTAAAAGTTTCACTGTGTTGAATTCTGCATCTAGGTATTACGATCAGGTGTTATTGAGTGTGCCCTAAAATTTTCACTGTGTGGAATTCTGCATCTAGGTATTATGATCAAGCGCTACTGAGTGTGCCCTAAAGTTTACTGTGTAGATCTCCACCTCTAGACAGTCTGACCAAAAACATTGCATGTCCTCTAAAAGTCTCTGTGTGTTGAACTCTGTATCTAGATATTATGATCAAGCACTACTGAGTGTGCCTTAAAGTTTACTGTGTAGATCTCCGCCTCTAGACAGTGTGACCAAGCAACATTGAGCGTCCTCTAAAAGTCTCTCTGTGTTGAATTCTGCATCTAGATATTATGATCAAGCACTACTGAGTGTGCCTTAAAGTTTACTGTGTAGCTCTGCGCCTCTAGACAGTGTGACAGTGTGACGAAGCAACATTGAGTGTCCTCTAAAGTCTCACTGTGTTGAATTCTGCATCTAGATATAATAGTCAAGCACCATTGAGTGTACACTAAAAGTCTCACTGTGTTGAATTCTGCATCTAGATATTATGGTCAAGCACTACTGAGTGTGCCCTAAGGTTTACTGTGTAGATCTCCGCCTCTAGACAGTGTGACCAAGCAACATTCAGCGTCCTCTAAAAGTCTCTCTGTGTTGAATTCTGCATCTAGATATTATGGTCAAGCACTACTGAGTGTTCCCTAAAGTTTACTGTGTAGATCTCCGCTTCTAGACAGTGTGACCAAGCAACATTGAGCGTCCTCTAAAAGTCTCTCTGTGTTGAATTCTGCTTCTAGATATTATGATCAAGCGATATTGAGTGTGCCCTAAAAGTTTCACTGTGTTGAATTCTGCATCTAGGTATTATGATCAAGCGATATTGAGTGTGCCCTAAAAGTTTCACTGTGTTGAATTCTGCATCTAGGTATTATGATCAAGCGATATTGAGTGTGCCCTAAAAGTTTCACTGTGTTGAATTCTGCATCTAGGTATTATGATCAAGCGATATTGAGTGTGCCCTAAAAGTTTCACTGTGTTGAATTCTGCATCTAGGTATTATGATCAAGCGCTACTGAGTGTGCCCTAAAGTTTACTGTGTAGATCTCCGCCTCTAGACAATGTGACCAAACAACATTGAGAATCCTCTAAAAGTCTCTCTGTGTTGAATTCTGCATCTAGATATTATGATCAAGCGCTACTGAGTGTGCCCTAAAGTTTACTGTGTAGATCTCCGCCTCTAGACAGTGTGACCAAGCAACATTGAGCGTCCTCTAAAAGTCTCTTTGTGTTGAATTCTGCATCTAGATATTATGGTCAAGCGCTACTGAGTGTGCCCTAAAGTTTACTGTGTAGATCTCCGCCTCTAGACAATGTGACCAAGCAACATTGAGCATCCTCTAAAAGTCTCTCTGTGTTGAATTCTGCGGTCAAGCACTACTGAGTGTGCCCTAAAGTTTACTGTGTAGATCTCCACCTTTAGACAGTGTGACCAAGCTACATTCAGCGTCCTCTAAAAGTCTCTCTGTGTTGAATTCTGCATCTAGATATTATGGTCAAGCACTACTGAGTGTGCCCTAAAGTTTACTGTGTAGATCTCCTCCTCTAGACAATGTGACCAAGCAACATTCAGCATCTTCTAAAAGTCTCGCTGTGTTGAATTTTGCATCTAGATATTATGATCAAGCGCTACTGAGTGTGCCCTAAAGTTTACTGTGTAGATCTCCGCCTCTAGACAGTGTGACCAAGCAACATTGAGCGTCCTCTAAAAGTCTCTTTGTGTTGAATTCTGCATCTAGATATCATGGTCAAGCGCTACTGAGTGTGCCCTAAAGTTTACTGTGTAGATCTCCGCCTCTAGACAATGTGACCAAGCAACATTGAGCATCCTCTAAAAGTCTCTCTGTGTTGAATTCTGCGGTCAAGCACTACTGAGTGTGCCCTAAAGTTTACTGTGTAGATCTCCACCTTTAGACACTGTGACCAAGCTACATTCAGCGTCCTCTAAAAGTCTCTCTGTGTTGAATTCTGCATCTAGATATTATGGTCAAGCACTACTGAGTGTGCCCTAAAGTTTACTGTGTAGATCTCCGCCTCTAGACAATGTGACCAAGCAACATTGAGCATCCTCTAAAAGTCTCTCTGTGTTGAATTCTGCGGTCAAGCCCTACTGAGTGTGCCCTTAAGTTTACTGTGTAGATCTCTGCCTTTAGACAGTGTGACAAAGCTACATTCAGCGTCCTCTAAAAGTCTCTCTGTGTTGAATTCTGTATCTAGATATTATGATCAAGCGCTACTCAGTGTGCCCTAAAGTTTACTGTGTAGATCTCCGCCTCTAGACAGTATGACCAAGCAACATTGAGCATCCTCTAAAAGTCTCTCTGTGTTGAATTCTGCCTCTAGATATTATGATCAAGCACTACTGAGTGTGCCCTAAAGTTTACTGTATAGATCTTCACAACTAGTCAGTGTGCCCAAACAACATTGAGTGTGCCCTAAAAGTTTCACTCTGTTGAATTCTGCATCTAGGTATTATGATCAAGCGATATTGAGTGTGCCCTAAAAGTTTCACTGTGTTGAATTCTGCATCTAGGTATTATGATCAAGCGCTACTGAGTGTGCCCTAAAGTTTACTGTATAGATCTCCACAACTAGTCAGTGTGCCCAAACAACATTGAGTGTGCCCTAAAATTTTCACTGTGTTGAATTATGCATCTAGGTATTATGATCAAGCGATATTGAGGGTGGCCTAAAATTTTCACTGTGTTGAATTATGCATCTAGATATTATGATCAAGCGCTACTGAGTGTGCCCTAAAGTTTGCTGTGTAGATCTCCGCCTCTAGACAGTGTGACCAAGCAACTTTGAGCGTCCTCTAAAATTCTCTTTGTGCTGAATTCTGCATCTAGATATTATGGTCAAGCGCTACTGTGTGTGCCCTAAAATTTACTGTGTAGATCTCCGCCTCTAGACAGTGTGACCAAGCAACATTGAGCGTCCTCTAAAATTCTCTTTGTGCTGAATTCTGCATCTAGATATTATGATCAAGCACTACTGAGTGTGCCTTAAAGTTTACTGTGTAGCTCTGCGCCTCTAGACAGCGTGACAGTGTGACGAAGCAACATTGAGCGTCCTCTAAAGTCTCACTGTGTTGAATTCTGCATCTAGATATAATAGTCAAGCACTATTGAGTGTACACTAAAAGTCTCACTGTGTTGAATTCTGCATCTAGATATTATGGTCAAGCACTACTGAGTGTTCCCTAAAGTTTACTGTGTAGATCTCCGCCTCTAGACAGTGTGACCAAGCAACATTCAGCGTCCTCTAAAAGTCTCTCTGTGTTGAATTCTGCATCTAGATATTATGATCAAGCACTACTGAGTGTTCCCTAAAGTTTACTGTGTAGATCTCCGCTTCTAGACAGTGTGACCAAGCAACATTGAGCGTCCTCTAAAAGTCTCTCTGTGTTGAATTCTGCTTCTAGATATTATGATCAAGCGATATTGGGTGTGCCCTAAAAGTTTCACTGTGTTGAATTCTGCATCTAGGTATTATGATCAAGCAATATTGAGTGTGCCCTAAAAGTTTCACTGTGTTGAATTCTGCATCTAGGTATTATGGTCAAGTGCTACTGAGTGTGCCTTAAAGTTTACTGTGTAGATCTCCACAACTAGTCAGTGTGCCCAAACAACATTGAGTGTGCCCTAAAAGTTTCACTGTGTTAAATTCTGCTTCTAGGTATTATGATCAAGCGATATTGAGTGTGCCCTAAAAGTTTCACTGTGTTGAATTCTGCATCTAGGTATTATGATCAAGCGATATTGAGTGTGCCCTAAAAGTTTCACTGTGTTGAATTCTGCATCTAGGTATTATGATCAAGCGATATTGAGTGTGCCCTAAAAGTTTCACTGTGTTGAATTCTGCATCTAGGTATTATGATCAAGCGCTACTGAGTGTGCCCTAAAGTTTACTGTGTAGATCTCCGCCTCTAGACAATGTGACCAAACAACATTGAGAATCCTCTAAAAGTCTCTCTGTGTTGAATTCTGCATCTAGATATTATGATCAAGCGCTACTGAGTGTGCCCTAAAGTTTACTGTGTAGATCTCCGCCTCTAGACAGTGTGACCAAGCAACATTGAGCGTCCTCTAAAAGTCTCTTTGTGTTGAATTCTGCATCTAGATATTATGGTCAAGTGCTACTGAGTGTGCCCTAAAGTTTACTGTGTAGATCTCCGCCTCTAGACAATGTGACCAAGCAACATTGAGCATCCTCTAAAAGTCTCTCTGTGTTGAATTCTGCGGTCAAGCACTACTGAGTGAGCCCTAAAGTTTACTGTGTAGATCTCCACCTTTAGACAGTGTGACCAAGCAACATTCAGCATCTTCTAAAAGTCTCTCTGTGTTGAATTCTGCATCTAGATATTATGATCAAGCGCTAATGAGTGTGCCCTAAAGTTTACTGTGTAGATCTTCGCCTCTAGACAGTGTGACCAAGCAACATTGAGCATCCTCTAAAAGTCTCTCTGTGTTGAATTCTGTGGTCAAGCACTACTGAGTGTGCCCTAAAGTTTACTGTGTAGATCTCCGCCTCTAGACAATGTGACCAAGCAACATTCAGCATCTTCTAAAAGTCTCTCTGTGTTAAATTCTGCATCTAGATATTATGATCAAGCGCTACTGAGTGTGCCCTAAAGTTTACTATGTAGATCTTCGCCTCTAGACAGTGTGACCAAGCAACATTGAGCATCCTCTAAAAGTCTCTATGTGTTGAATTCTGCCTCTAGATATTATGATCAAGCGCTACTGAGTGTGCCCTAAAGTTTACTGGATAGATCTCCACCTCTAGACAGTGTTCCCAAACAACATTGAGTGTGCCCTAAAAGGTTCACTGTGTTGAATTCTGCATCTAGGTATTACGATCAAGTGTTATTGAGTGTGCCCTAAAATTTTCACTGTGTGGAATTCTGCATCTAGGTATTATGATCAAGCGCTACTGAGTGTGCCCTAAAGTTTACTGTGTAGATCTCCACCTCTAGACAGTCTGACCAAAAACATTGCATGTCCTCTAAAAGTCTCTCTGTGTTGAACTCTGTATCTAGATATTATGATCAAGCACTACTGAGTGTGCCTTAAAGTTTACTGTGTAGATCTCCGCCTCTAGACAGTGTGACCAAGCAACATTGAGCGTCCTCTAAAAGTCTCTCTGTGTTGAATTCTGCATCTAGATATTATGATCAAGCACTACTGAGTGTGCCTTAAAGTTTACTGTGTAGCTCTGCGCCTCTAGACAGTGTGACAGTGTGACGAAGCAACATTGAGCGTCCTCTAAAGTCTCACTGTGTTGAATTCTGCATCTAGATATAATAGTCAAGCACCATTGAGTGTACACTAAAAGTCTCACTGTGTTGAATTCTGCATCTAGATATTATGGTCAAGCACTACTGAGTGTGCCCTAAGGTTTACTGTGTAGATCTCCGCCTCTAGACAGTGTGACCAAGCAACATTCAGCGTCCTCTAAAAGTCTCTCTGTGTTGAATTCTGCATCTAGATATTATGGTCAAGCACTACTGAGTGTTCCCTAAAGTTTACTGTGTAGATCTCCGCTTCTAGACAGTGTGACCAAGCAACATTGAGCGTCCTCTAAAAGTCTCTCTGTGTTGAATTCTGCTTCTAGATATTATGATAAAGCGATATTGAGTGTGCCCTAAAAGTTTCACTGTGTTGAATTCTGCATCTAGGTATTATGATCAAGCGATATTGAGTGTGCCCTAAAAGTTTCGTTGTGTTGAATTCTGCATCTAGGTATTATGGTCAAGTGCTACTGAGTGTGCCTTAAAGTTTACTCTGTAGATCTCCACAACTAGTCAGTGTGCCCAAACAACATTGAGTGTGCCCTAAAAGTTTCACTGTGTTGAATTCTGCATCTAGGTATTATGATCAAGCGATATTGAGTGTGCCCTAAAAGTTTCACTGTGTTGAATTCTGCATCTAGGTATTATGATCAAGCGATATTGAGTGTGCCCTAAAAGTTTCACTGTGTTGAATTCTGCATCTAGGTATTATGATCAAGCGATATTGAGTGTGCCCTAAAAGTTTCACTGTGTTGAATTCTGCATCTAGGTATTATGATCAAGCGCTACTGAGTGTGCCCTAAAGTTTACTGTGTAGATCTCCGCCTCTAGACAATGTGACCAAACAACATTGAGAATCCTCTAAAAGTCTCTCTGTGTTGAATTCTGCATCTAGATATTATGATCAAGCGCTACTGAGTGTGCCCTAAAGTTTACTGTGTAGATCTCCGCCTCTAGACAGTGTGACCAAGCAACATTGAGCGTCCTCTAAAAGTCTCTTTGTGTTGAATTCTGCATCTAGATATTATGGTCAAGCGCTACTGAGTGTGCCCTAAAGTTTACTGTGTAGATCTCCGCCTCTAGACAATGTGACCAAGCAACATTGAGCATCCTCTAAAAGTCTCTCTGTGTTGAATTCTGCGGTCAAGCACTACTGAGTGTGCCCTAAAGTTTACTGTGTAGATCTCCACCTTTAGACAGTGTGACCAAGCTACATTCAGCGTCCTCTAAAAGTCTCTCTGTGTTGAATTCTGCATCTAGATATTATGGTCAAGCACTACTGAGTGTGCCCTAAAGTTTACTGTGTAGATCTCCTCCTCTAGACAATGTGACCAAGCAACATTCAGCATCTTCTAAAAGTCTCGCTGTGTTGAATTTTGCATCTAGATATTATGATCAAGCGCTACTGAGTGTGCCCTAAAGTTTACTGTGTAGATCTCCGCCTCTAGACAGTGTGACCAAGCAACATTGAGCGTCCTCTAAAAGTCTCTTTGTGTTGAATTCTGCATCTAGATATCATGGTCAAGCGCTACTGAGTGTGCCCTAAAGTTTACTGTGTAGATCTCCGCCTCTAGACAATGTGACCAAGCAACATTGAGCATCCTCTAAAAGTCTCTCTGTGTTGAATTCTGCGGTCAAGCGCTACTGAGTGTGCCCTAAAGTTTACTGGATAGATCTCCACCTCTAGACAGTGTTCCCAAACAACATTGAGTGTGCCCTAAATGTTTCACTGTGTTGAATTCTGCATCTAGGTATTACGATCAGGTGTTATTGAGTGTGCCCTAAAATTTTCACTGTGTGGAATTCTGCATCTAGGTATTATGATCAAGCGCTACTGAGTGTGCCCTAAAGTTTACTGTGTAGATCTCCACCTCTAGACAGTCTGACCAAAAACATTGCATGTCCTCTAAAAGTCTCTCTGTGTTGAACTCTGTATCTAGATATTATGATCAAGCACTACTGAGTGTGCCTTAAAGTTTACTGTGTAGATCTCCGCCTCTAGACAGTGTGACCAAGCAACATTGAGCGTCCTCTAAAAGTCTCTCTGTGTTGAATTCTGCATCTAGATATTATGATCAAGCACTACTGAGTGTGCCTTAAAGTTTACTGTGTAGCTCTGCGCCTCTAGACAGTGTGACAGTGTGACGAAGCAACATTGAGTGTCCTCTAAAGTCTCACTGTGTTGAATTCTGCATCTAGATATAATAGTCAAGCACCATTGAGTGTACACTAAAAGTCTCACTGTGTTGAATTCTGCATCTAGATATTATGGTCAAGCACTACTGAGTGTGCCCTAAGGTTTACTGTGTAGATCTCCGCCTCTAGACAGTGTGACCAAGCAACATTCAGTGTCCTCTAAAAGTCTCTCTGTGTTGAATTCTGCATCTAGATATTATGGTCAAGCACTACTGAGTGTTCCCTAAAGTTTACTGTGTAGATCTCCGCTTCTAGACAGTGTGACCAAGCAACATTGAGCGTCCTCTAAAAGTCTCTCTGTGTTGAATTCTGCTTCTAGATATTATGATCAAGCGATATTGAGTGTGCCCTAAAAGTTTCACTGTGTTGAATTCTGCATCTAGGTATTATGATCAAGCGATATTGAGTGTGCCCTAAAAGTTTCACTGTGTTGAATTCTGCATCTAGGTATTATGATCAAGCGATATTGAGTGTGCCCTAAAAGTTTCACTGTGTTGAATTCTGCATCTAGGTATTATGATCAAGCGATATTGAGTGTGCCCTAAAAGTTTCACTGTGTTGAATTCTGCATCTAGGTATTATGATCAAGCGCTACTGAGTGTGCCCTAAAGTTTACTGTGTAGATCTCCGCCTCTAGACAATGTGACCAAACAACATTGAGAATCCTCTAAAAGTCTCTCTGTGTTGAATTCTGCATCTAGATATTATGATCAAGCGCTACTGAGTGTGCCCTAAAGTTTACTGTGTAGATCTCCGCCTCTAGACAGTGTGACCAAGCAACATTGAGCGTCCTCTAAAAGTCTCTTTGTGTTGAATTCTGCATCTAGATATTATGGTCAAGCGCTACTGAGTGTGCCCTAAAGATTACTGTGTAGATCTCCGCCTCTAGACAATGTGACCAAGCAACATTGAGCATCCTCTAAAAGTCTCTCTGTGTTGAATTCTGCGGTCAAGCACTACTGAGTGTGCCCTAAAGTTTACTGTGTAGATCTCCACCTTTAGACAGTGTGACCAAGCTACATTCAGCGTCCTCTAAAAGTCTCTCTGTGTTGAATTCTGCATCTAGATATTATGGTCAAGCACTACTGAGTGTGCCCTAAAGTTTACTGTGTAGATCTCCTCCTCTAGACAATGTGACCAAGCAACATTCAGCATCTTCTAAAAGTCTCGCTGTGTTGAATTTTGCATCTAGATATTATGATCAAGCGCTACTGAGTGTGCCCTAAAGTTTACTGTGTAGATCTCCGCCTCTAGACAGTGTGACCAAGCAACATTGAGCGTCCTCTAAAAGTCTCTTTGTGTTGAATTCTGCATCTAGATATCATGGTCAAGCGCTACTGAGTGTGCCCTAAAGTTTACTGTGTAGATCTCCGCCTCTAGACAATGTGACCAAGCAACATTGAGCATCCTCTAAAAGTCTCTCTGTGTTGAATTCTGCGGTCAAGCACTACTGAGTGTGCCCTAAAGTTTACTGTGTAGATCTCCACCTTTAGACACTGTGACCAAGCTACATTCAGCGTCCTCTAAAAGTCTCTCTGTGTTGAATTCTGCATCTAGATATTATGGTCAAGCACTACTGAGTGTGCCCTAAAGTTTACTGTGTAGATCTCCGCCTCTAGACAATGTGACCAAGCAACATTGAGCATCCTCTAAAAGTCTCTCTGTGTTGAATTCTGCGGTCAAGCCCTACTGAGTGTGCCCTTAAGTTTACTGTGTAGATCTCTGCCTTTAGACAGTGTGACAAAGCTACATTCAGCGTCCTCTAAAAGTCTCTCTGTGTTGAATTCTGTATCTAGATATTATGATCAAGCGCTACTCAGTGTGCCCTAAAGTTTACTGTGTAGATCTCCGCCTCTAGACAGTATGACCAAGCAACATTGAGCATCCTCTAAAAGTCTCTCTGTGTTGAATTCTGCCTCTAGATATTATGATCAAGCACTACTGAGTGTGCCCTAAAGTTTACTGTATAGATCTTCACAACTAGTCAGTGTGCCCAAACAACATTGAGTTTGCCCTAAAAGTTTCACTCTGTTGAATTCTGCATCTAGGTATTATGATCAAGCGATATTGAGTGTGCCCTAAAAGTTTCACTGTGTTGAATTCTGCATCTAGGTATTATGATCAAGCGCTACTGAGTGTGCCCTAAAGTTTACTGTATAGATCTCCACAACTAGTCAGTGTGCCCAAACAACATTGAGTGTGCCCTAAAATTTTCACTGTGTTGAATTATGCATCTAGGTATTATGATCAAGCGATATTGAGGGTGGCCTAAAATTTTCACTGTGTTGAATTATGCATCTAGATATTATGATCAAGCGCTACTGAGTGTGCCCTAAAGTTTGCTGTGTAGATCTCCGCCTCTAGACAGTGTGACCAAGCAACTTTGAGCGTCCTCTAAAATTCTCTTTGTGCTGAATTCTGCATCTAGATATTATGGTCAAGCGCTACTGTGTGTGCCCTAAAATTTACTGTGTAGATCTCCGCCTCTAGACAGTGTGACCAAGCAACATTGAGCGTCCTCTAAAATTCTCTTTGTGCTGAATTCTGCATCTAGATATTATGGTCAAGCGCTACTGAGTGTGCCCTAAAGTTTACTGTGTAGATCTCCGCCTCTAGACAATGTGACCAAGCAACATTGAGCATCCTATAAAAGTCTCTCTGTGTTGAATTCTGCGGTCAAGCACTACTGAGTGTGCCCTAAAGTTTACTCTGTAGATCTCCGCCTTTAGACAGTGTGACCAAGCTACATTCAGCGTCCTCTAAAAGTCTCTCTGTGTTGAATTTTGCATCTAGATATTATGATCAAGCGCTACTGAGTGTGCCCTAAAGTTTACTGTGTAGATCTCCGCCTCTAGACAGTGTGACCAAGCAACATTGAGCGTCCTCTAAAAGTCTCTTTGTGTTGAATTCTGCATCTAGATATTATGGTCAAGCGCTACTGAGTGTGCCCTAAAGTTTACTGTGTAGATCTCCGCCTCTAGACAATGTGACCAAGCAACATTGAGCATCCTCTAAAAGTCTCTCTGTGTTGAATTCTGCGGTCAAGCACTACTGAGTGTGCCCTAAAGTTTACTGTGTAGATCTCCATCTTTAGACACTGTGACCAAGCTACATTCAGCGTCCTCTAAAAGTCTCTCTGTGTTGAATTCTGCATCTAGATATTATGGTCAAGCACTACTGAGTGTGCCCTAAAGTTTACTGTGTAGATCTCCTCCTCTAGACAATGTGACCAAGCAACATTCAGCATCTTCTAAAAGTCTCGCTGTGTTGAATTTTGCATCTAGATATTATGATCAAGCGCTACTGAGTGTGCCCTAAAGTTTACTGTGTAGATCTCCGCCTCTAGACAGTGTGACCAAGCAACATTGAGCGTCCTCTAAAAGTCTCTTTGTGTTGAATTCTGCATCTAGATATCATGGTCAAGCGCTACTGAGTGTGCCCTAAAGTTTACTGTGTAGATCTCCGCCTCTAGACAATGTGACCAAGCAACATTGAGCATCCTCTAAAAGTCTCTCTGTGTTGAATTCTGCGGTCAAGCGCTACTGAGTGTGCCCTAAAGTTTACTGGATAGATCTCCACCTCTAGACAGTGTTCCCAAACAACATTGAGTGTGCCCTAAAAGTTTCACTGTGTTGAATTCTGCATCTAGGTATTACGATCAGGTGTTATTGAGTGTGCCCTAAAATTTTCACTGTGTGGAATTCTGCATCTAGGTATTATGATCAAGCGCTACTGAGTGTGCCCTAAAGTTTACTGTGTAGATCTCCACCTCTAGACAGTCTGACCAAAAACATTGCATGTCCTCTAAAAGTCTCTGTGTGTTGAACTCTGTATCTAGATATTATGATCAAGCACTACTGAGTGTGCCTTAAAGTTTACTGTGTAGATCTCCGCCTCTAGACAGTGTGACCAAGCAACATTGAGCGTCCTCTAAAAGTCTCTCTGTGTTGAATTCTGCATCTAGATATTATGATCAAGCACTACTGAGTGTGCCTTAAAGTTTACTGTGTAGCTCTGCGCCTCTAGACAGTGTGACAGTGTGACGAAGCAACATTGAGTGTCCTCTAAAGTCTCACTGTGTTGAATTCTGCATCTAGATATAATAGTCAAGCACCATTGAGTGTACACTAAAAGTCTCACTGTGTTGAATTCTGCATCTAGATATTATGGTCAAGCACTACTGAGTGTGCCCTAAGGTTTACTGTGTAGATCTCCGCCTCTAGACAGTGTGACCAAGCAACATTCAGCGTCCTCTAAAAGTCTCTCTGTGTTGAATTCTGCATCTAGATATTATGGTCAAGCACTACTGAGTGTTCCCTAAAGTTTACTGTGTAGATCTCCGCTTCTAGACAGTGTGACCAAGCAACATTGAGCGTCCTCTAAAAGTCTCTCTGTGTTGAATTCTGCTTCTAGATATTATGATCAAGCGATATTGAGTGTGCCCTAAAAGTTTCACTGTGTTGAATTCTGCATCTAGGTATTATGATCAAGCGATATTGAGTGTGCCCTAAAAGTTTCACTGTGTTGAATTCTGCATCTAGGTATTATGATCAAGCGCTACTGAGTGTGCCCTAAAGTTTACTGTGTAGATCTCCGCCTCTAGACAATGTGACCAAACAACATTGAGAATCCTCTAAAAGTCTCTCTGTGTTGAATTCTGCATCTAGATATTATGATCAAGCGCTACTGAGTGTGCCCTAAAGTTTACTGTGTAGATCTCCGCCTCTAGACAGTGTGACCAAGCAACATTGAGCGTCCTCTAAAAGTCTCTTTGTGTTGAATTCTGCATCTAGATATTATGGTCAAGCGCTACTGAGTGTGCCCTAAAGTTTACTGTGTAGATCTCCGCCTCTAGACAATGTGACCAAGCAACATTGAGCATCCTCTAAAAGTCTCTCTGTGTTGAATTCTGCGGTCAAGCACTACTGAGTGTGCCCTAAAGTTTACTGTGTAGATCTCCACCTTTAGACAGTGTGACCAAGCTACATTCAGCGTCCTCTAAAAGTCTCTCTGTGTTGAATTTTGCATCTAGATATTATGGTCAAGCACTACTGAGTGTGCCCTAAAGTTTACTGTGTAGATCTCCGCCTCTAGACAATGTGACCAAGCAACATTGAGCATCCTCTAAAAGTCTCTCTGTGTTGAATTCTGCGGTCAAGCCCTACTGAGTGTGCCCTTAAGTTTACTGTGTAGATCTCTGCCTTTAGACAGTGTGACAAAGCTACATTCAGCGTCCTCTAAAAGTCTCTCTGTGTTGAATTCTGTATCTAGATATTATGATCAAGCGCTACTCAGTGTGCCCTAAAGTTTACTGTGTAGATCTCCGCCTCTAGACAGTATGACCAAGCAACATTGAGCATCCTCTAAAAGTCTCTCTGTGTTGAATTCTGCCTCTAGATATTATGATCAAGCACTACTGAGTGTGCCCTAAAGTTTACTGTATAGATCTTCACAACTAGTCAGTGTGCCCAAACAACATTGAGTGTGCCCTAAAAGTTTCACTCTGTTGAATTCTGCATCTAGGTATTATGATCAAGCGATATTGAGTGTGCCCTAAAAGTTTCACTGTGTTGAATTCTGCATCTAGGTATTATGATCAAGCGCTACTGAGTGTGCCCTAAAGTTTACTGTATAGATCTCCACAACTAGTCAGTGTGCCCAAACAACATTGAGTGTGCCCTAAAATTTTCACTGTGTTGAATTATGCATCTAGGTATTATGATCAAGCGATATTGAGGGTGGCCTAAAATTTTCACTGTGTTGAATTATGCATCTAGATATTATGATCAAGCGCTACTGAGTGTGCCCTAAAGTTTGCTGTGTAGATCTCCGCCTCTAGACAGTGTGACCAAGCAACTTTGAGCGTCCTCTAAAATTCTCTTTGTGCTGAATTCTGCATCTAGATATTATGGTCAAGCGCTACTGTGTGTGCCCTAAAATTTACTGTGTAGATCTCCGCCTCTAGACAGTGTGACCAAGCAACATTGAGCGTCCTCTAAAATTCTCTTTGTGCTGAATTCTGCATCTAGATATTATGGTCAAGCGCTACTGAGTGTGCCCTAAAGTTTACTGTGTAGATCTCCGCCTCTAGACAATGTGACCAAGCAACATTGAGCTTCCTCTAAAAGTCTCTCTGTGTTGAATTCTGCGGTCAAGCACTACTGAGTGTGCCCTAAAGTTTACTCTGTAGATCTCCGCCTTTAGACAGTGTGACCAAGCTACATTCAGCGTCCTCTAAAAGTCTCTCTGTGTTGAATTTTGCATCTAGATATTATGATCAAGCGCTACTGAGTGTGCCCTAAAGTTTACTGTGTAGATCTCCGCCTCTAGACAGTGTGACCAAGCAACATTGAGCGTCCTCTAAAAGTCTCTTTGTGTTGAATTCTGCATCTAGATATTATGGTCAAGCGCTACTGAGTGTGCCCTAAAGTTTACTGTGTAGATCTCCGCCTCTAGACAATGTGACCAAGCAACATTGAGCATCCTCTAAAAGTCTCTCTGTGTTGAATTCTGCGGTCAAGCACTACTGAGTGTGCCCTAAAGTTTACTGTGTAGATCTCCATCTTTAGACACTGTGACCAAGCTACATTCAGCGTCCTCTAAAAGTCTCTCTGTGTTGAATTCTGCATCTAGATATTATGGTCAAGCACTACTGAGTGTGCCCTAAAGTTTACTGTGTAGATCTCCGCCTCTAGACAATGTGACCAAGCAACATTGAGCATCCTCTAAAAGTCTCTCTGTGTTGAATTCTGCGGTCAAGCCCTACTGAGTGTGCCCTTAAGTTTACTGTGTAGATCTCTGCCTTTAGACAGTGTGACAAAGCTACATTCAGCGTCCTCTAAAAGTCTCTCTGTGTTGAATTCTGTATCTAGATATTATGATCAAGCGCTACTCAGTGTGCCCTAAAGTTTACTGTGTAGATCTCCGCCTCTAGACAGTATGACCAAGCAACATTGAGCATCCTCTAAAAGTCTCTCTGTGTTGAATTCTGCCTCTAGATATTATGATCAAGCACTACTGAGTGTGCCCTAAAGTTTACTGTATAGATCTTCACAACTAGTCAGTGTGCCCAAACAACATTGAGTGTGCCCTAAAAGTTTCACTCTGTTGAATTCTGCATCTAGGTATTATGATCAAGCGATATTGAGTGTGCCCTAAAAGTTTCACTGTGTTGAATTCTGCATCTAGGTATTATGATCAAGCGCTACTGAGTGTGCCCTAAAGTTTACTGTATAGATCTCCACAACTAGTCAGTGTGCCCAAACAACATTGAGTGTGCCCTAAAATTTTCACTGTGTTGAATTATGCATCTAGGTATTATGATCAAGCGATATTGAGGGTGGCCTAAAATTTTCACTGTGTTGAATTATGCATCTAGATATTATGATCAAGCGCTACTGAGTGTGCCCTAAAGTTTGCTGTGTAGATCTCCGCCTCTAGACAGTGTGACCAAGCAACTTTGAGCGTCCTCTAAAATTCTCTTTGTGCTGAATTCTGCATCTAGATATTATGGTCAAGCGCTACTGTGTGTGCCCTAAAGTTTAATATGTAGATCTCCGCCTCTAGACAGTGTGACCAAGCAACATTGAGCGTCCTCTAAAATTCTCTTTGTGCTGAATTCTGCATCTAGATATTATGGTCAAGCGCTACTGAGTGTGCCCTAAAGTTTACTGTGTAGATCTCCGCCTCTAGACAATGTGACCAAGCAACATTGAGCATCCTCTAAAAGTCTCTCTGTGTTGAATTCTGCGGTCAAGCACTACTGAGTGTGCCCTAAAGTTTACTCTGTAGATCTCCGCCTTTAGACAGTGTGACCGAGCTACATTCAGCGTCCTCTAAAAGTCTCTCTGTGTTGAATTCTGCATCTAGATATTATGGTCAAGCACTACTGAGTGTGCCCTAAAGTTTACTGTGTAGATCTCCGCCTCTAGACAATGTGACCAAGCAACATTCAGCATCTTCTAAAAGTCTCTCTGTGTTGAATTCTGCATCTAGATATTATGGTCAAGCACTACTGAGTGTGCCCTAAAGTTTACTGTGTAGATCTCTGCCTCTAGACAATGTGACCAAGCAACATTCAGCATCTTCTAAAAGTCTCTCTGTGTTGAATTCTGCATCTAGATATTATGATCAAGCGCTACTTAGTGTGCCCTAAAGTTTACTGTGTAGATCTCCGCCTCTAGACAGTGTGACCAAGCAACATTGAGCATCCTCTAAAAATCTCTCTGTGTTGAATTCTGCCTCTAGATATTATGATCAAGCGCTACTGAGTGTGCCCTAAAGTTTATTGTATAGATCTCCACAACTAGTCAGTGTGCCCAAACAACATTGAGTGTGCCCTAAAAGTTTCACTGTGTTGAATTCTGCATCTAGGTATTATGATCAAGCGATATTGAGTGTGCCCTAAAAGTTTCACTGTGTTGAATTCTGCATCTAGGTATTATGATCAAGCGCTACTGAGTGTGCCCTAAAGTTTACTGTATAGATCTCCACAACTAGTCAGTGTGCCCAAACAACATTGAGTGTGCCCTAAAATTTTCACTGTGTTGAATTATGCATCTAGGTATTATGATCAAGCGATATTGAGGGTGGCCTAGAATTTTCACCGTTTTCAATTATGCATCTAGATATTATGATCAAGCGCTACTGAGTGTGCCCTAAAGTTTACTGTGTAGATCTCCGCCTCTAGACAGTGTGACCAAGCAACATTGAGCATCCTCTAAAAGTCTCTCTGTGTTGAATTCTGCATCTAGATATTATGGTCAAGCGATACTGAGTGTGCCCTAAAGTTTACTGTGTAGATCTCCGCCTCTAGACAGTGTGACCAAGCTACATTCAGCGTCCTCTAAAAGTCTCTCTGTGTTGAATTCTGCATCTAGATATTATGGTCAAGCACTATTGAGTGTGCCCTAAAGTTTACTGTGTAGATCTCCACCTCTAGACAGTGTTCCCAAACAACATTGAGTGTGCCCTAAAAGTTTCACTGTGTTGAATTCTGCATCTAGGTATTACGATCAAGTGTTATTGAGTGTGCCCTAAAATTTTCACTGTGTTGAATTCTGCATCTAGGTATTATGATCAAGCGCTACTGAGTGTGCCCTAAAGTTTACTGTGTAGATCTCCACCTCTAGACAGTGTGACCAAACAACATTACATGTCCTCTAAAAGTCTCTCTGTGTTGAACTCTGTAACTAGATATTATGATCAAGCACTACTGAGTGTGCCTTAAAGTTTACTGTGTAGATCTCCGCCTCTAGACAGTGTGACCAAGCAACATTGAGCGTCCTCTAAAAGTCTCTCTGTGTTGAATTCTGCATCTAGATATTATGATCAAGCACTACTGAGTGTGCCTTAAAGTTTACTGTGTAGCTCTGCGCCTCTAGACAGCGTGACAGTGTGACGAAGCAACATTGAGCGTCCTCTAAAGTCTCACTGTGTTGAATTCTGCATCTAGATATAATAGTCAAGCACTATTGAGTGTACACTAAAAGTCTCACTGTGTTGAATTCTGCATCTAGATATAATAGTCAAGCACTATTGAGTGTACACTAAAAGTCTCACTGTGTTGAATTCTGCATCTAGATATTATGGTCAAGCACTACTGAGTGTTCCCTAAAGTTTACTGTGTAGATCTCCGCCTCTAGACAGTGTGACCAAGCAACATTCAGCGTCCTCTAAAAGTCTCTCTGGGTTGAATTCTGCATCTAGATATTATGATCAAGCACTACTGAGTGTTCCCTAAAGTTTACTGTGTAGATCTCCGCTTCTAGACAGTGTGACCAAGCAACATTGAGCGTCCTCTAAAAGTCTCTCTGTGTTGAATTCTGCTTCTAGATATTATGATCAAGCGATATTGAGTGTGCCCTAAAAGTTTCACTGTGTTGAATTCTGCATCTAGGTATTATGATCAAGCGATATTGAGTGTGCCCTAAAAGTTTCACTGTGTTGAATTCTGCACATAGGTATTATGATCAAGCGCTACTGAGTGTGCCCTAAAGTTTACTGTGTAGATCTCCGTCTCTAGACAATGTGACCAAACAACATTGAGCATCCTCTAAAAGTCTCTCTGTGTTGAATTCTGCATCTAGATATTATAATCAAGCGCTACTGAGTGTGCCCTAAAGTTTACTGTGTAGATCTCCGCCTCTAGACAGTGTGACCTAGCAACATTGAGCGTCCTCTAAAAGTCTCTTTGTGTTGAATTCTGCATCTAGATATTATGGTCAAGCGCTACTGAGTGTGCCCTAAAGTTTACTGTGTAGATCTCCGCCTCTAGACAATGTGACCAAGCAACACTGAGCATCCTCTAAAAGTCTCTCTGTGTTGAATTCTGCGGTCAAGCCCTACTGAGTGTGCCCTAAAGTTTACTGTGTAGATCTCCGCCTTTAGACAGTGTGACAAATCTACATTCAGCGTCCTCTAAAAGTCTCTCTGTGTTGAATTCTGCATCTAGATATTATGATCAAGCGCTACTGAGTGTGCCCTAAAGTTTACTGTGTAGATCTCCGCCTCTAGACAGTGTGACCAAGCAACATTGAGCATCCTCTAAAAGTCTCTCTGTGTTGAATTCTGCCTCTAGATATTATTATCAAGCGCTACTGAGTGTGCCCTAAAGTTTACTGTATAGATCTCCACAACTAGTCAGTGTGCCCAAACAACATTGAGTGTGCCCTAAAAGTTTCACTGTGTTGAATTCTGCATCTAGGTATTATGATCAAGCGATATTGAGTGTGCCCTAAAAGTTTCACTGTGTTGAATTCTGCATCTAGGTATTATGATCAAGCGCTACTGAGTGTGCCCTAAAGTTTACTGTATAGATCTCCACAACTAGTCAGTGTGCCCAAACAACATAGAGGGTGCCCTAAAATTTTCACTGTGTTGAATTATGCATCTAGGTATTATGATCAAGCGATATTGAGGGTGGCCTAAAATTTTCACTGTGTTGAATTATGCATCTAGATATTATGATGAAGCGCTACTGAGTGTGCCCTAAAGTTTACTGTGTAGATCTCCGCCTCTAGACAGTGTGACCAAGCAACATTTAGCGTCCTCTAAAATTCTCTTTGTGCTGAATTCTGCATTTAGATATTATGGTCAAGCGCTACTGAGTGTGCCCTAAAGTTTACTGTGTAGATCTCCGCCTCTAGACAGTGTGACCAAGCAACATTGAGCGTCCTCTAAAATTCTCTTTGTGCTGAATTCTGCATCTAGATATTATGGTCTAGCGCTACTGAGTGTGCCCTAAAGTTTACTGTGTAGATCTCCGCCTCTAGACAATGTGACCAAGCAACATTGAGCATCCTCTAAAAGTCTCTCTGTGTTGAATTCTGCGGTCAAGCACTACTGAGTGTGCCCTAAAGTTTACTGTGTAGATCTCCATCTTTAGACACTGTGACCAAGCTACATTCAGCGTCCTCTAAAAGTCTCTCTGTGTTGAATTCTGCATCTAGATATTATGGTCAAGCACTACTGAGTGTGCCCTAAAGTTTACTGTGTAGATCTCCGCCTCTAGACAATGTGACCAAGCAACATTGAGCATCCTCTAAAAGTCTCTCTGTGTTGAATTCTGCGGTCAAGCCCTACTGAGTGTGCCCTTAAGTTTACTGTGTAGATCTCTGCCTTTAGACAGTGTGACAAAGCTACATTCAGCGTCCTCTAAAAGTCTCTCTGTGTTGAATTCTGTATCTAGATATTATGATCAAGCGCTACTCAGTGTGCCCTAAAGTTTACTGTGTAGATCTCCGCCTCTAGACAGTATGACCAAGCAACATTGAGCATCCTCTAAAAGTCTCTCTGTGTTGAATTCTGCCTCTAGATATTATGATCAAGCACTACTGAGTGTGCCCTAAAGTTTACTGTATAGATCTTCACAACTAGTCAGTGTGCCCAAACAACATTGAGTGTGCCCTAAAAGTTTCACTCTGTTGAATTCTGCATCTAGGTATTATGATCAAGCGATATTGAGTGTGCCCTAAAAGTTTCACTGTGTTGAATTCTGCATCTAGGTATTATGATCAAGCGCTACTGAGTGTGCCCTAAAGTTTACTGTATAGATCTCCACAACTAGTCAGTGTGCCCAAACAACATTGAGTGTGCCCTAAAATTTTCACTGTGTTGAATTATGCATCTAGGTATTATGATCAAGCGATATTGAGGGTGGCCTAAAATTTTCACTGTGTTGAATTATGCATCTAGATATTATGATCAAGCGCTACTGAGTGTGCCCTAAAGTTTGCTGTGTAGATCTCCGCCTCTAGACAGTGTGACCAAGCAACTTTGAGCGTCCTCTAAAATTCTCTTTGTGCTGAATTCTGCATCTAGATATTATGGTCAAGCGCTACTGTGTGTGCCCTAAAGTTTACTATGTAGATCTCCGCCTCTAGACAGTGTGACCAAGCAACATTGAGCGTCCTCTAAAATTCTCTTTGTGCTGAATTCTGCATCTAGATATTATGGTCAAGCACTACTGAGTGTGCCCTAAAGTTTACTGTGTAGATCTCCGCCTCTAGACAATGTGACCAAGCAACATTCAGCATCTTCTAAAAGTCTCTCTGTGTTGAATTCTGCATCTAGATATTATGGTCAAGCACTACTGAGTGTGCCCTAAAGTTTACTGTGTAGATCTCTGCCTCTAGACAATGTGACCAAGCAACATTCAGCATCTTCTAAAAGTCTCTCTGTGTTGAATTCTGCATCTAGATATTATGATCAAGCGCTACTGAGTGTGCCCTAAAGTTTACTGTGTAGATCTCCGCCTCTAGACAGTGTGACCAAGCAACATTGAGCATCCTCTAAAAATCTCTCTGTGTTGAATTCTGCCTCTAGATATTATGATCAAGCGCTACTGAGTGTGCCCTAAAGTTTACTGTATAGATCTCCACAACTAGTCAGTGTGCCCAAACAACATTGAGTGTGCCCTAAAAGTTTCACTGTGTTGAATTCTGCATCTAGGTATTATGATCAAGCGATATTGAGTGTGCCCTAAAAGTTTCACTGTGTTGAATTCTGCATCTAGGTATTATGATCAAGCGCTACTGAGTGTGCCCTAAAGTTTACTGTATAGATCTCCACAACTAGTCAGTGTGCCCAAACAACATTGAGTGTGCCCTAAAATTTTCACTGTGTTGAATTATGCATCTAGGTATTATGATCAAGCGATATTGAGGGTGGCCTAGAATTTTCACCGTTTTGAATTATGCATCTAGATATTATGATCAAGCGCTACTGAGTGTGCCCTAAAGTTTACTGTGTAGATCTCCGCCTCTAGACAGTGTGACCAAGCAACATTGAGCATCCTCTAAAAGTCTCTCTGTGTTGAATTCTGCATCTAGATATTATGGTCAAGCGATACTGAGTGTGCCCTAAAGTTTACTGTGTAGATCTCCGCCTCTAGACAGTGTGACCAAGCTACATTCAGCGTCCTCTAAAAGTCTCTCTGTGTTGAATTCTGCATCTAGATATTATGGTCAAGCACTATTGAGTGTGCCCTAAAGTTTACTGTGTAGATCTCCACCTCTAGACAGTGTTCCCAAACAACATTGAGTGTGCCCTAAAAGTTTCACTGTGTTGAATTCTGCATCTAGGTATTACGATCAAGTGTTATTGAGTGTGCCCTAAAATTTTCACTGTGTTGAATTCTGCATCTAGGTATTATGATCAAGCGCTACTGAGTGTGCCCTAAAGTTTACTGTGTAGATCTCCACCTCTAGACAGTGTGACCAAACAACATTGCATGTCCTCTAAAAGTCTCTCTGTGTTGAACTCTGTAACTAGATATTATGATCAAGCACTACTGAGTGTGCCTTAAAGTTTACTGTGTAGATCTCCGCCTCTAGACAGTGTGACCAAGCAACATTGAGCGTCCTCTAAAAGTCTCTCTGTGTTGAATTCTGCATCTAGATATTATGATCAAGCACTACTGAGTGTGCCTTAAAGTTTACTGTGTAGCTCTGCGCCTCTAGACAGCGTGACAGTGTGACGAAGCAACATTGAGCGTCCTCTAAAGTCTCACTGTGTTGAATTCTGCATCTAGATATAATAGTCAAGCACTATTGAGTGTACACTAAAAGTCTCACTGTGTTGAATTCTGCATCTAGATATAATAGTCAAGCACTATTGAGTGTACACTAAAAGTCTCACTGTGTTGAATTCTGCATCTAGATATTATGGTCAAGCACTACTGAGTGTTCCCTAAAGTTTACTGTGTAGATCTCCGCCTCTAGACAGTGTGACCAAGCAACATTCAGCGTCCTCTAAAAGTCTCTCTGGGTTGAATTCTGCATCTAGATATTATGATCAAGCACTACTGAGTGTTCCCTAAAGTTTACTGTGTAGATCTCCGCTTCTAGACAGTGTGACCAAGCAACATTGAGCGTCCTCTAAAAGTCTCTCTGTGTTGAATTCTGCTTCTAGATATTATGATCAAGCGATATTGAGTGTGCCCTAAAAGTTTCACTGTGTTGAATTCTGCATCTAGGTATTATGATCAAGCGATATTGAGTGTGCCCTAAAAGTTTCACTGTGTTGAATTCTGCACATAGGTATTATGATCAAGCGCTACTGAGTGTGTCCTAAAGTTTACTGTGTAGATCTCCGTCTCTAGACAATGTGACCAAACAACATTGAGCATCCTCTAAAAGTCTCTCTGTGTTGAATTCTGCATCTAGATATTATAATCAAGCGCTACTGAGTGTGCCCTAAAGTTTACTGTGTAGATCTCCGCCTCTAGACAGTGCGACCTAGCAACATTGAGCGTCCTCTAAAAGTCTCTTTGTGTTGAATTCTGCATCTAGATATTATGGTCAAGCGCTACTGAGTGTGCCCTAAAGTTTACTGTGTAGATCTCCGCCTCTAGACAATGTGACCAAGCAACACTGAGCATCCTCTAAAAGTCTCTCTGTGTTGAATTCTGCGGTCAAGCCCTACTGAGTGTGCCCTAAAGTTTACTGTGTAGATCTCCGCCTTTAGACAGTGTGACAAATCTACATTCAGCGTCCTCTAAAAGTCTCTCTGTGTTGAATTCTGCATCTAGATATTATGATCAAGCGCTACTGAGTGTGCCCTAAAGTTTACTGTGTAGATCTCCGCCTCTAGACAGTGTGACCAAGCAACATTGAGCATCCTCTAAAAGTCTCTCTGTGTTGAATTCTGCCTCTAGATATTATTATCAAGCGCTACTGAGTGTGCCCTAAAGTTTACTGTATAGATCTCCACAACTAGTCAGTGTGCCCAAACAACATTGAGTGTGCCCTAAAAGTTTCACTGTGTTGAATTCTGCATCTAGGTATTATGATCAAGCGATATTGAGTGTGCCCTAAAAGTTTCACTGTGTTGAATTCTGCATCTAGGTATTATGATCAAGCGCTACTGAGTGTGCCCTAAAGTTTACTGTATAGATCTCCACAACTAGTCAGTGTGCCCAAACAACATAGAGTGTGCCCTAATATTTTCACTGTGTTGAATTATGCATCTAGGTATTATGATCAAGCGATATTGAGGGTGGCCTAAAATTTTCACTGTGTTGAATTATGCATCTAGATATTATGATCAAGCGCTACTGAGTGTGCCCTAAAGTTTACTGTGTAGATCTCCGCCTCTAGACAGTGTGACCAAGCAACATTGAGCGTCCTCTAAAATTCTCTTTGTGCTGAATTCTGCATTTAGATATTATGGTCAAGCGCTACTGAGTGTGCCCTAAAGTTTACTGTGTAGATCTCAGCCTCTAGACAGTGTGACCAAGCAACATTGAGCGTCCTCTAAAATTCTCTTTGTGCTGAATTCTGCATCTAGATATTATGGTCTAGCGCTACTGAGTGTGCCCTAAAGTTTACTGTGTAGATCTCTGCCTCTAGACAATGTGACCAAGCAACATTGAGCATCCTCTAAAAGTCTCTCTGTGTTGAATTCTGCGGTCAAGCACTACTGAGTGTGCCCTAAAGTTTACTGTGTAGATCTCCATCTTTAGACACTGTGACCAAGCTACATTCAGCGTCCTCTAAAAGTCTCTCTGTGTTGAATTCTGCATCTAGATATTATGGTCAAGCACTACTGAGTGTGCCCTAAAGTTTACTGTGTAGATCTCCGCCTCTAGACAATGTGACCAAGCAACATTGAGCATCCTCTAAAAGTCTCTCTGTGTTGAATTCTGCGGTCAAGCCCTACTGAGTGTGCCCTTAAGTTTACTGTGTAGATCTCTGCCTTTAGACAGTGTGACAAAGCTACATTCAGCGTCCTCTAAAAGTCTCTCTGTGTTGAATTCTGTATCTAGATATTATGATCAAGCGCTACTCAGTGTGCCCTAAAGTTTACTGTGTAGATCTCCACCTCTAGACAGTATGACCAAGCAACATTGAGCATCCTCTAAAAGTCTCTCTGTGTTGAATTCTGCCTCTAGATATTATGATCAAGCACTACTGAGTGTGCCCTAAAGTTTACTGTATAGATCTTCACAACTAGTCAGTGTGCCCAAACAACATTGAGTGTGCCCTAAAAGTTTCACTCTGTTGAATTCTGCATCTAGGTATTATGATCAAGCGATATTGAGTGTGCCCTAAAAGTTTCACTGTGTTGAATTCTGCATCTAGGTATTATGATCAAGCGCTACTGAGTGTGCCCTAAAGTTTACTGTATAGATCTCCACAACTAGTCAGTGTGCCCAAACAACATTGAGTGTGCCCTAAAATTTTCACTGTGTTGAATTATGCATCTAGGTATTATGATCAAGCGATATTGAGGGTGGCCTAAAATTTTCACTGTGTTGAATTATGCATCTAGATATTATGATCAAGCGCTACTGAGTGTGCCCTAAAGTTTGCTGTGTAGATCTCCGCCTCTAGACAGTGTGACCAAGCAACTTTGAGCGTCCTCTAAAATTCTCT
The DNA here is from genome assembly GCF_040938575.1 of Ambystoma mexicanum. Classification (NCBI taxonomy): domain Eukaryota; kingdom Metazoa; phylum Chordata; class Amphibia; order Caudata; family Ambystomatidae; genus Ambystoma; species Ambystoma mexicanum. The sequence goes on from NC_090933.1 coordinate 433,607,474, forward strand.
TTGTGCTGAATTCTGCATCTAGATATTATGGTCAAGCGCTACTGTGTGTGCCCTAAAGTTTACTATGTAGATCTCCGCCTCTAGACAGTGTGACCAAGCAACATTGAGCATCCTCTAAAATTCTCTTTGTGCTGAATTCTGCATCTAGATATTATGGTCAAGCACTACTGAGTGTGCCTTAAAGTTTACTGTGTAGCTCTGCGCCTCTAGACAGTGTGACAGTGTGACGAAGCAACATTGAGCGTCCTCTAAAGTCTCACTGTGTTGAATTCTGCATCTAGATATAATAGTCAAGCACCATTGAGTGTACACTAAAAGTCTCACTGTGTTGAATTCTGCATCTAGATATTATGGTCAAGCACTACTGAGTGTTCCCTAAAGTTTACTGTGTAGATCTCCGCTTCTAGACAGTGTGACCAAGCAACATTGAGCGTCCTCTAAAAGTCTCTCTGTGTTGAATTCTGCTTCTAGATATTATGATCAAGCGATATTGAGTGTGCCCTAAAAGTTTCACTGTGTTGAATTCTGCATCTAGGTATTATGATCAAGCGATATTGAGTGTGCCCTAAAAGTTTCGTTGTGTTGAATTCTGCATCTAGGTATTATGGTCAAGTGCTACTGAGTGTGCCTTAAAGTTTACTGTGTAGATCTCCACAACTAGTCAGTGTGCCCAAACAACATTGAGTGTGCCCTAAAAGTTTCACTGTGTTGAATTCTGCATCTAGGTATTATGATCAAGCGATATTGAGTGTGCCCTAAAAGTTTCACTGTGTTGAATTCTGCATCTAGGTATTATGATCAAGCGATATTGAGTGTGCCCTAAAAGTTTCACTGGGTTGAATTCTGCATCTAGGTATTATGATCAAGCGATATTGAGTGTGCCCTAAAAGTTTCACTGTGTTGAATTCTGCATCTAGGTATTATGATCAAGCGCTACTGAGTGTGCCCTAAAGTTTACTGTGTAGATCTCCGCCTCTAGACAATGTGACCAAACAACATTGAGAATCCTCTAAAAGTCTCTCTGTGTTGAATTCTGCATCTAGATATTATGATCAAGCGCTACTGAGTGTGCCCTAAAGTTTACTGTGTAGATCTCCGCCTCTAGACAGTGTGACCAAGCAACATTGAGCGTCCTCTAAAAGTCTCTTTGTGTTGAATTCTGCATCTAGATATTATGGTCAAGCGCTACTGAGTGTGCCCTAAAGTTTACTGTGTAGATCTCCGCCTCTAGACAATGTGACCAAGCAACATTGAGCATCCTCTAAAAGTCTCTCTGTGTTGAATTCTGCGGTCAAGCACTACTGAGTGTGCCCTAAAGTTTACTGTGTAGATCTCCACCTTTAGACAGTGTGACCAAGCTACATTCAGCGTCCTCTAAAAGTCTCTCTGTGTTGAATTCTGCATCTAGATATTATGGTCAAGCACTACTGAGTGTGCCCTAAAGTTTACTGTGTAGATCTCCTCCTCTAGACAATGTGACCAAGCAACATTCAGCATCTTCTAAAAGTCTCGCTGTGTTGAATTTTGCATCTAGATATTATGATCAAGCGCTACTGAGTGTGCCCTAAAGTTTACTGTGTAGATCTCCGCCTCTAGACAGTGTGACCAAGCAACATTGAGCGTCCTCTAAAAGTCTCTTTGTGTTCAATTCTGCATCTAGATATCATGGTCAAGCGCTACTGAGTGTGCCCTAAAGTTTACTGTGTAGATCTCCGCCTCTAGACAATGTGACCAAGCAACATTGAGCATCCTCTAAAAGTCTCTCTGTGTTGAATTCTGCGGTCAAGCACTACTGAGTGTGCCCTAAAGTTTACTGTGTAGATCTCCACCTTTAGACACTGTGACCAAGCTACATTCAGCGTCCTCTAAAAGTCTCTCTGTGTTGAATTCTGCATCTAGATATTATGGTCAAGCACTACTGAGTGTGCCCTAAAGTTTACTGTGTAGATCTCCGCCTCTAGACAATGTGACCAAGCAACATTGAGCATCCTCTAAAAGTCTCTCTGTGTTGAATTCTGCGGTCAAGCCCTACTGAGTGTGCCCTTAAGTTTACTGTGTAGATCTCTGCCTTTAGACAGTGTGACAAAGCTACATTCAGCGTCCTCTAAAAGTCTCTCTGTGTTGAATTCTGTATCTAGATATTATGATCAAGCGCTACTCAGTGTGCCCTAAAGTTTACTGTGTAGATCTCCGCCTCTAGACAGTATGACCAAGCAACATTGAGCATCCTCTAAAAGTCTCTCTGTGTTGAATTCTGCCTCTAGATATTATGATCAAGCACTACTGAGTGTGCCCTAAAGTTTACTGTATAGATCTTCACAACTAGTCAGTGTGCCCAAACAACATTGAGTGTGCCCTAAAAGTTTCACTCTGTTGAATTCTGCATCTAGGTATTATGATCAAGCGATATTGAGTGTGCCCTAAAAGTTTCACTGTGTTGAATTCTGCATCTAGGTATTATGATCAAGCGCTACTGAGTGTGCCCTAAAGTTTACTGTATAGATCTCCACAACTAGTCAGTGTGCCCAAACAACATTGAGTGTGCCCTAAAATTTTCACTGTGTTGAATTATGCATCTAGGTATTATGATCAAGCGATATTGAGGGTGGCCTAAAATTTTCACTGTGTTGAATTATGCATCTAGATATTATGATCAAGCGCTACTGAGTGTGCCCTAAAGTTTGCTGTGTAGATCTCCGCCTCTAGACAGTGTGACCAAGCAACTTTGAGCGTCCTCTAAAATTCTCTTTGTGCTGAATTCTGCATCTAGATATTATGGTCAAGCGCTACTGTGTGTGCCCTAAAATTTACTGTGTAGATCTCCGCCTCTAGACAGTGTGACCAAGCAACATTGAGCGTCCTCTAAAATTCTCTTTGTGCTGAATTCTGCATCTAGATATTATGGTCAAGCGCTACTGAGTGTGCCCTAAAGTTTACTGTGTAGATCTCCGCCTCTAGACAATGTGACCAAGCAACATTGAGCATCCTCTAAAAGTCTCTCTGTGTTGAATTCTGCGGTCAAGCACTACTGAGTGTGCCCTAAAGTTTACTCTGTAGATCTCCGCCTTTAGACAGTGTGACCAAGCTACATTCAGCGTCCTCTAAAAGTCTCTCTGTGTTGAATTTTGCATCTAGATATTATTTTCAAGCGCTACTGAGTGTGCCCTAAAGTTTACTGTGTAGATCTCCGCCTCTAGACAGTGTGACCAAGCAACATTGAGCGTCCTCTAAAAGTCTCTTTGTGTTGAATTCTGCATCTAGATATTATGGTCAAGCGCTACTGAGTGTGCCCTAAAGTTTACTGTGTAGATCTCCGCCTCTAGACAATGTGACCAAGCAACATTGAGCATCCTCTAAAAGTCTCTCTGTGTTGAATTCTGCGGTCAAGCACTACTGAGTGTGCCCTAAAGTTTACTGTGTAGATCTCCATCTTTAGACACTGTGACCAAGCTACATTCAGCGTCCTCTAAAAGTCTCTCTGTGTTGAATTCTGCATCTAGATATTATGGTCAAGCACTACTGAGTGTGCCCTAAAGTTTACTGTGTAGATCTCCGCCTCTAGACAATGTGACCAAGCAACATTGAGCATCCTCTAAAAGTCTCTCTGTGTTGAATTCTGCGGTCAAGCCCTACTGAGTGTGCCCTTAAGTTTACTGTGTAGATCTCTGCCTTTAGACAGTGTGACAAAGCTACATTCAGCGTCCTCTAAAAGTCTCTCTGTGTTGAATTCTGTATCTAGATATTATGATCAAGCGCTACTCAGTGTGCCCTAAAGTTTACTGTGTAGATCTCCGCCTCTAGACAGTATGACCAAGCAACATTGAGCATCCTCTAAAAGTCTCTCTGTGTTGAATTCTGCCTCTAGATATTATGATCAAGCACTACTGAGTGTGCCCTAAAGTTTACTGTATAGATCTTCACAACTAGTCAGTGTGCCCAAACAACATTGAGTGTGCCCTAAAAGTTTCACTCTGTTGAATTCTGCATCTAGGTATTATGATCAAGCGATATTGAGTGTGCCCTAAAAGTTTCACTGTGTTGAATTCTGCATCTAGGTATTATGATCAAGCGCTACTGAGTGTGCCCTAAAGTTTACTGTATAGATCTCCACAACTAGTCAGTGTGCCCAAACAACATTGAGTGTGCCCTAAAATTTTCACTGTGTTGAATTATGCATCTAGGTATTATGATCAAGCGATATTGAGGGTGGCCTAAAATTTTCACTGTGTTGAATTATGCATCTAGATATTATGATCAAGCGCTACTGAGTGTGCCCTAAAGTTTGCTGTGTAGATCTCCGCCTCTAGACAGTGTGACCAAGCAACTTTGAGCGTCCTCTAAAATTCTCTTTGTGCTGAATTCTGCATCTAGATATTATGGTCAAGCGCTACTGTGTGTGCCCTAAAGTTTACTATGTAGATCTCCGCCTCTAGACAGTGTGACCAAGCAACATTGAGCGTCCTCTAAAATTCTCTTTGTGCTGAATTCTGCATCTAGATATTATGGTCAAGCGCTACTGAGTGTGCCCTAAAGTTTACTGTGTAGATCTCCGCCTCTAGACAATGTGACCAAGCAACATTGAGCATCCTCTAAAAGTCTCTCTGTGTTGAATTCTGCGGTCAAGCACTACTGAGTGTTCCCTAAAGTTTACTCTGTAGATCTCCGCCTTTAGACAGTGTGACCAAGCTACATTCAGCGTCCTCTAAAAGTCTCTCTGTGTTGAATTCTGCATCTAGATATTATGGTCAAGCACTACTGAGTGTGCCCTAAAGTTTACTGTGTAGATCTCCGCCTCTAGACAATGTGACCAAGCAACATTCAGCATCTTCTAAAAGTCTCTCTGTGTTGAATTCTGCATCTAGATATTATGGTCAAGCACTACTGAGTGTGCCCTAAAGTTTACTGTGTAGATCTCTGCCTCTAGACAATGTGACCAAGCAACATTCAGCATCTTCTAAAAGTCTCTCTGTGTTGAATTCTGCATCTAGATATTATGATCAAGCGCTACTGAGTGTGCCCTAAAGTTTACTGTGTAGATCTCCGCCTCTAGACAGTGTGACCAAGCAACATTGAGCATCCTCTAAAAATCTCTCTGTGTTGAATTCTGCCTCTAGATATTATGATCAAGCGCTACTGAGTGTGCCCTAAAGTTTACTGTATAGATCTCCACAACTAGTCAGTGTGCCCAAACAACATTGAGTGTGCCCTAAAAGTTTCACTGTGTTGAATTCTGCATCTAGGTATTATGATCAAGCGATATTGAGTGTGCCCTAAAAGTTTCACTGTGTTGAATTCTGCATCTAGGTATTATGATCAAGCGCTACTGAGTGTGCCCTAAAGTTGACTGTATAGATCTCCACAACTAGTCAGTGTGCCCAAACAACATTGAGTGTGCCCTAAAATTTTCACTGTGTTGAATTATGCATCTAGGTATTATGATCAAGCGATATTGAGGGTGGCCTAGAATTTTCACCGTTTTGAATTATGCATCTAGATATTATGATCAAGCGCTACTGAGTGTGCCCTAAAGTTTACTGTGTAGATCTCCGCCTCTAGACAGTGTGACCAAGCAACATTGAGCATCCTCTAAAAGTCTCTCTGTGTTGAATTCTGCATCTAGATATTATGGTCAAGCGATACTGAGTGTGCCCTAAAGTTTACTGTGTAGATCTCCGCCTCTAGACAGTGTGACCAAGCTACATTCAGCGTCCTCTAAAAGTCTCTCTGTGTTGAATTCTGCATCTAGATATTATGGTCAAGCACTATTGAGTGTGCCCTAAAGTTTACTGTGTAGATCTCCACCTCTAGACAGTGTTCCCAAACAACATTGAGTGTGCCCTAAAAGTTTCACTGTGTTGAATTCTGCATCTAGGTATTACGATCAAGTGTTATTGAGTGTGCCCTAAAATTTTCACTGTGTTGAATTCTGCATCTAGGTATTATGATCAAGCGCTACTGAGTGTGCCCTAAAGTTTACTGTGTAGATCTCCACCTCTAGACAGTGTGACCAAACAACATTGCATGTCCTCTAAAAGTCTCTCTGTGTTGAACTCTGTAACTAGATATTATGATCAAGCACTACTGAGTGTGCCTTAAAGTTTACTGTGTAGATCTCCGCCTCTAGACAGTGTGACCAAGCAACATTGAGCGTCCTCTAAAAGTCTCTCTGTGTTGAATTCTGCATCTAGATATTATGATCAAGCACTACTGAGTGTGCCTTAAAGTTTACTGTGTAGCTCTGCGCCTCTAGACAGCGTGACAGTGTGACGAAGCAACATTGAGCGTCCTCTAAAGTCTCACTGTGTTGAATTCTGCATCTAGATATAATAGTCAAGCACTATTGAGTGTACACTAAAAGTCTCACTGTGTTGAATTCTGCATCTAGATATAATAGTCAAGCACTATTGAGTGTACACTAAAAGTCTCACTGTGTTGAATTCTGCATCTAGATATTATGGTCAAGCACTACTGAGTGTTCCCTAAAGTTTACTGTGTAGATCTCCGCCTCTAGACAGTGTGACCAAGCAACATTCAGCGTCCTCTAAAAGTCTCTCTGGGTTGAATTCTGCATCTAGATATTATGATCAAGCACTACTGAGTGTTCCCTAAAGTTTACTGTGTAGATCTCCGCTTCTAGACAGTGTGACCAAGCAACATTGAGCGTCCTCTAAAAGTCTCTCTGTGTTGAATTCTGCTTCTAGATATTATGATCAAGCGATATTGAGTGTGCCCTAAAAGTTTCACTGTGTTGAATTCTGCATCTAGGTATTATGATCAAGCGATATTGAGTGTGCCCTAAAAGTTTCACTGTGTTGAATTCTGCACATAGGTATTATGATCAAGCGCTACTGAGTGTGTCCTAAAGTTTACTGTGTAGATCTCCGTCTCTAGACAATGTGACCAAACAACATTGAGCATCCTCTAAAAGTCTCTCTGTGTTGAATTCTGCATCTAGATATTATAATCAAGCGCTACTGAGTGTGCCCTAAAGTTTACTGTGTAGATCTCCGCCTCTAGACAGTGCGACCTAGCAACATTGAGCGTCCTCTAAAAGTCTCTTTGTGTTGAATTCTGCATCTAGATATTATGGTCAAGCGCTACTGAGTGTGCCCTAAAGTTTACTGTGTAGATCTCCGCCTCTAGACAATGTGACCAAGCAACACTGAGCATCCTCTAAAAGTCTCTCTGTGTTGAATTCTGCGGTCAAGCCCTACTGAGTGTGCCCTAAAGTTTACTGTGTAGATCTCCGCCTTTAGACAGTGTGACAAATCTACATTCAGCGTCCTCTAAAAGTCTCTCTGTGTTGAATTCTGCATCTAGATATTATGATCAAGCGCTACTGAGTGTGCCCTAAAGTTTACTGTGTAGATCTCCGCCTCTAGACAGTGTGACCAAGCAACATTGAGCATCCTCTAAAAGTCTCTCTGTGTTGAATTCTGCCTCTAGATATTATTATCAAGCGCTACTGAGTGTGCCCTAAAGTTTACTGTATAGATCTCCACAACTAGTCAGTGTGCCCAAACAACATTGAGTGTGCCCTAAAAGTTTCACTGTGTTGAATTCTGCATCTAGGTATTATGATCAAGCGATATTGAGTGTGCCCTAAAAGTTTCACTGTGTTGAATTCTGCATCTAGGTATTATGATCAAGCGCTACTGAGTGTGCCCTAAAGTTTACTGTATAGATCTCCACAACTAGTCAGTGTGCCCAAACAACATAGAGTGTGCCCTAAAATTTTCACTGTGTTGAATTATGCATCTAGGTATTATGATCAAGCGATATTGAGGGTGGCCTAAAATTTTCACTGTGTTGAATTATGCACAGCGCTACTGAGTGTGCCCTAAAGTTTACTGTGTAGATCTCCGCCTCTAGACAGTGTGACCAAGCAACATTGAGCGTCCTCTAAAATTCTCTTTGTGCTGAATTCTGCATTTAGATATTATGGTCAAGCGCTACTGAGTGTGCCCTAAAGTTTACTGTGTAGATCTCCGCCTCTAGACAGTGTGACCAAGCAACATTGAGCGTCCTCTAAAATTCTCTTTGTGCTGAATTCTGCATCTAGATATTATGGTCTAGCGCTACTGAGTGTGCCCTAAAGTTTACTGTGTAGATCTCCGCCTCTAGACAATGTGACCAAGCAACATTGAGCATCCTCTAAAAGTCTCTCTGTGTTGAATTCTGCGGTCAAGCACTACTGAGTGTGCCCTAAAGTTTACTGTGTAGATCTCCATCTTTAGACACTGTGACCAAGCTACATTCAGCGTCCTCTAAAAGTCTCTCTGTGTTGAATTCTGCATCTAGATATTATGGTCAAGCACTACTGAGTGTGCCCTAAAGTTTACTGTGTAGATCTCCGCCTCTAGACAATGTGACCAAGCAACATTGAGCATCCTCTAAAAGTCTCTCTGTGTTGAATTCTGCGGTCAAGCCCTACTGAGTGTGCCCTTAAGTTTACTGTGTAGATCTCTGCCTTTAGACAGTGTGACAAAGCTACATTCAGCGTCCTCTAAAAGTCTCTCTGTGTTGAATTCTGTATCTAGATATTATGATCAAGCGCTACTCAGTGTGCCCTAAAGTTTACTGTGTAGATCTCCGCCTCTAGACAGTATGACCAAGCAACATTGAGCATCCTCTAAAAGTCTCTCTGTGTTGAATTCTGCCTCTAGATATTATGATCAAGCACTACTGAGTGTGCCCTAAAGTTTACTGTATAGATCTTCACAACTAGTCAGTGTGCCCAAACAACATTGAGTGTGCCCTAAAAGTTTCACTCTGTTGAATTCTGCATCTAGGTATTATGATCAAGCGATATTGAGTGTGCCCTAAAAGTTTCACTGTGTTGAATTCTGCATCTAGGTATTATGATCAAGCGCTACTGAGTGTGCCCTAAAGTTTACTGTATAGATCTCCACAACTAGTCAGTGTGCCCAAACAACATTGAGTGTGCCCTAAAATTTTCACTGTGTTGAATTATGCATCTAGGTATTATGATCAAGCGATATTGAGGGTGGCCTAAAATTTTCACTGTGTTGAATTATGCATCTAGATATTATGATCAAGCGCTACTGAGTGTGCCCTAAAGTTTGCTGTGTAGATCTCCGCCTCTAGACAGTGTGACCAAGCAACTTTGAGCGTCCTCTAAAATTCTCTTTGTGCTGAATTCTGCATCTAGATATTATGGTCAAGCGCTACTGTGTGTGCCCTAAAGTTTACTATGTAGATCTCCGCCTCTAGACAGTGTGACCAAGCAACATTGAGCGTCCTCTAAAATTCTCTTTGTGCTGAATTCTGCATCTAGATATTATGGTCAAGCACTACTGAGTGTGCCTTAAAGTTTACTGTGTAGCTCTGCGCCTCTAGACAGTGTGACAGTGTGACGAAGCAACATTGAGCGTCCTCTAAAGTCTCACTGTGTTGAATTCTGCATCTAGATATAATAGTCAAGCACCATTGAGTGTACACTAAAAGTCTCACTGTGTTGAATTCTGCATCTAGATATTATGGTCAAGCACTACTGAGTGTTCCCTAAAGTTTATTGTGTAGATCTCCGCTTCTAGACAGTGTGACCAAGCAACATTGAGCGTCCTCTAAAAGTCTCTCTGTGTTGAATTCTGCTTCTAGATATTATGATCAAGCGATATTGAGTGTGCCCTAAAAGTTTCACTGTGTTGAATTCTGCATCTAGGTATTATGATCAAGCGATATTGAGTGTGCCCTAAAAGTTTCGTTGTGTTGAATTCTGCATCTAGGTATTATGGTCAAGTGCTACTGAGTGTGCCTTAAAGTTTACTGTGTAGATCTCCACAACTAGTCAGTGTGCCCAAACAACATTGAGTGTGCCCTAAAAGTTTCACTGTGTTGAATTCTGCATCTAGGTATTATGATCAAGCGATATTGAGTGTGCCCTAAAAGTTTCACTGTGTTGAATTCTGCATCTAGGTATTATGATCAAGCGATATTGAGTGTGCCCTAAAAGTTTCACTGTGTTGAATTCTGCATCTAGGTATTATGATCAAGCGATATTGAGTGTGCCCTAAAAGTTTCACTGTGTTGAATTCTGCATCTAGGTATTATGATCAAGCGCTACTGAGTGTGCCCTAAAGTTTACTGTGTAGATCTCCGCCTCTAGACAATGTGACCAAACAACATTGAGAATCCTCTAAAAGTCTCTCTGTGTTGAATTCTGCATCTAGATATTATGATCAAGCGCTACTGAGTGTGCCCTAAAGTTTACTGTGTAGATCTCCGCCTCTAGACAGTGTGACCAAGCAACATTGAGCGTCCTCTAAAAGTCTCTTTGTGTTGAATTCTGCATCTAGATATTATGGTCAAGCGCTACTGAGTGTGCCCTAAAGTTTACTGTGTAGATCTCCGCCTCTAGACAATGTGACCAAGCAACATTGAGCATCCTCTAAAAGTCTCTCTGTGTTGAATTCTGCGGTCAAGCACTACTGAGTGTGCCCTAAAGTTTACTGTGTAGATCTCCACCTTTAGACAGTGTGACCAAGCTACATTCAGCGTCCTCTAAAAGTCTCTCTGTGTTGAATTCTGCATCTAGATATTATGGTCAAGCACTACTGAGTGTGCCCTAACGTTTACTGTGTAGATCTCCTCCTCTAGACAATGTGACCAAGCAACATTCAGCATCTTCTAAAAGTCTCGCTGTGTTGAATTTTGCATCTAGATATTATGATCAAGCGCTACTGAGTGTGCCCTAAAGTTTACTGTGTAGATCTCCGCCTCTAGACAGTGTGACCAAGCAACATTGAGCGTCCTCTAAAAGTCTCTTTGTGTTGAATTCTGCATCTAGATATCATGGTCAAGCGCTACTGAGTGTGCCCTAAAGTTTACTTTGTAGATCTCCGCCTCTAGACAATGTGACCAAGCAACATTGAGCATCCTCAAAAAGTCTCTCTGTGTTGAATTCTGCGGTCAAGCACTACTGAGTGTGCCCTAAAGTTTACTGTGTAGATCTCCACCTTTAGACACTGTGACCAAGCTACATTCAGCGTCCTCTAAAAGTCTCTCTGTGTTGAATTCTGCATCTAGATATTATGGTCAAGCACTACTGAGTGTGCCCTAAAGTTTACTGTGTAGATCTCCGCCTCTAGACAATGTGACCAAGCAACATTGAGCATCCTCTAAAAGTCTCTCTGTGTTGAATTCTGCGGTCAAGCCCTACTGAGTGTGCCCTTAAGTTTACTGTGTAGATCTCTGCCTTTAGACAGTGTGACAAAGCTACATTCAGCGTCCTCTAAAAGTCTCTCTGTGTTGAATTCTGTATCTAGATATTATGATCAAGCGCTACTCAGTGTGCCCTAAAGTTTACTGTGTAGATCTCCGCCTCTAGACAGTATGACCAAGCAACATTGAGCATCCTCTAAAAGTCTCTCTGTGTTGAATTCTGCCTCTAGATATTATGATCAAGCACTACTGAGTGTGCCCTAAAGTTTACTGTATAGATCTTCACAACTAGTCAGTGTGCCCAAACAACATTGAGTGTGCCCTAAAAGTTTCACTCTGTTGAATTCTGCATCTAGGTATTATGATCAAGCGATATTGAGTGTGCCCTAAAAGTTTCACTGTGTTGAATTCTGCATCTAGGTATTATGATCAAGCGCTACTGAGCGTGCCCTAAAGTTTACTGTATAGATCTCCACAACTAGTCAGTGTGCCCAAACAACATTGAGTGTGCCCTAAAATTTTCACTGTGTTGAATTATGCATCTAGGTATTATGATCAAGCGATATTGAGGGTGGCCTAAAATTTTCACTGTGTTGAATTATGCATCTAGATATTATGATCAAGCGCTACTGAGTGTGCCCTAAAGTTTGCTGTGTAGATCTCCGCCTCTAGACAGTGTGACCAAGCAACTTTGAGCGTCCTCTAAAATTCTCTTTGTGCTGAATTCTGCATCTAGATATTATGGTCAAGCGCTACTGTGTGTGCCCTAAAATTTACTGTGTAGATCTCCGCCTCTAGACAGTGTGACCAAGCAACATTGAGCGTCCTCTAAAATTCTCTTTGTGCTGAATTCTGCATCTAGATATTATGGTCAAGCGCTACTGAGTGTGCCCTAAAGTTTACTGTGTAGATCTCCGCCTCTAGACAATGTGACCAAGCAACATTGAGCATCCTCTAAAAGTCTCTCTGTGTTGAATTCTGCGGTCAAGCACTACTGAGTGTGCCCTAAAGTTTACTCTGTAGATCTCCGCCTTTAGACAGTGTGACCAAGCTACATTCAGCGTCCTCTAAAAGTCTCTCTGTGTTGAATTTTGCATCTAGATATTATGATCAAGCGCTACTGAGTGTGCCCTAAAGTTTACTGTGTAGATCTCCGCCTCTAGACAGTGTGACCAAGCAACATTGAGCGTCCTCTAAAAGTCTCTTTGTGTTGAATTCTGCATCTAGATATTATGGTCAAGCGCTACTGAGTGTGCCCTAAAGTTTACTGTGTAGATCTCCGCCTCTAGACAATGTGACCAAGCAACATTGAGCATCCTCTAAAAGTCTCTCTGTGTTGAATTCTGCGGTCAAGCCCTACTGAGTGTGCCCTTAAGTTTACTGTGTAGATCTCTGCCTTTAGACAGTGTGACAAAGCTACATTCAGCGTCCTCTAAAAGTCTCTCTGTGTTGAATTCTGTATCTAGATATTATGATCAAGCGCTACTCAGTGTGCCCTAAAGTTTACTGTGTAGATCTCCGCCTCTAGACAGTATGACCAAGCAACATTGAGCATCCTCTAAAAGTCTCTCTGTGTTGAATTCTGCCTCTAGATATTATGATCAAGCACTACTGAGTGTGCCCTAAAGTTTACTGTATAGATCTTCACAACTAGTCAGTGTGCCCAAACAACATTGAGTGTGCCCTAAAAGTTTCACTCTGTTGAATTCTGCATCTAGGTATTATGATCAAGCGATATTGAGTGTGCCCTAAAAGTTTCACTGTGTTGAATTCTGCATCTAGGTATTATGATCAAGCGCTACTGAGTGTGCCCTAAAGTTTACTGTATAGATCTCCACAACTAGTCAGTGTGCCCAAACAACATTGAGTGTGCCCTAAAATTTTCACTGTGTTGAATTATGCATCTAGGTATTATGATCAAGCGATATTGAGGGTGGCCTAAAATTTTCACTGTGTTGAATTATGCATCTAGATATTATGATCAAGCGCTACTGAGTGTGCCCTAAAGTTTGCTGTGTAGATCTCCGCCTCTAGACAGTGTGACCAAGCAACTTTGAGCGTCCTCTAAAATTCTCTTTGTGCTGAATTCTGCATCTAGATATTATGGTCAAGCGCTACTGTGTGTGCCCTAAAGTTTACTATGTAGATCTCCGCCTCTAGACAGTGTGACCAAGCAACATTGAGCGTCCTCTAAAATTCTCTTTGTGCTGAATTCTGCATCTAGATATTATGGTCAAGCGCTACTGAGTGTGCCCTAAAGTTTACTGTGTAGATCTCCGCCTCTAGACAATGTGACCAAGCAACATTGAGCATCCTCTAAAAGTCTCTCTGTGTTGAATTCTGCGGTCAAGCACTACTGAGTGTGCCCTAAAGTTTACTCTGTAGATCTCCGCCTTTAGACAGTGTGACCAAGCTACATTCAGCGTCCTCTAAAAGTCTCTCTGTGTTGAATTCTGCATCTAGATATTATGGTCAAGCACTACTGAGTGTGCCCTAAAGTTTACTGTGTAGATCTCCGCCTCTAGACAATGTGACCAAGCAACATTCAGCATCTTCTAAAAGTCTCTCTGTGTTGAATTCTGCATCTAGATATTATGGTCAAGCACTACTGAGTGTGCCCTAAAGTTTACTGTGTAGATCTCTGCCTCTAGACAATGTGACCAAGCAACATTCGGCATCTTCTAAAAGTCTCTCTGTGTTGAATTCTGCATCTAGATATTATGATCAAGCGCTACTGAGTGTGCCCTAAAGTTTACTGTGTAGATCTCCGCCTCTAGACAGTGTGACCAAGCAACATTGAGCATCCTCTAAAAATCTCTGTGTTGAATTCTGCCTCTAGATATTATGATCAAGCGCTACTGAGTGTGCCCTAAAGTTTACTGTATAGATCTCCACAACTAGTCAGTGTGCCCAAACAACATTGAGTGTGCCCTAAAAGTTTCACTGTGTTGAATTCTGCATCTAGGTATTATGATCAAGCGCTACTGAGTGTGCCCTAAAGTTTACTGTATAGATCTCCACAACTAGTCAGTGTGCCCAAACAACATTGAGTGTGCCCTAAAATTTTCACTGTGTTGAATTATGCATCTAGGTATTATGATCAAGCGATATTGAGGGTGGCCTAGAATTTTCACCGTTTTGAATTATGCATCTAGATATTATGATCAAGCGCTACTGAGTGTGCCCTAAAGTTTACTGTGTAGATCTCTGCCTCTAGACAGTGTGACCAAGCAACATTGAGCATCCTCTAAAAGTCTCTCTGTGTTGAATTCTGCATCTAGATATTATGGTCAAGCGATACTGAGTGTGCCCTAAAGTTTACTGTGTAGATCTCCGCCTCTAGACAGTGTGACCAAGCTACATTCAGCGTCCTCTAAAAGTCTCTCTGTGTTGAATTCTGCATCTAGATATTATGGTCAAGCACTATTGAGTGTGCCCTAAAGTTTACTGTGTAGATCTCCACCTCTAGACAGTGTTCCCAAACAACATTGAGTGTGCCCTAAAAGTTTCACTGTGTTGAATTCTGCATCTAGGTATTACGATCAAGTGTTATTGAGTGTGCCCTAAAATTTTCACTGTGTTGAATTCTGCATCTAGGTATTATGATCAAGCGCTACTGAGTGTGCCCTAAAGTTTACTGTGTAGATCTCCACCTCTAGACAGTGTGACCAAACAACGTTGCATGTCCTCTAAAAGTCTCTCTGTGTTGAACTCTGTAACTAGATATTATGATCAAGCACTACTGAGTGTGCCTTAAAGTTTACTGTGTAGATCTCCGCCTCTAGACAGTGTGACCAAGCAACATTGAGCGTCCTCTAAAAGTCTCTCTGTGTTGAATTCTGCATCTAGATATTATGATCAAGCACTACTGAGTGTGCCTTAAAGTTTACTGTGTAGCTCTGCGCCTCTAGACAGCGTGACAGTGTGACGAAGCAACATTGAGCGTCCTCTAAAGTCTCACTGTGTTGAATTCTGCATCTAGATATAATAGTCAAGCACTATTGAGTGTACACTAAAAGTCTCACTGTGTTGAATTCTGCATCTAGATATAATAGTCAAGCACTATTGAGTGTACACTAAAAGTCTCACTGTGTTGAATTCTGCATCTAGATATTATGGTCAAGCACTACTGAGTGTTCCCTAAAGTTTACTGTGTAGATCTCCGCCTCTAGACAGTGTGACCAAGCAACATTCAGCGTCCTCTAAAAGTCTCTCTGGGTTGAATTCTGCATCTAGATATTATGATCAAGCACTACTGAGTGTTCCCTAAAGTTTACTGTGTAGATCTCCGCTTCTAGACAGTGTGACCAAGCAACATTGAGCGTCCTCTAAAAGTCTCTCTGTGTTGAATTCTGCTTCTAGATATTATGATCAAGCGAAATTGAGTGTGCCCTAAAAGTTTCACTGTGTTGAATTCTGCATCTAGGTATTATGATCAAGCGATATTGAGTGTGCCCTAAAAGTTTCACTGTGTTGAATTCTGCACATAGGTATTATGATCAAGCGCTACTGAGTGTGCCCTAAAGTTTACTGTGTAGATCTCCGTCTCTAGACAATGTGACCAAACAACATTGAGCATCCTCTAAAAGTCTCTCTGTGTTGAATTCTGCACATAGGTATTATGATCAAGCGCTACTGAGTGTGCCCTAAAGTTTACTGTGTAGATCTCCGCCTCTAGACAGTGTGACCTAGCAACATTGAGCGTCCTCTAAAAGTCTCTTTGTGTTGAATTCTGCATCTAGATATTATGGTCAAGCGCTACTGAGTGTGCCCTAAAGTTTACTGTGTAGATCTCCGCCTCTAGACAATGTGACCAAGCAACACTGAGCATCCTCTAAAAGTCTCTCTGTGTTGAATTCTGCGGTCAAGCCCTAATGAGTGTGCCCTAAAGTTTACTGTGTAGATCTCCGCCTTTAGACAGTGTGACAAATCTACATTCAGCGTCCTCTAAAAGTCTCTCTGTGTTGAATTCTGCATCTAGATATTATGATCAAGCGCTACTGAGTGTGCCCTAAAGTTTACTGTGTAGATCTCCGCCTCTAGACAGTGTGACCAAGCAACATTGAGCATCCTCTAAAAGTCTCTCTGTGTTGAATTCTGCCTCTAGATATTATTATCAAGCGCTACTGAGTGTGCCCTAAAGTTTACTGTATAGATCTCCACAACTAGTCAGTGTGCCCAAACAACATTGAGTGTGCCCTAAAAGTTTCACTGTGTTGAATTCTGCATCTAGGTATTATGATCAAGCGATATTGAGTGTGCCCTAAAAGTTTCACTGTGTTGAATTCTGCATCTAGGTATTATGATCAAGCGCTACTGAGTGTGCCCTAAAGTTTACTGTATAGATCTCCACAACTAGTCAGTGTGCCCAAACAACATAGAGTGTGCCCTAAAATTTTCACTGTGTTGAATTATGCATCTAGGTATTATGATCAAGCGATATTGAGGGTGGCCTAAAATTTTCACTGTGTTGAATTATGCATCTAGATATTATGATCAAGCGCTACTGAGTGTGCCCTAAAGTTTACTGTGTAGATCTCCGCCTCTAGACAGTGTGACCAAGCAACATTGAGCGTCCTCTAAAATTCTCTTTGTGCTGAATTCTGCATCTAGATATTATGGTCTAGCGCTACTGAGTGTGCCCTAAAGTTTACTGTGTAGATCTCCGCCTCTAGACAATGTGACCAAGCAACATTGAGCATCCTCTAAAAGTCTCTCTGTGTTGAATTCTGCGGTCAAGCACTACTGAGTGTGCCCTAAAGTTTACTGTGTAGATCTCCATCTTTAGACACTGTGACCAAGCTACATTCAGCGTCCTCTAAAAGTCTCTCTGTGTTGAATTCTGCATCTAGATATTATGGTCAAGCACTACTGAGTGTGCCCTAAAGTTTACTGTGTAGATCTCCGCCTCTAGACAATGTGACCAAGCAACATTGAGCATCCTCTAAAAGTCTCTCTGTGTTGAATTCTGCGGTCAAGCCCTACTGAGTGTGCCCTTAAGTTTACTGTGTAGATCTCTGCCTTTAGACAGTGTGACAAAGCTACATTCAGCGTCCTCTAAAAGTCTCTCTGTGTTGAATTCTGTATCTAGATATTATGATCAAGCGCTACTCAGTGTGCCCTAAAGTTTACTGTGTAGCTCTCCGCCTCTAGACAGTATGACCAAGCAACATTGAGCATCCTCTAAAAGTCTCTCTGTGTTGAATTCTGCCTCTAGATATTATGATCAAGCACTACTGAGTGTGCCCTAAAGTTTACTGTATAGATCTTCACAACTAGTCAGTGTGCCCAAACAACATTGAGTGTGCCCTAAAAGTTTCACTCTGTTGAATTCTGCATCTAGGTATTATGATCAAGCGATATTGAGTGTGCCCTAAAAGTTTCACTGTGTTGAATTCTGCATCTAGGTATTATGATCAAGCGCTACTGAGTGTGCCCTAAAGTTTACTGTATAGATCTCCACAACTAGTCAGTGTGCCCAAACAACATTGAGTGTGCCCTAAAATTTTCACTGTGTTGAATTATGCATCTAGGTATTATGATCAAGCGATATTGAGGGTGGCCTAAAATTTTCACTGTGTTGAATTATGCATCTAGATATTATGATCAAGCGCTACTGAGTGTGCCCTAAAGTTTGCTGTGTAGATCTCCGCCTCTAGACAGTGTGACCAAGCAACTTTGAGCGTCCTCTAAAATTCTCTTTGTGCTGAATTCTGCATCTAGATATTATGGTCAAGCGCTACTGTGTGTGCCCTAAAGTTTACTATGTAGATCTCCGCCTCTAGACAGTGTGACCAAGCAACATTGAGCGTCCTCTAAAATTCTCTTTGTGCTGAATTCTGCATCTAGATATTATGGTCAAGCGCTACTGAGTGTGCCCTAAAGTTTACTTGTAGATCTCCGCCTCTAGACAATGTGACCAAGCAACATTGAGCATCCTCTAAAAGTCTCTCTGTGTTGAATTCTGCGGTCAAGCACTACTGAGTGTGCCCTAAAGTTTACTCTGTAGATCTCCGCCTTTAGACAGTGTGACCAAGCTACATTCAGCGTCCTCTAAAAGTCTCTCTGTGTTGAATTCTGCATCTAGATATTATGGTCAAGCACTACTGAGTGTGCCCTAAAGTTTACTGTGTAGATCTCCGCCTCTAGACAATGTGACCAAGCAACATTCAGCATCTTCTAAAAGTCTCTCTGTGTTGAATTCTGCATCTAGATATTATGGTCAAGCACTACTGAGTGTGCCATAAAGTTTACTGTGTAGATCTCTGCCTCTAGACAATGTGACCAAGCAACATTCAGCATCTTCTAAAAGTCTCTCTGTGTTGAATTCTGCATCTAGATATTATGATCAAGCGCTACTGAGTGTGCCCTAAAGTTTACTGTGTAGATCTCCGCCTCTAGACAGTGTGACCAAGCAACATTGAGCATCCTCTAAAAATCTCTCTGTGTTGAATTCTGCCTCTAGATATTATGATCAAGCGCTACTGAGTGTGCCCTAAAGTTTACTGTATAGATCTCCACAACTAGTCAGTGTGCCCAAACAACATTGAGTGTGCCCTAAAAGTTTCACTGTGTTGAATTCTGCACATAGGTATTATGATCAAGCGCTACTGAGTGTGCCCTAAAGTTTACTGTGTAGATCTCCGTCTCTAGACAATGTGACCAAACAACATTGAGCATCCTCTAAAAGTCTCTCTGTGTTGAATTCTGCATCTAGATATTATAATCAAGCGCTACTG
Source organism: Ambystoma mexicanum (assembly GCF_040938575.1). Classification (NCBI taxonomy): domain Eukaryota; kingdom Metazoa; phylum Chordata; class Amphibia; order Caudata; family Ambystomatidae; genus Ambystoma; species Ambystoma mexicanum. The sequence continues at coordinate 433,626,397 of NC_090933.1, forward strand.
AGTGTGCCCTAAAGTTTACTGTGTAGATCTCCGCCTCTAGACAGTGTGACCTAGCAACATTGAGCGTCCTCTAAAAGTCTCTTTGTGTTGAATTCTGCATCTAGATATTATGGTCAAGCGCTACTGAGTGTGCCCTAAAGTTTACTGTGTAGATCTCCGCCTCTAGACAATGTGACCAAGCAACACTGAGCATCCTCTAAAAGTCTCTCTGTGTTGAATTCTGCGGTCAAGCCCTAATGAGTGTGCCCTAAAGTTTACTGTGTAGATCTCCGCCTTTAGACAGTGTGACAAATCTACATTCAGCGTCCTCTAAAAGTCTCTCTGTGTTGAATTCTGCATCTAGATATTATGATCAAGCGCTACTGAGTGTGCCCTAAAGTTTACTGTGTAGATCTCCGCCTCTAGACAGTGTGACCAAGCAACATTGAGCATCCTCTAAAAGTCTCTCTGTGTTGAATTCTGCCTCTAGATATTATTATCAAGCGCTACTGAGTGTGCCCTAAAGTTTACTGTATAGATCTCCACAACTAGTCAGTGTGCCCAAACAACATTGAGTGTGCCCTAAAAGTTTCACTGTGTTGAATTCTGCATCTAGGTATTATGATCAAGCGATATTGAGTGTGCCCTAAAAGTTTCACTGTGTTGAATTCTGCATCTAGGTATTATGATCAAGCGCTACTGAGTGTGCCCTAAAGTTTACTGTATAGATCTCCACAACTAGTCAGTGTGCCCAAACAACATAGAGTGTGCCCTAAAATTTTCACTGTGTTGAATTATGCATCTAGGTATTATGATCAAGCGATATTGAGGGTGGCCTAAAATTTTCACTGTGTTGAATTATGCATCTAGATATTATGATCAAGCGCTACTGAGTGTGCCCTAAAGTTTACTGTGTAGATCTCCGCCTCTAGACAGTGTGACCAAGCAACATTGAGCGTCCTCTAAAATTCTCTTTGTGCTGAATTCTGCATCTAGATATTATGGTCTAGCGCTACTGAGTGTGCCCTAAAGTTTACTGTGTAGATCTCCGCCTCTAGACAATGTGACCAAGCAACATTGAGCATCCTCTAAAAGTCTCTCTGTGTTGAATTCTGCGGTCAAGCACTACTGAGTGTGCCCTAAAGTTTACTGTGTAGATCTCCATCTTTAGACACTGTGACCAAGCTACATTCAGCGTCCTCTAAAAGTCTCTCTGTGTTGAATTCTGCATCTAGATATTATGGTCAAGCACTACTGAGTGTGCCCTAAAGTTTACTGTGTAGATCTCCGCCTCTAGACAATGTGACCAAGCAACATTGAGCATCCTCTAAAAGTCTCTCTGTGTTGAATTCTGCGGTCAAGCCCTACTGAGTGTGCCCTTAAGTTTACTGTGTAGATCTCTGCCTTTAGACAGTGTGACAAAGCTACATTCAGCGTCCTCTAAAAGTCTCTCTGTGTTGAATTCTGTATCTAGATATTATGATCAAGCGCTACTCAGTGTGCCCTAAAGTTTACTGTGTAGCTCTCCGCCTCTAGACAGTATGACCAAGCAACATTGAGCATCCTCTAAAAGTCTCTCTGTGTTGAATTCTGCCTCTAGATATTATGATCAAGCACTACTGAGTGTGCCCTAAAGTTTACTGTATAGATCTTCACAACTAGTCAGTGTGCCCAAACAACATTGAGTGTGCCCTAAAAGTTTCACTCTGTTGAATTCTGCATCTAGGTATTATGATCAAGCGATATTGAGTGTGCCCTAAAAGTTTCACTGTGTTGAATTCTGCATCTAGGTATTATGATCAAGCGCTACTGAGTGTGCCCTAAAGTTTACTGTATAGATCTCCACAACTAGTCAGTGTGCCCAAACAACATTGAGTGTGCCCTAAAATTTTCACTGTGTTGAATTATGCATCTAGGTATTATGATCAAGCGATATTGAGGGTGGCCTAAAATTTTCACTGTGTTGAATTATGCATCTAGATATTATGATCAAGCGCTACTGAGTGTGCCCTAAAGTTTGCTGTGTAGATCTCCGCCTCTAGACAGTGTGACCAAGCAACTTTGAGCGTCCTCTAAAATTCTCTTTGTGCTGAATTCTGCATCTAGATATTATGGTCAAGCGCTACTGTGTGTGCCCTAAAGTTTACTATGTAGATCTCCGCCTCTAGACAGTGTGACCAAGCAACATTGAGCGTCCTCTAAAATTCTCTTTGTGCTGAATTCTGCATCTAGATATTATGGTCAAGCGCTACTGAGTGTGCCCTAAAGTTTACTGTGTAGATCTCCGCCTCTAGACAATGTGACCAAGCAACATTGAGCATCCTCTAAAAGTCTCTCTGTGTTGAATTCTGCGGTCAAGCACTACTGAGTGTGCCCTAAAGTTTACTCTGTAGATCTCCGCCTTTAGACAGTGTGACCAAGCTACATTCAGCGTCCTCTAAAAGTCTCTCTGTGTTGAATTCTGCATCTAGATATTATGGTCAAGCACTACTGAGTGTGCCCTAAAGTTTACTGTGTAGATCTCCGCCTCTAGACAATGTGACCAAGCAACATTCAGCATCTTCTAAAAGTCTCTCTGTGTTGAATTCTGCATCTAGATATTATGGTCAAGCACTACTGAGTGTGCCATAAAGTTTACTGTGTAGATCTCTGCCTCTAGACAATGTGACCAAGCAACATTCAGCATCTTCTAAAAGTCTCTCTGTGTTGAATTCTGCATCTAGATATTATGATCAAGCGCTACTGAGTGTGCCCTAAAGTTTACTGTGTAGATCTCCGCCTCTAGACAGTGTGACCAAGCAACATTGAGCATCCTCTAAAAATCTCTCTGTGTTGAATTCTGCCTCTAGATATTATGATCAAGCGCTACTGAGTGTGCCCTAAAGTTTACTGTATAGATCTCCACAACTAGTCAGTGTGCCCAAACAACATTGAGTGTGCCCTAAAAGTTTCACTGTGTTGAATTCTGCATCTAGGTATTATGATCAAGCGATATTGAGTGTGCCCTAAAAGTTTCACTGTGTTGAATTCTGCATCTAGGTATTATGATCAAGCGCTACTGAGTGTGCCCTAAAGTTTACTGTATAGATCTCCACAACTAGTCAGTGTGCCCAAACAACATTGAGTGTGCCCTAAAATTTTCACTGTGTTGAATTATGCATCTAGGTGTTATGATCAAGCGATATTGAGGGTGGCCTAGAATTTTCACCGTTTTGAATTATGCATCTAGATATTATGATCAAGCGCTACTGAGTGTGCCCTAAAGTTTACTGTGTAGATCTCCGCCTCTAGACAGTGTGACCAAGCAACATTGAGCATCCTCTAAAAGTCTCTCTGTGTTGAATTCTGCATCTAGATATTATGGTCAAGCGATACTGAGTGTGCCCTAAAGTTTACTGTGTAGATCTCCGCCTCTAGACAGTGTGACCAAGCTACATTCAGCGTCCTCTAAAAGTCTCTCTGTGTTGAATTCTGCATCTAGATATTATGGTCAAGCACTATTGAGTGTGCCCTAAAGTTTACTGTGTAGATCTCCACCTCTAGACAGTGTTCCCAAACAACATTGAGTGTGCCCTAAAAGTTTCACTGTGTTGAATTCTGCATCTAGGTATTACGATCAAGTGTTATTGAGTGTGCCCTAAAATTTTCACTGTGTTGAATTCTGCATCTAGGTATTATGATCAAGCGCTACTGAGTGTGCCCTAAAGTTTACTGTGTAGATCTCCACCTCTAGACAGTGTGACCAAACAACATTGCATGTCCTCTAAAAGTCTCTCTGTGTTGAACTCTGTAACTAGATATTATGATCAAGCACTACTGAGTGTGCCTTAAAGTTTACTGTGTAGATCTCCGCCTCTAGACAGTGTGACCAAGCAACATTGAGCGTCCTCTAAAAGTCTCTCTGTGTTGAATTCTGCATCTAGATATTATGATCAAGCACTACTGAGTGTGCCTTAAAGTTTACTGTGTAGCTCTGCGCCTCTAGACAGCGTGACAGTGTGACGAAGCAACATTGAGCGTCCTCTAAAGTCTCACTGTGTTGAATTCTGCATCTAGATATAATAGTCAAGCACTATTGAGTGTACACTAAAAGTCTCACTGTGTTGAATTCTGCATCTAGATATAATAGTCAAGCACTATTGAGTGTACACTAAAAGTCTCACTGTGTTGAATTCTGCATCTAGATATTATGGTCAAGCACTACTGAGTGTTCCCTAAAGTTTACTGTGTAGATCTCCGCCTCTAGACAGTGTGACCAAGCAACATTCAGCGTCCTCTAAAAGTCTCTCTGGGTTGAATTCTGCATCTAGATATTATGATCAAGCACTACTGAGTGTTCCCTAAAGTTTACTGTGTAGATCTCCGCTTCTAGACAGTGTGACCAAGCAACATTGAGCGTCCTCTAAAAGTCTCTCTGTGTTGAATTCTGCTTCTAGATATTATGATCAAGCGATATTGAGTGTGCCCTAAAAGTTTCACTGTGTTGAATTCTGCATCTAGGTATTATGATCAAGCGATATTGAGTGTGCCCTAAAAGTTTCACTGTGTTGAATTCTGCACATAGGTATTATGATCAAGCGCTACTGAGTGTGCCCTAAAGTTTACTGTGTAGATCTCCGTCTCTAGACAATGTGACCAAACAACATTGAGCATCCTCTAAAAGTCTCTCTGTGTTGAATTCTGCATCTAGATATTATAATCAAGCGCTACTGAGTGTGCCCTAAAGTTTACTGTGTAGATCTCCGCCTCTAGACAGTGTGACCTAGCAACATTGAGCGTCCTCTAAAAGTCTCTTTGTGTTGAATTCTGCATCTAGATATTATGGTCAAGCGCTACTGAGTGTGCCCTAAAGTTTACTGTGTAGATCTCCGCCTCTAGACAATGTGACCAAGCAACACTGAGCATCCTCTAAAAGTCTCTCTGTGTTGAATTCTGCGGTCAAGCCCTAATGAGTGTGCCCTAAAGTTTACTGTGTAGATCTCCGCCTTTAGACAGTGTGACAAATCTACATTCAGCGTCCTCTAAAAGTCTCTCTGTGTTGAATTCTGCATCTAGATATTATGATCAAGCGCTACTGAGTGTGCCCTAAAGTTTACTGTGTAGATCTCCGCCTCTAGACAGTGTGACCAAGCAACATTGAGCATCCTCTAAAAGTCTCTCTGTGTTGAATTCTGCCTCTAGATATTATTATCAAGCGCTACTGAGTGTGCCCTAAAGTTTACTGTATAGATCTCCACAACTAGTCAGTGTGCCCAAACAACATTGAGTGTGCCCTAAAAGTTTCACTGTGTTGAATTCTGCATCTAGGTATTATGATCAAGCGATATTGAGTGTGCCCTAAAAGTTTCACTGTGTTGAATTCTGCATCTAGGTATTATGATCAAGCGCTACTGAGTGTGCCCTAAAGTTTACTGTATAGATCTCCACAACTAGTCAGTGTGCCCAAACAACATAGAGTGTGCCCTAAAATTTTCACTGTGTTGAATTATGCATCTAGGTATTATGATCAAGCGATATTGAGGGTGGCCTAAAATTTTCACTGTGTTGAATTATGCATCTAGATATTATGATCAAGCGCTACTGAGTGTGCCCTAAAGTTTACTGTGTAGATCTCCGCCTCTAGACAGTGTGACCAAGCAACATTGAGCGTCCTCTAAAATTCTCTTTGTGCTGAATTCTGCATCTAGATATTATGGTCTAGCGCTACTGAGTGTGCCCTAAAGTTTACTGTGTAGATCTCCGCCTCTAGACAATGTGACCAAGCAACATTGAGCATCCTCTAAAAGTCTCTCTGTGTTGAATTCTGCGGTCAAGCACTACTGAGTGTGCCCTAAAGTTTACTGTGTAGATCTCCATCTTTAGACACTGTGACCAAGCTACATTCAGCGTCCTCTAAAAGTCTCTCTGTGTTGAATTCTGCATCTAGATATTATGGTCAAGCACTACTGAGTGTGCCCTAAAGTTTACTGTGTAGATCTCCGCCTCTAGACAATGTGACCAAGCAACATTGAGCATCCTCTAAAAGTCTCTCTGTGTTGAATTCTGCGGTCAAGCACTACTGAGTGTGCCCTAAAGTTTACTGTGTAGATCTCCATCTTTAGACACTGTGACCAAGCTACATTCAGCGTCCTCTAAAAGTCTCTCTGTGTTGAATTCTGCATCTAGATATTATGGTCAAGCACTACTGAGTGTGCCCTTAAGTTTACTGTGTAGATCTCTGCCTTTAGACAGTGTGACAAAGCTACATTCAGCGTCCTCTAAAAGTCTCTCTGTGTTGAATTCTGTATCTAGATATTATGATCAAGCGCTACTCAGTGTGCCCTAAAGTTTACTGTGTAGATCTCCGCCTCTAGACAGTATGACCAAGCAACATTGAGCATCCTCTAAAAGTCTCTCTGTGTTGAATTCTGCCTCTAGATATTATGATCAAGCACTACTGAGTGTGCCCTAAAGTTTACTGTATAGATCTTCACAACTAGTCAGTGTGCCCAAACAACATTGAGTGTGCCCTAAAAGTTTCACTCTGTTGAATTCTGCATCTAGGTATTATGATCAAGCGATATTGAGTGTGCCCTAAAAGTTTCACTGTGTTGAATTCTGCATCTAGGTATTATGATCAAGCGCTACTGAGTGTGCCCTAAAGTTTACTGTATAGATCTCCACAACTAGTCAGTGTGCCCAAACAACATTGAGTGTGCCCTAAAATTTTCACTGTGTTGAATTATGCATCTAGGTATTATGATCAAGCGATATTGAGGGTGGCCTAAAATTTTCACTGTGTTGAATTATGCATCTAGATATTATGATCAAGCGCTACTGAGTGTGCCCTAAAGTTTGCTGTGTAGATCTCCGCCTCTAGACAGTGTGACCAAGCAACTTTGAGCGTCCTCTAAAATTCTCTTTGTGCTGAATTCTGCATCTAGATATTATGGTCAAGCGCTACTGTGTGTGCCCTAAAGTTTACTATGTAGATCTCCGCCTCTAGACAGTGTGACCAAGCAACATTGAGCGTCCTCTAAAATTCTCTTTGTGCTGAATTCTGCATCTAGATATTATGGTCAAGCGCTACTGAGTGTGCCCTAAAGTTTACTGTGTAGATCTCCGCCTCTAGACAATGTGACCAAGCAACATTGAGCATCCTCTAAAAGTCTCTCTGTGTTGAATTCTGCGGTCAAGCACTACTGAGTGTGCCCTAAAGTTTACTCTGTAGATCTCCGCCTTTAGACAGTGTGACCAAGCTACATTCAGCGTCCTCTAAAAGTCTCTCTGCGTTGAATTCTGCATCTAGATATTATGGTCAAGCACTACTGAGTGTGCCCTAAAGTTTACTGTGTAGATCTCCGCCTCTAGACAATGTGACCAAGCAACATTCAGCATCTTCTAAAAGTCTCTCTGTGTTGAATTCTGCATCTAGATATTATGGTCAAGCACTACTGAGTGTGCCCTAAAGTTTACTGTGTAGATCTCTGCCTCTAGACAATGTGACCAAGCAACATTCAGCATCTTCTAAAAGTCTCTCTGTGTTGAATTCTGCATCTAGATATTATGATCAAGCGCTACTGAGTGTGCCCTAAAGTTTACTGTGTAGATCTCCGCCTCTAGACAGTGTGACCAAGCAACATTGAGCATCCTCTAAAAATCTCTGTGTTGAATTCTGCCTCTAGATATTATGATCAAGCGCTACTGAGTGTGCCCTAAAGTTTACTGTATAGATCTCCACAACTAGTCAGTGTGCCCAAACAACATTGAGTGTGCCCTAAAAGTTTCACTGTGTTGAATTCTGCATCTAGGTATTATGATCAAGCGCTACTGAGTGTGCCCTAAAGTTTACTGTATAGATCTCCACAACTAGTCAGTGTGCCCAAACAACATTGAGTGTGCCCTAAAATTTTCACTGTGTTGAATTATGCATCTAGGTATTATGATCAAGCGATATTGAGGGTGGCCTAGAATTTTCACCGTTTTGAATTATGCATCTAGATATTATGATCAAGCGCTACTGAGTGTGCCCTAAAGTTTACTGTGTAGATCTCTGCCTCTAGACAGTGTGACCAAGCAACATTGAGCATCCTCTAAAAGTCTCTCTGTGTTGAATTCTGCATCTAGATATTATGGTCAAGCGATACTGAGTGTGCCCTAAAGTTTACTGTGTAGATCTCCGCCTCTAGACAGTGTGACCAAGCTACATTCAGCGTCCTCTAAAAGTCTCTCTGTGTTGAATTCTGCATCTAGATATTATGGTCAAGCACTATTGAGTGTGCCCTAAAGTTTACTGTGTAGATCTCCACCTCTAGACAGTGTTCCCAAACAACATTGAGTGTGCGCTAAAAGTTTCACTGTGTTGAATTCTGCATCTAGGTATTACGATCAAGTGTTATTGAGTGTGCCCTAAAATTTTCACTGTGTTGAATTCTGCATCTAGGTATTATGATCAAGCGCTACTGAGTGTGCCCTAAAGTTTACTGTGTAGATCTCCACCTCTAGACAGTGTGACCAAACAACATTGCATGTCCTCTAAAAGTCTCTCTGTGTTGAACTCTGTAACTAGATATTATGATCAAGCACTACTGAGTGTGCCTTAAAGTTTACTGTGTAGATCTCCGCCTCTAGACAGTGTGACCAAGCAACATTGAGCGTCCTCTAAAAGTCTCTCTGTGTTGAATTCTGCATCTAGATATTATGATCAAGCACTACTGAGTGTGCCTTAAAGTTTACTGTGTAGCTCTGCGCCTCTAGACAGCGTGACAGTGTGACGAAGCAACATTGAGCGTCCTCTAAAGTCTCACTGTGTTGAATTCTGCATCTAGATATAATAGTCAAGCACTATTGAGTGTACACTAAAAGTCTCACTGTGTTGAATTCTGCATCTAGATATAATAGTCAAGCACTATTGAGTGTACACTAAAAGTCTCACTGTGTTGAATTCTGCATCTAGATATTATGGTCAAGCACTACTGAGTGTTCCCTAAAGTTTACTGTGTAGATCTCCGCCTCTAGACAGTGTGACCAAGCAACATTCAGCGTCCTCTAAAAGTCTCTCTGGGTTGAATTCTGCATCTAGATATTATGATCAAGCACTACTGAGTGTTCCCTAAAGTTTACTGTGTAGATCTCCGCTTCTAGACAGTGTGACCAAGCAACATTGAGCGTCCTCTAAAAGTCTCTCTGTGTTGAATTCTGCTTCTAGATATTATGATCAAGCGAAATTGAGTGTGCCCTAAAAGTTTCACTGTGTTGAATTCTGCATCTAGGTATTATGATCAAGCGATATTGAGTGTGCCCTAAAAGTTTCACTGTGTTGAATTCTGCACATAGGTATTATGATCAAGCGCTACTGAGTGTGCCCTAAAGTTTACTGTGTAGATCTCCGTCTCTAGACAATGTGACCAAACAACATTGAGCATCCTCTAAAAGTCTCTCTGTGTTGAATTCTGCATCTAGATATTATAATCAAGCGCTACTGAGTGTGCCCTAAAGTTTACTGTGTAGATCTCCGCCTCTAGACAGTGTGACCTAGCAACATTGAGCGTCCTCTAAAAGTCTCTTTGTGTTGAATTCTGCATCTAGATATTATGGTCAAGCGCTACTGAGTGTGCCCTAAAGTTTACTGTGTAGATCTCCGCCTCTAGACAATGTGACCAAGCAACACTGAGCATCCTCTAAAAGTCTCTCTGTGTTGAATTCTGCGGTCAAGCCCTAATGAGTGTGCCCTAAAGTTTACTGTGTAGATCTCCGCCTTTAGACAGTGTGACAAATCTACATTCAGCGTCCTCTAAAAGTCTCTCTGTGTTGAATTCTGCATCTAGATATTATGATCAAGCGCTACTGAGTGTGCCCTAAAGTTTACTGTGTAGATCTCCGCCTCTAGACAGTGTGACCAAGCAACATTGAGCATCCTCTAAAAGTCTCTCTGTGTTGAATTCTGCCTCTAGATATTATTATCAAGCGCTACTGAGTGTGCCCTAAAGTTTACTGTATAGATCTCCACAACTAGTCAGTGTGCCCAAACAACATTGAGTGTGCCCTAAAAGTTTCACTGTGTTGAATTCTGCATCTAGGTATTATGATCAAGCGATATTGAGTGTGCCCTAAAAGTTTCACTGTGTTGAATTCTGCATCTAGGTATTATGATCAAGCGCTACTGAGTGTGCCCTAAAGTTTACTGTATAGATCTCCACAACTAGTCAGTGTGCCCAAACAACATAGAGTGTGCCCTAAAATTTTCACTGTGTTGAATTATGCATCTAGGTATTATGATCAAGCGATATTGAGGGTGGCCTAAAATTTTCACTGTGTTGAATTATGCATCTAGATATTATGATCAAGCGCTACTGAGTGTGCCCTAAAGTTTACTGTGTAGATCTCCGCCTCTAGACAGTGTGACCAAGCAACATTGAGCGTCCTCTAAAATTCTCTTTGTGCTGAATTCTGCATCTAGATATTATGGTCTAGCGCTACTGAGTGTGCCCTAAAGTTTACTGTGTAGATCTCCGCCTCTAGACAATGTGACCAAGCAACATTGAGCATCCTCTAAAAGTCTCTCTGTTTTGAATTCTGCGGTCAAGCACTACTGAGTGTGCCCTAAAGTTTACTGTGTAGATCTCCATCTTTAGACACTGTGACCAAGCTACATTCAGCGTCCTCTAAAAGTCTCTCTGTGTTGAATTCTGCATCTAGATATTATGGTCAAGCACTACTGAGTGTGCCCTAAAGTTTACTGTGTAGATCTCCGCCTCTAGACAATGTGACCAAGCAACATTGAGCATCCTCTAAAAGTCTCTCTGTGTTGAATTCTGCGGTCAAGCCCTACTGAGTGTGCCCTTAAGTTTACTGTGTAGATCTCTGCCTTTAGACAGTGTGACAAAGCTACATTCAGCGTCCTCTAAAAGTCTCTCTGTGTTGAATTCTGTATCTAGATATTATGATCAAGCGCTACTCAGTGTGCCCTAAAGTTTACTGTGTAGCTCTCCGCCTCTAGACAGTATGACCAAGCAACATTGAGCATCCTCTAAAAGTCTCTCTGTGTTGAATTCTGCCTCTAGATATTATGATCAAGCACTACTGAGTGTGCCCTAAAGTTTACTGTATAGATCTTCACAACTAGTCAGTGTGCCCAAACAACATTGAGTGTGCCCTAAAAGTTTCACTCTGTTGAATTCTGCATCTAGGTATTATGATCAAGCGATATTGAGTGTGCCCTAAAAGTTTCACTGTGTTGAATTCTGCATCTAGGTATTATGATCAAGCGCTACTGAGTGTGCCCTAAAGTTTACTGTATAGATCTCCACAACTAGTCAGTGTGCCCAAACAACATTGAGTGTGCCCTAAAATTTTCACTGTGTTGAATTATGCATCTAGGTATTATGATCAAGCGATATTGAGGGTGGCCTAAAATTTTCACTGTGTTGAATTATGCATCTAGATATTATGATCAAGCGCTACTGAGTGTGCCCTAAAGTTTGCTGTGTAGATCTCCGCCTCTAGACAGTGTGACCAAGCAACTTTGAGCGTCCTCTAAAATTCTCTTTGTGCTGAATTCTGCATCTAGATATTATGGTCAAGCGCTAATGTGTGTGCCCTAAAGTTTACTATGTAGATCTCCGCCTCTAGACAGTGTGACCAAGCAACATTGAGCGTCCTCTAAAATTCTCTTTGTGCTGAATTCTGCATCTAGATATTATGGTCAAGCGCTACTGAGTGTGCCCTAAAGTTTACTGTGTAGATCTCCGCCTCTAGACAATGTGACCAAGCAACATTGAGCATCCTCTAAAAGTCTCTCTGTGCTGAATTCTGCGGTCAAGCACTACTGAGTGTGCCCTAAAGTTTACTCTGTAGATCTCCGCCTTTAGACAGTGTGACCAAGCTACATTCAGCGTCCTCTAAAAGTCTCTCTGTGTTGAATTCTGCATCTAGATATTATGGTCAAGCACTACTGAGTGTGCCCTAAAGTTTACTGTGTAGATCTCCGCCTCTAGACAATGTGACCAAGCAACATTCAGCATCTTCTAAAAGTCTCTCTGTGTTGAATTCTGCATCTAGATATTATGGTCAAGCACTACTGAGTGTGCCATAAAGTTTACTGTGTAGATCTCTGCCTCTAGACAATGTGACCAAGCAACATTCAGCATCTTCTAAAAGTCTCTCTGTGTTGAATTCTGCATCTAGATATTATGATCAAGCGCTACTGAGTGTGCCCTAAAGTTTACTGTGTAGATCTCCGCCTCTAGACAGTGTGACCAAGCAACATTGAGCATCCTCTAAAAATCTCTCTGTGTTGAATTCTGCCTCTAGATATTATGATCAAGCGCTACTGAGTGTGCCCTAAAGTTTACTGTATAGATCTCCACAACTAGTCAGTGTGCCCAAACAACATTGAGTGTGCCCTAAAAGTTTCACTGTGTTGAATTCTGCATCTAGGTATTATGATCAAGCGATATTGAGTGTGCCCTAAAAGTTTCACTGTGTTGAATTCTGCATCTAGGTATTATGATCAAGCGCTACTGAGTGTGCCCTAAAGTTTACTGTATAGATCTCCACAACTAGTCAGTGTGCCCAAACAACATTGAGTGTGCCCTAAAATTTTCACTGTGTTGAATTATGCATCTAGGTATTATGATCAAGCGATATTGAGGGTGGCCTAAAATTTTCACTGTGTTGAATTATGCATCTAGATATTATGATCAAGCGCTACTGAGTGTGCCCTAAAGTTTGCTGTGTAGATCTCCGCCTCTAGACAGTGTGACCAAGCAACTTTGAGCGTCCTCTAAAATTCTCTTTGTGCTGAATTCTGCATCTAGATATTATGGTCAAGCGCTACTGTGTGTGCCCTAAAGTTTACTATGTAGATCTCCGCCTCTAGACAGTGTGACCAAGCAACATTGAGCGTCCTCTAAAATTCTCTTTGTGCTGAATTCTGCATCTAGATATTATGGTCAAGCGCTACTGAGTGTGCCCTAAAGTTTACTGTGTAGATCTCCGCCTCTAGACAATGTGACCAAGCAACATTGAGCATCCTCTAAAAGTCTCTCTGTGTTGAATTCTGCGGTCAAGCACTACTGAGTGTGCCCTAAAGTTTACTCTGTAGATCTCCGCCTTTAGACAGTGTGACCAAGCTACATTCAGCGTCCTCTAAAAGTCTCTCTGTGTTGAATTCTGCATCTAGATATTATGGTCAAGCACTACTGAGTGTGCCCTAAAGTTTACTGTGTAGATCTCCGCCTCTAGACAATGTGACCAAGCAACATTCAGCATCTTCTAAAAGTCTCTCTGTGTTGAATTCTGCATCTAGATATTATGGTCAAGCACTACTGAGTGTGCCATAAAGTTTACTGTGTAGATCTCTGCCTCTAGACAATGTGACCAAGCAACATTCAGCATCTTCTAAAAGTCTCTCTGTGTTGAATTCTGCATCTAGATATTATGATCAAGCGCTACTGAGTGTGCCCTAAAGTTTACTGTGTAGATCTCCGCCTCTAGACAGTGTGACCAAGCAACATTGAGCATCCTCTAAAAATCTCTCTGTGTTGAATTCTGCCTCTAGATATTATGATCAAGCGCTACTGAGTGTGCCCTAAAGTTTACTGTATAGATCTCCACAACTAGTCAGTGTGCCCAAACAACATTGAGTGTGCCCTAAAAGTTTCACTGTGTTGAATTCTGCATCTAGGTATTATGATCAAGCGATATTGAGTGTGCCCTAAAAGTTTCACTGTGTTGAATTCTGCATCTAGGTATTATGATCAAGCGCTACTGAGTGTGCCCTAAAGTTTACTGTATAGATCTCCACAACTAGTCAGTGTGCCCAAACAACATTGAGTGTGCCCTAAAATTTTCACTGTGTTGAATTATGCATCTAGGTGTTATGATCAAGCGATATTGAGGGTGGCCTAGAATTTTCACCGTTTTGAATTATGCATCTAGATATTATGATCAAGCGCTACTGAGTGTGCCCTAAAGTTTACTGTGTAGATCTCCGCCTCTAGACAGTGTGACCAAGCAACATTGAGCATCCTCTAAAAGTCTCTCTGTGTTGAATTCTGCATCTAGATATTATGGTCAAGCGATACTGAGTGTGCCCTAAAGTTTACTGTGTAGATCTCCGCCTCTAGACAGTGTGACCAAGCTACATTCAGCGTCCTCTAAAAGTCTCTCTGTGTTGAATTCTGCATCTAGATATTATGGTCAAGCACTATTGAGTGTGCCCTAAAGTTTACTGTGTAGATCTCCACCTCTAGACAGTGTTCCCAAACAACATTGAGTGTGCCCTAAAAGTTTCACTGTGTTGAATTCTGCATCTAGGTATTACGATCAAGTGTTATTGAGTGTGCCCTAAAATTTTCACTGTGTTGAATTCTGCATCTAGGTATTATGATCAAGCGCTACTGAGTGTGCCCTAAAGTTTACTGTGTAGATCTCCACCTCTAGACAGTGTGACCAAACAACATTGCATGTCCTCTAAAAGTCTCTCTGTGTTGAACTCTGTAACTAGATATTATGATCAAGCACTACTGAGTGTGCCTTAAAGTTTACTGTGTAGATCTCCGCCTCTAGACAGTGTGACCAAGCAACATTGAGCGTCCTCTAAAAGTCTCTCTGTGTTGAATTCTGCATCTAGATATTATGATCAAGCACTACTGAGTGTGCCTTAAAGTTTACTGTGTAGCTCTGCGCCTCTAGACAGCGTGACAGTGTGACGAAGCAACATTGAGCGTCCTCTAAAGTCTCACTGTGTTGAATTCTGCATCTAGATATAATAGTCAAGCACTATTGAGTGTACACTAAAAGTCTCACTGTGTTGAATTCTGCATCTAGATATAATAGTCAAGCACTATTGAGTGTACACTAAAAGTCTCACTGTGTTGAATTCTGCATCTAGATATTATGGTCAAGCACTACTGAGTGTTCCCTAAAGTTTACTGTGTAGATCTCCGCCTCTAGACAGTGTGACCAAGCAACATTCAGCGTCCTCTAAAAGTCTCTCTGGGTTGAATTCTGCATCTAGATATTATGATCAAGCACTACTGAGTGTTCCCTAAAGTTTACTGTGTAGATCTCCGCTTCTAGACAGTGTGACCAAGCAACATTGAGCGTCCTCTAAAAGTCTCTCTGTGTTGAATTCTGCTTCTAGATATTATGATCAAGCGATATTGAGTGTGCCCTAAAAGTTTCACTGTGTTGAATTCTGCATCTAGGTATTATGATCAAGCGATATTGAGTGTGCCCTAAAAGTTTCACTGTGTTGAATTCTGCACATAGGTATTATGATCAAGCGCTACTGAGTGTGCCCTAAAGTTTACTGTGTAGATCTCCGTCTCTAGACAATGTGACCAAACAACATTGAGCATCCTCTAAAAGTCTCTCTGTGTTGAATTCTGCATCTAGATATTATAATCAAGCGCTACTGAGTGTGCCCTAAAGTTTACTGTGTAGATCTCCGCCTCTAGACAGTGTGACCTAGCAACATTGAGCGTCCTCTAAAAGTCTCTTTGTGTTGAATTCTGCATCTAGATATTATGGTCAAGCGCTACTGAGTGTGCCCTAAAGTTTACTGTGTAGATCTCCGCCTCTAGACAATGTGACCAAGCAACACTGAGCATCCTCTAAAAGTCTCTCTGTGTTGAATTCTGCGGTCAAGCCCTAATGAGTGTGCCCTAAAGTTTACTGTGTAGATCTCCGCCTTTAGACAGTGTGACAAATCTACATTCAGCGTCCTCTAAAAGTCTCTCTGTGTTGAATTCTGCATCTAGATATTATGATCAAGCGCTACTGAGTGTGCCCTAAAGTTTACTGTGTAGATCTCCGCCTCTAGACAGTGTGACCAAGCAACATTGAGCATCCTCTAAAAGTCTCTCTGTGTTGAATTCTGCCTCTAGATATTATTATCAAGCGCTACTGAGTGTGCCCTAAAGTTTACTGTATAGATCTCCACAACTAGTCAGTGTGCCCAAACAACATTGAGTGTGCCCTAAAAGTTTCACTGTGTTGAATTCTGCATCTAGGTATTATGATCAAGCGATATTGAGTGTGCCCTAAAAGTTTCACTGTGTTGAATTCTGCATCTAGGTATTATGATCAAGCGCTACTGAGTGTGCCCTAAAGTTTACTGTATAGATCTCCACAACTAGTCAGTGTGCCCAAATAACATAGAGTGTGCCCTAAAATTTTCACTGTGTTGAATTATGCATCTAGGTATTATGATCAAGCGATATTGAGGGTGGCCTAAAATTTTCACTGTGTTGAATTATGCATCTAGATATTATGATCAAGCGCTACTGAGTGTGCCCTAAAGTTTACTGTGTAGATCTCCGCCTCTAGACAGTGTGACCAAGCAACATTGAGCGTCCTCTAAAATTCTCTTTGTGCTGAATTCTGCATCTAGATATTATGGTCTAGCGCTACTGAGTGTGCCCTAAAGTTTACTGTGTAGATCTCCGCCTCTAGACAATGTGACCAAGCAACATTGAGCATCCTCTAAAAGTCTCTCTGTGTTGAATTCTGCGGTCAAGCACTACTGAGTGTGCCCTAAAGTTTACTGTGTAGATCTCCATCTTTAGACACTGTGACCAAGCTACATTCAGCGTCCTCTAAAAGTCTCTCTGTGTTGAATTCTGCATCTAGATATTATGGTCAAGCACTACTGAGTGTGCCCTAAAGTTTACTGTGTAGATCTCCGCCTCTAGACAATGTGACCAAGCAACATTGAGCATCCTCTAAAAGTCTCTCTGTGTTGAATTCTGCGGTCAAGCACTACTGAGTGTGCCCTAAAGTTTACTGTGTAGATCTCCATCTTTAGACACTGTGACCAAGCTACATTCAGCGTCCTCTAAAAGTCTCTCTGTGTTGAATTCTGCATCTAGATATTATGGTCAAGCACTACTGAGTGTGCCCTTAAGTTTACTGTGTAGATCTCTGCCTTTAGACAGTGTGACAAAGCTACATTCAGCGTCCTCTAAAAGTCTCTCTGTGTTGAATTCTGTATCTAGATATTATGATCAAGCGCTACTCAGTGTGCCCTAAAGTTTACTGTGTAGATCTCCGCCTCTAGACAGTATGACCAAGCAACATTGAGCATCCTCTAAAAGTCTCTCTGTGTTGAATTCTGCCTCTAGATATTATGATCAAGCACTACTGAGTGTGCCCTAAAGTTTACTGTATAGATCTTCACAACTAGTCAGTGTGCCCAAACAACATTGAGTGTGCCCTAAAAGTTTCACTCTGTTGAATTCTGCATCTAGGTATTATGATCAAGCGATATTGAGTGTGCCCTAAAAGTTTCACTGTGTTGAATTCTGCATCTAGGTATTATGATCAAGCGCTACTGAGTGTGCCCTAAAGTTTACTGTATAGATCTCCACAACTAGTCAGTGTGCCCAAACAACATTGAGTGTGCCCTAAAATTTTCACTGTGTTGAATTATGCATCTAGGTATTATGATCAAGCGATATTGAGGGTGGCCTAAAATTTTCACTGTGTTGAATTATGCATCTAGATATTATGATCAAGCGCTACTGAGTGTGCCCTAAAGTTTGCTGTGTAGATCTCCGCCTCTAGACAGTGTGACCAAGCAACTTTGAGCGTCATCTAAAATTCTCTTTGTGCTGAATTCTGCATCTAGATATTATGGTCAAGCGCTACTGTGTGTGCCCTAAAGTTTACTATGTAGATCTCCGCCTCTAGACAGTGTGACCAAGCAACATTGAGCGTCCTCTAAAATTCTCTTTGTGCTGAATTCTGCATCTAGATATTATGGTCAAGCGCTACTGAGTGTGCCCTAAAGTTTACTGTGTAGATCTCCGCCTCTAGACAATGTGACCAAGCAACATTGAGCATCCTCTAAAAGTCTCTCTGTGTTGAATTCTGCGGTCAAGCACTACTGAGTGTGCCCTAAAGTTTACTCTGTAGATCTCCGCCTTTAGACAGTGTGACCAAGCTACATTCAGCGTCCTCTAAAAGTCTCTCTGTGTTGAATTCTGCATCTAGATATTATGGTCAAGCACTACTGAGTGTGCCCTAAAGTTTACTGTGTAGATCTCCGCCTCTAGACAATGTGACCAAGCAACATTCAGCATCTTCTAAAAGTCTCTCTGTGTTGAATTCTGCATCTAGATATTATGGTCAAGCACTACTGAGTGTGCCATAAAGTTTACTGTGTAGATCTCTGCCTCTAGACAATGTGACCAAGCAACATTCAGCATCTTCTAAAAGTCTCTCTGTGTTGAATTCTGCATCTAGATATTATGATCAAGCGCTACTGAGTGTGCCCTAAAGTTTACTGTGTAGATCTCCGCCTCTAGACAGTGTGACCAAGCAACATTGAGCATCCTCTAAAAATCTCTCTGTGTTGAATTCTGCCTCTAGATATTATGATCAAGCGCTACTGAGTGTGCCCTAAAGTTTACTGTATAGATCTCCACAACTAGTCAGTGTGCCCAAACAACATTGAGTGTGCCCTAAAAGTTTCACTGTGTTGAATTCTGCATCTAGGTATTATGATCAAGCGATATTGAGTGTGCCCTAAAAGTTTCACTGTGTTGAATTCTGCATCTAGGTATTATGATCAAGCGCTACTGAGTGTGCCCTAAAGTTTACTGTATAGATCTCCACAACTAGTCAGTGTGCCCAAACAACATTGAGTGTGCCCTAAAATTTTCACTGTGTTGAATTATGCATCTAGGTGTTATGATCAAGCGATATTGAGGGTGGCCTAGAATTTTCACCGTTTTGAATTATGCATCTAGATATTATGATCAAGCGCTACTGAGTGTGCCCTAAAGTTTACTGTGTAGATCTCCGCCTCTAGACAGTGTGACCAAGCAACATTGAGCATCCTCTAAAAGTCTCTCTGTGTTGAATTCTGCATCTAGATATTATGGTCAAGCGATACTGAGTGTGCCCTAAAGTTTACTGTGTAGATCTCCGCCTCTAGACAGTGTGACCAAGCTACATTCAGCGTCCTCTAAAAGTCTCTCTGTGTTGAATTCTGCATCTAGATATTATGGTCAAGCACTATTGAGTGTGCCCTAAAGTTTACTGTGTAGATCTCCACCTCTAGACAGTGTTCCCAAACAACATTGAGTGTGCCCTAAAAGTTTCACTGTGTTGAATTCTGCATCTAGGTATTACGATCAAGTGTTATTGAGTGTGCCCTAAAATTTTCACTGTGTTGAATTCTGCATCTAGGTATTATGATCAAGCGCTACTGAGTGTGCCCTAAAGTTTACTGTGTAGATCTCCACCTCTAGACAGTGTGACCAAACAACATTGCATGTCCTCTAAAAGTCTCTCTGTGTTGAACTCTGTAACTAGATATTATGATCAAGCACTACTGAGTGTGCCTTAAAGTTTACTGTGTAGATCTCCGCCTCTAGACAGTGTGACCAAGCAACATTGAGCGTCCTCTAAAAGTCTCTCTGTGTTGAATTCTGCATCTAGATATTATGATCAAGCACTACTGAGTGTGCCTTAAAGTTTACTGTGTAGCTCTGCGCCTCTAGACAGCGTGACAGTGTGACGAAGCAACATTGAGCGTCCTCTAAAGTCTCACTGTGTTGAATTCTGCATCTAGATATAATAGTCAAGCACTATTGAGTGTACACTAAAAGTCTCACTGTGTTGAATTCTGCATCTAGATATAATAGTCAAGCACTATTGAGTGTACACTAAAAGTCTCACTGTGTTGAATTCTGCATCTAGATATTATGGTCAAGCACTACTGAGTGTTCCCTAAAGTTTACTGTGTAGATCTCCGCCTCTAGACAGTGTGACCAAGCAACATTCAGCGTCCTCTAAAAGTCTCTCTGGGTTGAATTCTGCATCTAGATATTATGATCAAGCACTACTGAGTGTTCCCTAAAGTTTACTGTGTAGATCTCCGCTTCTAGACAGTGTGACCAAGCAACATTGAGCGTCCTCTAAAAGTCTCTCTGTGTTGAATTCTGCTTCTAGATATTATGATCAAGCGATATTGAGTGTGCCCTAAAAGTTTCACTGTGTTGAATTCTGCATCTAGGTATTATGATCAAGCGATATTGAGTGTGCCCTAAAAGTTTCACTGTGTTGAATTCTGCACATAGGTATTATGATCAAGCGCTACTGAGTGTGCCCTAAAGTTTACTGTGTAGATCTCCGTCTCTAGACAATGTGACCAAACAACATTGAGCATCCTCTAAAAGTCTCTCTGTGTTGAATTCTGCATCTAGATATTATAATCAAGCGCTACTGAGTGTGCCCTAAAGTTTACTGTGTAGATCTCCGCCTCTAGACAGTGTGACCTAGCAACATTGAGCGTCCTCTAAAAGTCTCTTTGTGTTGAATTCTGCATCTAGATATTATGGTCAAGCGCTACTGAGTGTGCCCTAAAGTTTACTGTGTAGATCTCCGCCTCTAGACAATGTGACCAAGCAACACTGAGCATCCTCTAAAAGTCTCTCTGTGTTGAATTCTGCGGTCAAGCCCTACTGAGTGTGCCCTAAAGTTTACTGTGTAGATCTCCGCCTTTAGACAGTGTGACAAATCTACATTCAGCGTCCTCTAAAAGTCTCTCTGTGTTGAATTCTGCATCTAGATATTATGATCAAGCGCTACTGAGTGTGCCCTAAAGTTTACTGTGTAGATCTCCGCCTCTAGACAGTGTGACCAAGCAACATTGAGCATCCTCTAAAAGTCTCTCTGTGTTGAATTCTGCCTCTAGATATTATTATCAAGCGCTACTGAGTGTGCCCTAAAGTTTACTGTATAGATCTCCACAACTAGTCAGTGTGCCCAAACAACATTGAGTGTGCCCTAAAAGTTTCACTGTGTTGAATTCTGCATCTAGGTATTATGATCAAGCGATATTGAGTGTGCCCTAAAAGTTTCACTGTGTTGAATTCTGCATCTAGGTATTATGATCAAGCGCTACTGAGTGTGCCCTAAAGTTTACTGTATAGATCTCCACAACTAGTCAGTGTGCCCAAACAACATAGAGTGTGCCCTAAAATTTTCACTGTGTTGAATTATGCATCTAGGTATTATGATCAAGCGATATTGAGGGTGGCCTAAAATTT
The DNA here is from genome assembly GCF_040938575.1 of Ambystoma mexicanum. NCBI lineage: Eukaryota > Metazoa > Chordata > Amphibia > Caudata > Ambystomatidae > Ambystoma > Ambystoma mexicanum. The sequence continues at coordinate 433,647,420 of NC_090933.1, forward strand.
TCACTGTGTTGAATTATGCATCTAGATATTATGATCAAGCGCTACTGAGTGTGCCCTAAAGTTTACTGTGTAGATCTCCGCCTCTAGACAGTGTGACCAAGCAACATTGAGCGTCCTCTAAAATTCTCTTTGTGCTGAATTCTGCATCTAGATATTATGGTCTAGCGCTACTGAGTGTGCCCTAAAGTTTACTGTGTAGATCTCCGCCTCTAGACAATGTGACCAAGCAACATTGAGCATCCTCTAAAAGTCTCTCTGTGTTGAATTCTGCGGTCAAGCACTACTGAGTGTGCCCTAAAGTTTACTGTGTAGATCTCCATCTTTAGACACTGTGACCAAGCTACATTCAGCGTCCTCTAAAAGTCTCTCTGTGTTGAATTCTGCATCTAGATATTATGGTCAAGCACTACTGAGTGTGCCCTAAAGTTTACTGTGTAGATCTCCGCCTCTAGACAATGTGACCAAGCAACATTGAGCATCCTCTAAAAGTCTCTCTGTGTTGAATTCTGCGGTCAAGCCCTACTGAGTGTGCCCTTAAGGTTACTGTGTAGATCTCTGCCTTTAGACAGTGTGACAAAGCTACATTCAGCGTCCTCTAAAAGTCTCTCTGTGTTGAATTCTGTATCTAGATATTATGATCAAGCGCTACTCAGTGTGCCCTAAAGTTTACTGTGTAGATCTCCGCCTCTAGACAGTATGACCAAGCAACATTGAGCATCCTCTAAAAGTCTCTCTGTGTTGAATTCTGCCTCTAGATATTATGATCAAGCACTACTGAGTGTGCCCTAAAGTTTACTGTATAGATCTTCACAACTAGTCAGTGTGCCCAAACAACATTGAGTGTGCCCTAAAAGTTTCACTCTGTTGAATTCTGCATCTAGGTATTATGATCAAGCGATATTGAGTGTGCCCTAAAAGTTTCACTGTGTTGAATTCTGCATCTAGGTATTATGATCAAGCGCTACTGAGTGTGCCCTAAAGTTTACTGTATAGATCTCCACAACTAGTCAGTGTGCCCAAACAACATTGAGTGTGCCCTAAAATTTTCACTGTGTTGAATTATGCATCTAGGTATTATGATCAAGCGATATTGAGGGTGGCCTAAAATTTTCACTGTGTTGAATTATGCATCTAGATATTATGATCAAGCGCTACTGAGTGTGCCCTAAAGTTTGCTGTGTAGATCTCCGCCTCTAGACAGTGTGACCAAGCAACTTTGAGCGTCCTCTAAAATTCTCTTTGTGCTGAATTCTGCATCTAGATATTATGGTCAAGCGCTACTGTGTGTGCCCTAAAGTTTACTATGTAGATCTCCGCCTCTAGACAGTGTGACCAAGCAACATTGAGCGTCCTCTAAAATTCTCTTTGTGCTGAATTCTGCATCTAGATATTATGGTCAAGCGCTACTGAGTGTGCCCTAAAGTTTACTGTGTAGATCTCCGCCTCTAGACAATGTGACCAAGCAACATTGAGCATCCTCTAAAAGTCTCTCTGTGTTGAATTCTGCGGTCAAGCACTACTGAGTGTGCCCTAAAGTTTACTCTGTAGATCTCCGCCTTTAGACAGTGTGACCAAGCTACATTCAGCGTCCTCTAAAAGTCTCTCTGTGTTGAATTCTGCATCTAGATATTATGGTCAAGCACTACTGAGTGTGCCCTAAAGTTTACTGTGTAGATCTCCGCCTCTAGACAATGTGACCAAGCAACATTCAGCATCTTCTAAAAGTCTCTCTGTGTTGAATTCTGCATCTAGATATTATGGTCAAGCACTACTGAGTGTGCCATAAAGTTTACTGTGTAGATCTCTGACTCTAGACAATGTGACCAAGCAACATTCAGCATCTTCTAAAAGTCTCTCTGTGTTGAATTCTGCATCTAGATATTATGATCAAGCGCTACTGAGTGTGCCCTAAAGTTTACTGTGTAGATCTCCGCCTCTAGACAGTGTGACCAAGCAACATTGAGCATCCTCTAAAAATCTCTCTGTGTTGAATTCTGCCTCTAGATATTATGATCAAGCGCTACTGAGTGTGCCCTAAAGTTTACTGTATAGATCTCCACAACTAGTCAGTGTGCCCAAACAACATTGAGTGTGCCCTAAAAGTTTCACTGTGTTGAATTCTGCATCTAGGTATTATGATCAAGCGATATTGAGTGTGCCCTAAAAGTTTCACCGTGTTGAATTCTGCATCTAGGTATTATGATCAAGCGCTACTGAGTGTGCCCTAAAGTTTACTGTATAGATCTCCACAACTAGTCAGTGTGCCCAAACAACATTGAGTGTGCCCTAAAATTTTCACTGTGTTGAATTATGCATCTAGGTGTTACGATCAAGCGATATTGAGGGTGGCCTAGAATTTTCACCGTTTTGAATTATACATCTAGATATTATGATCAAGCGCTACTGAGTGTGCCCTAAAGTTTACTGTGTAGATCTCCGCCTCTAGACAGTGTGACCAAGCAACATTGAGCATCCTCTAAAAGTCTCTCTGTGTTGAATTCTGCATCTAGATATTATGGTCAAGCGATACTGAGTGTGCCCTAAAGTTTACTGTGTAGATCTCCGCCTCTAGACAGTGTGACCAAGCTACATTCAGCGTCCTCTAAAAGTCTCTCTGTGTTGAATTCTGCATCTAGATATTATGGTCAAGCACTATTGAGTGTGCCCTAAAGTTTACTGTGTAGATCTCCACCTCTAGACAGTGTTCCCAAACAACATTGAGTGTGCCCTAAAAGTTTCACTGTGTTGAATTCTGCATCTAGGTATTACGATCAAGTGTTATTGAGTGTGCCCTAAAATTTTCACTGTGTTGAATTCTGCATCTAGGTATTATGATCAAGCGCTACTGAGTGTGCCCTAAAGTTTACTGTGTAGATCTCCACCTCTAGACAGTGTGACCAAACAACATTGCATGTCCTCTAAAAGTCTCTCTGTGTTGAACTCTGTAACTAGATATTATGATCAAGCACTACTGAGTGTGCCTTAAAGTTTACTGTGTAGATCTCCGCCTCTAGACAGTGTGACCAAGCAAAATTGAGCGTCCTCTAAAAGTCTCTCTGTGTTGAATTCTGCATCTAGATATTATGATCAAGCACTACTGAGTGTGCCTTAAAGTTTACTGTGTAGCTCTGCGCCTCTAGACAGCGTGACAGTGTGACGAAGCAACATTGAGCGTCCTCTAAAGTCTCACTGTGTTGAATTCTGCATCTAGATATAATAGTCAAGCACTATTGAGTGTACACTAAAAGTCTCACTGTGTTGAATTCTGCATCTAGATATAATAGTCAAGCACTATTGAGTGTACACTAAAAGTCTCACTGTGTTGAATTCTGCATCTAGATATTATGGTCAAGCACTACTGAGTGTTCCCTAAAGTTTACTGTGTAGATCTCCGCCTCTAGACAGTGTGACCAAGCAACATTCAGCGTCCTCTAAAAGTCTCTCTGGGTTGAATTCTGCATCTAGATATTATGATCAAGCACTACTGAGTGTTCCCTAAAGTTTACTGTGTAGATCTCCGCTTCTAGACAGTGTGACCAAGCAACATTGAGCGTCCTCTAAAAGTCTCTCTGTGTTGAATTCTGCTTCTAGATATTATGATCAAGCGATATTGAGTGTGCCCTAAAAGTTTCACTGTGTTGAATTCTGCATCTAGGTATTATGATCAAGCGATATTGAGTGTGCCCTAAAAGTTTCACTGTGTTGAATTCTGCACATAGGTATTATGATCAAGCGCTACTGAGTGTGTCCTAAAGTTTACTGTGTAGATCTCCGTCTCTAGACAATGTGACCAAACAACATTGAGCATCCTCTAAAAGTCTCTCTGTGTTGAATTCTGCATCTAGATATTATAATCAAGCGCTACTGAGTGTGCCCTAAAGTTTACCGTGTAGATCTCCGCCTCTAGACAGTGCGACCTAGCAACATTGAGCGTCCTCTAAAAGTCTCTTTGTGTTGAATTCTGCATCTAGATATTATGGTCAAGCGCTACTGAGTGTGCCCTAAAGTTTACTGTGTAGATCTCCGCCTCTAGACAATGTGACCAAGCAACACTGAGCATCCTCTAAAAGTCTCTCTGTGTTGAATTCTGCGGTCAAGCCCTACTGAGTGTGCCCTAAAGTTTACTGTGTAGATCTCCGCCTTTAGACAGTGTGACAAATCTACATTCAGCGTCCTCTAAAAGTCTCTCTGTGTTGAATTCTGCATCTAGATATTATGATCAAGCGCTACTGAGTGTGCCCTAAAGTTTACTGTGTAGATCTCCGCCTCTAGACAGTGTGACCAAGCAACATTGAGCATCCTCTAAAAGTCTCTCTGTGTTGAATTCTGCCTCTAGATATTATTATCAAGCGCTACTGAGTGTGCCCTAAAGTTTACTGTATAGATCTCCACAACTAGTCAGTGTGCCCAAACAACATTGAGTGTGCCCTAAAAGTGTCACTGTGTTGAATTCTGCATCTAGGTATTATGATCAAGCGATATTGAGTGTGCCCTAAAAGTTTCACTGTGTTGAATTCTGCATCTAGGTATTATGATCAAGCGCTACTGAGTGTGCCCTAAAGTTTACTGTATAGATCTCCACAACTAGTCAGTGTGCCCAAACAACATAGAGTGTGCCCTAAAATTTTCACTGTGTTGAATTATGCATCTAGGTATTATGATCAAGCGATATTGAGGGTGGCCTAAAATTTTCACTGTGTTGAATTATGCATCTAGATATTATGATCAAGCGCTACTGAGTGTGCCCTAAAGTTTACTGTGTAGATCTCCGCCTCTAGACAGTGTGACCAAGCAACATTGAGCGTCCTCTAAAATTCTCTTTGTGCTGAATTCTGCATTTAGATATTATGGTCAAGCGCTACTGAGTGTGCCCTAAAGTTTACTGTGTAGATCTCCGCCTCTAGACAGTGTGACCAAGCAACATTGAGCGTCCTCTAAAATTCTCTTTGTGCTGAATTCTGCATCTAGATATTATGGTCTAGCGCTACTGAGTGTGCCCTAAAGTTTACTGTGTAGATCTCCGCCTCTAGACAATGTGACCAAGCAACATTGAGCATCCTCTAAAAGTCTCTCTGTGTTGAATTCTGCGGTCAAGCACTACTGAGTGTGCCCTAAAGTTTACTGTGTAGATCTCCATCTTTAGACACTGTGACCAAGCTACATTCAGCGTCCTCTAAAAGTCTCTCTGTGTTGAATTCTGCATCTAGATATTATGGTCAAGCACTACTGAGTGTGCCCTAAAGTTTACTGTGTAGATCTCCGCCTCTAGACAATGTGACCAAGCAACATTGAGCATCCTCTAAAAGTCTCTCTGTGTTGAATTCTGCGGTCAAGCCCTACTGAGTGTGCCCTTAAGTTTACTGTGTAGATCTCTGCCTTTAGACAGTGTGACAAAGCTACATTCAGCGTCCTCTAAAAGTCTCTCTGTGTTGAATTCTGTATCTAGATATTATGATCAAGCGCTACTCAGTGTGCCCTAAAGTTTACTGTGTAGATCTCCGCCTCTAGACAGTATGACCAAGCAACATTGAGCATCCTCTAAAAGTCTCTCTGTGTTGAATTCTGCCTCTAGATATTATGATCAAGCACTACTGAGTGTGCCCTAAAGTTTACTGTATAGATCTTCACAACTAGTCAGTGTGCCCAAACAACATTGAGTGTGCCCTAAAAGTTTCACTCTGTTGAATTCTGCATCTAGGTATTATGATCAAGCGATATTGAGTGTGCCCTAAAAGTTTCACTGTGTTGAATTCTGCATCTAGGTATTATGATCAAGCGCTACTGAGTGTGCCCTAAAGTTTACTGTATAGATCTCCACAACTAGTCAGTGTGCCCAAACAACATTGAGTGTGCCCTAAAATTTTCACTGTGTTGAATTATGCATCTAGGTATTATGATCAAGCGATATTGAGGGTGGCCTAAAATTTTCACTGTGTTGAATTATGCATCTAGATATTATGATCAAGCGCTACTGAGTGTGCCCTAAAGTTTGCTGTGTAGATCTCCGCCTCTAGACAGTGTGACCAAGCAACTTTGAGCGTCCTCTAAAATTCTCTTTGTGCTGAATTCTGCATCTAGATATTATGGTCAAGCGCTACTGTGTGTGCCCTAAAGTTTACTATGTAGATCTCCGCCTCTAGACAGTGTGACCAAGCAACATTGAGCGTCCTCTAAAATTCTCTTTGTGCTGAATTCTGCATCTAGATATTATGGTCAAGCGCTACTGAGTGTGCCCTAAAGTTTACTGTGTAGATCTCCGCCTCTAGACAATGTGACCAAGCAACATTGAGCATCCTCTAAAAGTCTCTCTGTGTTGAATTCTGCGGTCAAGCACTACTGAGTGTGCCCTAAAGTTTACTCTGTAGATCTCCGCCTTTAGACAGTGTGACCAAGCTACATTCAGCGTCCTCTAAAAGTCTCTCTGTGTTGAATTCTGCATCTAGATATTATGGTCAAGCCCTACTGAGTGTGCCCTAAAGTTTACTGTGTAGATCTCCGCCTCTAGACAATGTGACCAAGCAACATTCAGCATCTTCTAAAAGTCTCTCTGTGTTGAATTCTGCATCTAGATATTATGGTCAAGCACTACTGAGTGTGCCCTAAAGTTTACTGTGTAGATCTCTGCCTCTAGACAATGTGACCAAGCAACATTCAGCATCTTCTAAAAGTCTCTCTGTGTTGAATTCTGCATCTAGATATTATGATCAAGCGCTACTGAGTGTGCCCTAAAGTTTACTGTGTAGATCTCCGCCTCTAGACAGTGTGACCAAGCAACATTGAGCATCCTCTAAAAATCTCTCTGTGTTGAATTCTGCCTCTAGATATTATGATCAAGCGCTACTGAGTGTGCCCTAAAGTTTACTGTATAGATCTCCACAACTAGTCAGTGTGCCCAAACAACATTGAGTGTGCCCTAAAAGTTTCACTGTGTTGAATTCTGCATCTAGGTATTATGATCAAGCGATATTGAGTGTGCCCTAAAAGTTTCACTGTGTTGAATTCTGCATCTAGGTATTATGATCAAGCGCTACTGAGTGTGCCCTAAAGTTTACTGTATAGATCTCCACAACTAGTCAGTGTGCCCAAACAACATTGAGTGTGCCCTAAAATTTTCACTGTGTTGAATTATGCATCTAGGTATTATGATCAAGCGATATTGAGGGTGGCCTAGAATTTTCACCGTTTTGAATTATGCATCTAGATATTATGATCAAGCGCTACTGAGTGTGCCCTAAAGTTTACTGTGTAGATCTCCGCCTCTAGACAGTGTGACCAAGCAACATTGAGCATCCTCTAAAAGTCTCTCTGTGTTGAATTCTGCATCTAGATATTATGGTCAAGCGATACTGAGTGTGCCCTAAAGTTTACTGTGTAGATCTCCGCCTCTAGACAGTGTGACCAAGCTACATTCAGCGTCCTCTAAAAGTCTCTCTGTGTTGAATTCTGCATCTAGATATTATGGTCAAGCACTATTGAGTGTGCCCTAAAGTTTACTGTGTAGATCTCCACCTCTAGACAGTGTTCCCAAACAACATTGAGTGTGCCCTAAAAGTTTCACTGTGTTGAATTCTGCATCTAGGTATTACGATCAAGTGTTATTGAGTGTGCCCTAAAATTTTCACTGTGTTGAATTCTGCATCTAGGTATTATGATCAAGCGCTACTGAGTGTGCCCTAAAGTTTACTGTGTAGATCTCCACCTCTAGACAGTGTGACCAAACAACATTGCATGTCCTCTAAAAGTCTCTCTGTGTTGAACTCTGTAACTAGATATTATGATCAAGCACTACTGAGTGTGCCTTAAAGTTTACTGTGTAGATCTCCGCCTCTAGACAGTGTGACCAAGCAACATTGAGCGTCCTCTAAAAGTCTCTCTGTGTTGAATTCTGCATCTAGATATTATGATCAAGCACTACTGAGTGTGCCTTAAAGTTTACTGTGTAGCTCTGCGCCTCTAGACAGCGTGACAGTGTGACGAAGCAACATTGAGCGTCCTCTAAAGTCTCACTGTGTTGAATTCTGCATCTAGATATAATAGTCAAGCACTATTGAGTGTACACTAAAAGTCTCACTGTGTTGAATTCTGCATCTAGATATAATAGTCAAGCACTATTGAGTGTACACTAAAAGTCTCACTGTGTTGAATTCTGCATCTAGATATTATGGTCAAGCACTACTGAGTGTTCCCTAAAGTTTACTGTGTAGATCTCCGCCTCTAGACAGTGTGACCAAGCAACATTCAGCGTCCTCTAAAAGTCTCTCTGGGTTGAATTCTGCATCTAGATATTATGATCAAGCACTACTGAGTGTTCCCTAAAGTTTACTGTGTAGATCTCCGCTTCTAGACAGTGTGACCAAGCAACATTGAGCGTCCTCTAAAAGTCTCTCTGTGTTGAATTCTGCTTCTAGATATTATGATCAAGCGATATTGAGTGTGCCCTAAAAGTTTCACTGTGTTGAATTCTGCATCTAGGTATTATGATCAAGCGATATTGAGTGTGCCCTAAAAGTTTCACTGTGTTGAATTCTGCACATAGGTATTATGATCAAGCGCTACTGAGTGTGCCCTAAAGTTTACTGTGTAGATCTCCGTCTCTAGACAATGTGACCAAACAACATTGAGCATCCTCTAAAAGTCTCTCTGTGTTGAATTCTGCATCTAGATATTATAATCAAGCGCTACTGAGTGTGCCCTAAAGTTTACTGTGTAGATCTCCGCCTCTAGACAGTGTGACCTAGCAACATTGAGCGTCCTCTAAAAGTCTCTTTGTGTTGAATTCTGCATCTAGATATTATGGTCAAGCGCTACTGAGTGTGCCCTAAAGATTACTGTGTAGATCTCCGCCTCTAGACAATGGGCCTCATTACGACCCTGGCGGAAAGTGACTGACCGGACCGCAACAGCGTAAATAGCGTTTCCGCCATTGCACGAAGGAGCAAAGTGCGGCTAATCACGACCCATCGGGCACGAGCATTACGCCATGGCGGAATCCGAAAGGCTGCGATGGCGGAAATGACCCCAAAACGGCCCTTACCGCCGCCGTACGCTGCACCAGGTGCAATACCGCCACCCATCTTAGCGGTCACCGTAATGAGCGGTCACCGTAACGAGCGGGCACCGCAAATTACGGGCACCGTAAATATACGGAAACGGAAGTAAAAGCATGTGGCCGGAACGGGAAACAGCACGCCGCACAACTATAAAAACCGAATCCCAACACAACCATTAAAAATCCGACCCTGACACACATCCCAACCCGTTAGCAACCCCAGTTAAAAAAATAAATATGGGAAAGGTAGCCAAGAAAGCGTGTGACCGCAAGCGGCAGGTACACTTCTCCCGAGAGGAACTGACCGTGCTCACCGAGACCCTCCAGGAAAATGCCGCCGTCGTCTTCTCCAGTCAAATGACCAGGACGGCCCTTGCCAACAAGAAGGCCATATGGGCCCTGGTGGCACAGCGCGTAAGTGCGGTGGGGACAACACCCCGCACGCCACAGCAATGTCGCAAGCGGTGGGACGACCTGCGGATCCGCGTACGCAGCATACTTTCTGCGAACAGGAACATCGCCACAGCTACCGGGGGGGGTTCAGAGTCGCCCATCAAGTTGACCCCCTGGGAGGATATCTGCGCCTCCACCATAGGAATGGAGAGCATAGAGGGAGTCGGAGGGATGGAGAAAGGAGTGCCGACATCCGGAGAATCAGGTAGGTTGGCCAAGAGAAACAATGCGAAATCCACAAACCACGAACATGTGCAGTACCATGTGACCCCATAGTGCAATACATACTTTGCCCTGACAGCGCCCTCTAAAAGTCAGAATGAATAAACAAATCAATCAAGATGCCATAAACAACCCCTACATGTGCAGCATGCACCCCCTAACTGCAGGCAGCCAAATGAATGCATCCTCAATCCACACGAAAATGAGACCACCTCCAAGGCCCAGTCCCAAATCAGCCTCATGTACCACCCCAATGCATTTGATACGTTGCCATTCCAAATCCGACAGACCCATAACTAACGCTCGCCCCTCTTTACTCCACCACAGGGTCCGATACCAACGACGAGCTGCAGGACACCCCTACCAGCACGCCTGCAAAGAGGGCCAGGACCAACGTCCCAAGAGCCTCCACCTCAGGTGCAAGGATCAAGACACGGCAGCAGCAGGAATCAAGTGGCAGCACACTGGAGGGGACTGCAACAGGCACCCCAGCAGCCAGCAAGTCCACAACCCCAGCACCACAGGTCCCCCCAAAGAACGTATCTGATGGCACTGCCTCTGGTGGTAGCAGCACCATAGGTGACACAGCTGTCATGCCAGCATGCTCCGACACGGAAAACAGTGCTGGCGACGTAGGTACCATCCATGACCTTTCCCAATCCCCCTGCATGTCCCATCCCCTACACCATGACGAAACCACGCAGGGGCACCCTGAAGACGACGACTGGCCAACCCCCACAAGTCCTGTGCCAAGGCAACATGTGTTGAGCAGCCCCCCTGTCACACCACCGCAAATGTCCATGGCCCAGCAGAGGCAACAGTCCCTCGACCTGCTGATCGAGCAACAGCAGGAAGTGTCCACGCTACTCAAGGACCATGCAAATGAATGCGGGGGTTCCAGGGCAGCCATGGAAACATCCACCGAGACACTCAGGGCACAAATAGAGAAAAGTAGTGAGAGCCTCAGGGGAGAAATGGAGAAAAGCACCGAGAGCCTGAGAGCACAAATGGAGAAAAGCACCGAGAGCCTGAGAGCACAAATGGAGAAAAGCACCGAGAGCCTGAGGGGGGAACTGCATGCGACGTCCAAAGACGTTTGTGCTGAACTTGCTGCTGTGCGCCGTGTGCTCTCGGAGCTCTCACAAACCCTCAGAGACATGCATGGACGCGAGCAGGCAGAGACATCATCCGTGGCAAGTTCCGTCCAGGGCAGCCCCCAACGCAGATCTGGCAGGAACCTGCGCTCCACGGGCAGGGGTGCCCCTGATACCCGTAGAGGGGGCTTGCAATAGCGTCCAACCACGGACAGCATGCATATTTGGACACTGGTGTTGGGGGGGGAGGTAGTAGGGTGGAGGGGGTGTGTTGGGCTTCACTGGGTGGCGGGTCCATAGGGTGTATAAATCAAATCACATTAACAATACAGCATCTCATTATCATCCAATGACATGTGTGGACATTGATATTTGCGTACGAGGCCTTCATAGGCGTACAGTCCACAATGTGCCTGTACTACACACACACAGTGCCACAGGTCCCCTTTCCGTGTAATAGGCACCATGCGTGGTTGCTAGAAGCATGCATCTATGATGCTCTGTCGGATTGCACGTGCATCCTGTGCCTCATGGACTCCTTGAGGTGCCTCCACATCCCCACCCTCATCATCATCATCATCTTCAGGTGCATGCAGTACAGCGTCAGGGGGCATGGGCACATTCCTACGTATGCACATGTTGTGCAGCATGACACATGCCATGACCATCTTAGAAACCTTCTCATGGCTGTACATGAGTGCCCCGCCAGACCTGCTGAGGCTGCGGAAACGAGCCTTCAGTAGGCCGAATGCCTGTTCAATGACCACACGGGTACGTGAGTGGGCATGGTTGTAGTCCTCCTCATGCTCGTTCTGTGGGTTCCGGATTGGTGTAAGGAGCCATCTCTTCAGTGGATACCCGGCATCACCTGTATGAGACGAATAAAGGGTGTCAGTGGAATGATAGTGCTAAGTAGCCCCCCCCCCCTCCTGCAAGGTCATTGACGCATCAAATGGGCCATGATGTCATGCATGGAATGAGACTCACCGAGTAGCCAGGATCTGTGCCCTGCGTGTCGCTCCATGTAGCGTGGTATTCTTGTGTTCCTCAGGACCATAGAATCATGGGTAGATCCTGGAAATCTGGCACAACAATGCGTAAAGATCTTGTTGGAGTCACACACCATTTGCACATTGATTGAATGAAATTGTTTCCGGTTGCGGTACTGGACCTCCATGGCATGTGGGACAACCAATTCAACATGGGTGCAGTCGATGGCACCAATGCAACCCGGGATGCCGCCAAGTGCATGGAATCCCACTTTTGCGTTGGTAATCTCCTGGTACGTGCGTGGTAGTGTGATGTGGTCGTCGGCGTGCTTCAGGAGGGCATCGTGCACTTGGAAGAGTGTCCGTTAGAACAGTGGCTGTGAAATGCCATGCAACTGTCCCACTGTGTGCTGGTAGGTGCCTGTGGCCAGGAAGTGGAGTGCAGACACCACCTTCAGTAGGGGTGGGATGGCGGTTGGGCTATCTATCATGCTCACGAGGTCAGCATGTGTCATGTCCACAATGGCGATTATGGTGTCCCGGTCCAAACGGTAGAAGGTGTGGATCTGCTCAGCAGTGAGGTTGAACGGATCGGCTCGGAGGCGTGGGATTGCGGGCCGCCTGCGTGGTGGTAGTGGCAGTGCTTGTGGGCCTTGCTGACCCTGCCTTGCCCTCCTCCTCCTCCTTCTCCTCCGTCTCCCCTGTGCGCCCGGTTGTTGTACCTGTTGTTGTTCGTCGTCTTCTTGTAGTTGTAGCACTTGCAGTGCTATCTGGTCCCCCAGGCCCAACATCGCTAGTCCTGCCGGTAGCATTTTGGAGTGGGAGTGGTTGTGGGAGGGGTTTGGGTCTGCTATATATGTGCTGTCGGCCTGTATGGCCTCCACCTGTGCTGATTGAATGATTCTGTGGCAGATGCTATCCCTTCTGGCCGAGCACGTCCCGCACGTAAGGCTGCATTTGGCCGCATGGCATCTTGGGATTGGAATCATGTATCAAATCCCGATGGCAGTGTGATGTACTTTGATTGATTTTCATGCTATGCTCCCATTGTTACACATGCTATGATTGCAGCCGCTTACATACCTGTGAAGAGTCAGTGGTATGTAGGGCTCGGTCGATGGCCGACCCTCATGCAGCACAGTAACGTACTTCACCGACGGGCGTGGCGTCCCATTTGTGATTGCAGCCAGTTAGCATTATGACACACAGCCGCACTACATTGATGTAATTGTGAATGCAAGCGTTCACAGTAGCCTTTTCGACGTAATGTTGCAAGTGAGGAATTCGAAGGCCAGCATTTTTGGTTTTGAAGTAGCGGCGAGGATACGCCCACAGGTCTGGCTGGAAATGTAACGTTCTATTGTAGAATGTCCTTGGGACATGGCCCATAACGAGCAGGCAATGAATGATATGAATTGAATGGGATGCGCAATAGCGTAGTGGACGATAAGGCAGGACGTTCCCAAATCCATCTTGCTTCACAACACTACAGATCCGGCCAGGGGCACAGTGGTTTTTGCAGACTGCATTACGCACAGACGCGATGGAAGTTTCACATATAATGTGAGTGAATATTCATGCGTTTTCATTGCGGGATGAGGGAATGATGAATGGATGCATGGACTGATGATTCCGTTTAGGGTCTGCCATGTACATGGGTTTTTTGATTCACTCCCCTTCCCCTGCGCTATGTGATGCAAGGCTGCCATAGTGGGACATACGTCTATCTGCCCTTGTCGGATCCTCCCTGTCTCGACGCGCCTTCATACACTTGTGTCTAGGCACGTTACTAATCCCATGTCATGGGTTCTATCTTGACGGACGCATGCACAGTAACCGACGTTGCCAATGGTGTATTTACCTCGATTGATTTCGTTATGATTCGATACTGATTTAGGGGTGTGTATATTCCTTTGGAGTGGGCTAGCATGCATATGGGTGTGGATTTGGTGTGTTGAATGAAGATTGTAATGCATCATGAGTCCCGTAATGCAATCGGTTAATTTGTGTTTCTTTTGGGTGACAGGTATCTCCTGCCCTATTGCAGATGCCATCTCTACGCCACTCCTCCAGATGGTTTTTACTCTCGACTCCTGCAGCTTCGGGTGAATCAGTGGAGCACCATTTCGATCTTATGGGACGATCGCCAATGGGCCACATGCCCTTACGCTGTACTGGTGGCTAGGTGCAACATTTCGGCCTTTCAGCTCGACTAGTGCCTGCCTCATGGGACGGACCTGCGGTTCTTGCCGCTTCCATGTTGCCTTTTGGAACGTTGATGTAGGCCCTGTGTGCCATGATGGTACAGGGCGTCACACAAGTGGAAGCTGGTCAATTATTGCAGATGCAGCCCTCGGTGATGATGGTTGTTTTGGTGTTATTTTGCAAATTGCTGTGGGGCCTTTGTCATTTGGATGTGCATTTAAATTGTATTCCGATATTTGTCGTGTTGCGTTGTTCTTTGCAGGTGATGTGGCGATTTTCGCTTTGTGGCGGTATGTATTGCGAGATGATCTGCATTGTGTTCCGCCTTCTGAGTTGAGTTGTGTGGTACAGTACTGGGCGCGTTTGCCTACGTAGCACAGTATGGTCACGGATAGGGGCTGCCATTGTGACTGTTTACATGATGTGCTGTTCAGGGGCGGGGGATTGGCTTTTGGCCGACTGGTGCCTGTCAGCCAGGTCGATTGGTGGAATGATGGGATGTTCCGAATGTGGCTGGTCACAGGTGACTGTGTTTGCGTGCGTTTGTTGGAGGGGGACTGGGGTCATGTCCATTGGAATAGCTTCTGTATTGATGCCATCTGTGCCCTGCAGCTCCCATCGGCCCCTCTTGGGATGAGCCTGGCTGCTCAGTCACTCTGCCAACTTGTGTGGTACATGCTTCTGCTGATGGTTGGTTTGTTTACTGGCAAGAGTACAGGGCTGGTGCAATCCCCCTCAGGATGCTGTTTTGGATGTTGCCTTGCGCTGGTGGCAAGCGATGGGGGACTACTGTTGTTTTGTGTCATGTGTTCTTGATTTTCATTTTGATGTATTGTACCTTCACATGCCTGTGCTGCATCAGTACGGCTATGGTGACATGCCGTACATGGATGCCCACTCACGGGGCGCTTTGAGCCCCTGCATGCTTTTCTACGTTGGCATGCATGGGTGAATTGTAGATTTCACTGGTTGCATAGTGTGGTTACATTGCGCCTGCCAGGAGTTGTGCAATGTGGCCAGGGAGTGGAGTACAGGCACTCAGTGGGCCATTTACGGTTGGTTCACGATGCCGTATTTCTCGCCATGGCGGAATGGTACTTTACGACGTGCTTGATGGCGTTCAGTACATGTCCGCTAGGGTCAGAATTCGCGTACCGTTGCGCCATGGCGGTGATTCCGGTTTTGCAAGGCGCGCGTGCGCGTACTTGGTGCAGTTAGCGTTGCCGTTCACTGCGGTGTCGCTAATGGCATCGTACTTTACGGTGACGGGTCATGATCGCAACGAGCGGTGTTCGATGGCGGTATTGCATTTCCGCCATCATTTTTCCATTTCCGCAAGGGTCGTAATGAGGCCCAATGTGACCAAGCAACACTGAGCATCCTCTAAAAGTCTCTCTGTGTTGAATTCTGCGGTCAAGCCCTACTGAGTGTGCCCTAAAGTTTACTGTGTAGATCTCCGCCTTTAGACAGTGTGACAAATCTACATTCAGCGTCCTCTAAAAGTCTCTCTGTGTTGAATTCTGCATCTAGATATTATGATCAAGCGCTACTGAGTGTGCCCTAAAGTTTACTGTGTAGATCTCCGCCTCTAGACAGTGTGACCAAGCAACATTGAGCATCCTCTAAAAGTCTCTCTGTGTTGAATTCTGCCTCTAGATATTATTATCAAGCGCTACTGGGTGTGCCCTAAAGTTTACTGTATAGATCTCCACAACTAGTCAGTGTGCCCAAACAACATTGAGTGTGCCCTAAAAGTTTCACTGTGTTGAATTCTGCATCTAGGTATTATGATCAAGCGATATTGAGTGTGCCCTAAAAGTTTCACTGTGTTGAATTCTGCATCTAGGTATTATGATCAAGCGCTACTGAGTGTGCCCTAAAGTTTACTGTATAGATCTCCACAACTAGTCAGTGTGCCCAAACAACATAGAGTGTGCCCTAAAATTTTCACTGTGTTGAATTATGCATCTAGGTATTATGATCAAGCGATATTGAGGGTGGCCTAAAATTTTCACTGTGTTGAATTATGCATCTAGATATTATGATCAAGCGCTACTGAGTGTGCCCTAAAGTTTACTGTGTAGATCTCCGCCTCTAGACAGTGTGACCAAGCAACATTGAGCGTCCTCTAAAATTCTCTTTGTGCTGAATTCTGCATTTAGATATTATGGTCAAGCGCTACTGAGTGTGCCCTAAAGTTTACTGTGTAGATCTCCGCCTCTAGACAGTGTGACCAAGCAACATTGAGCGTCCTCTAAAATTCTCTTTGTGCTGAATTCTGCATCTAGATATTATGGTCTAGCGCTACTGAGTGTGCCCTAAAGTTTACTGTGTAGATCTCCGCCTCTAGACAATGTGACCAAGCAACATTGAGCATCCTCTAAAAGTCTCTCTGTGTTGAATTCTGCGGTCAAGCACTACTGAGTGTGCCCTAAAGTTTACTGTGTAGATCTCCGCCTTTAGACAGTGTGACCAAGCTACATTCAGCGTCCTCTAAAAGTCTCTCTGTGTTGAATTCTGCATCTAGATATTATGGTCAAGCACTACTGAGTGTGCCCTAAAGTTTACTGTGTAGATCTCCGCCTCTAGGCAATGTGACCAAGCAACATTCAGCATCTTCTAAAAGTCTCTCTGTGTTGAATTCTGCATCTAGATATTATGGTCAAGCACTACTGAGTGTGCCCTAAAGTTTACTGTGTAGATCTCCGCCTCTAGACAATGTGACCAAGCAAAATTCAGCATCTTCTAAAAGTCTCTCTGTGTTGAATTCTGCATCTAGATATTATGATCAAGCGCTACTGAGTGTGCCCTAATGTTTACTGTGTAGATCTCCGCCTCTAGACAG